>NC_141852.1:19443952-19782285 GCF_024713525.1 Acromyrmex echinatior
AAAACAGAACCTGTGTTAATCATGGAAAAGAAATCAGCAAATTCCGTTCATGTATTGAGAATCCGTTGGACCGATAGAAAGCTTTAACAAGATTAAAGAACTTTACTGAAAGCTTAAGACGGAATGCTACGTTTTACTGAGATCTTGGCAGCAGATACGAGTAGCTATTAGTGTGATATTTATAAAATGGGCGAAGAAGAAGCTCTATCAAATACGAAACATCTATATTGTTCTAAAACATTTATATAAGTCTTTCGAACAATAACATTTTTTTATCTTTTAAATTATTAAAATGATATAGTAAAAATTAATCTTTTTCATTTATTCTTAACTAATATTACATTAAAGGAAAGAGTTTTTAAAAAGATTTTTAAGTAAGTATCACTAAATGTGTGCCTTTATTACAAATACATAGATATAAAAAAATAAAAATAAACATAAAGTTTCATAATACATGTAAAATAAACTATAAATATTTATGATATATTGCTGTCAATATGAGAATTGAGTATGTAAAACTTGTGAAATAATCCTGAATTGACATACCTATCTTTTTCATATGTATTGCTACACCAAAATCCGATAAAACTTGACATCACTTCTCTGGTATTATTTCGATTCTTTTTTTTCAATGTGCGAGACATCAATCGATGTGGGTATATAAAGCCCGGATTCGACGACACATTGCAGCTACGAATAGAAACCTGAGATTGAATTGCAAGATTCAAACTCACGTGTGATATTGCAATCGTCCGCAGTTATGTCACACGGAAATTTTGAATTTTTCCGTAATTGAATCTCCAGTTCTAATATCTTTTTGTTGTTCGTTATTTATTTCAAAACATATATTTAATGTACAATAAATTTCGAAATTATAATTTATTCTAACAAAAAGAATTCATAATTTCAAAAATGCATCGAATACACTGCGCGCTATCTTTGGTGTCTATTAAAGTTTTTAACAGTATTTATTTTAATTTTACGATTAAATTTCAAAACAAAGCATTTAAAGTGATAGCTTTAATATTCAAAAGCAAATCCGTAAATTTCATAATACTTTGTACTGAAATTTTGACTATTAAGTAATCGCGCCGATTTTTTTTATACATTATTTGAATTGATATCTATAGGAATGAAATGTACAAAGAGATCGCGAATGTATTGCAATCTATAAAATTCCATATGAATAGCGGTGGTGCATTGCTACGCCTTATTTCCCATGGGACAGTCCTTTTTATTCCTGGAAAAGGCCGTCGAACTTTTAAGAAACCTGAATGTAGAATGACCTTCGGTGCAGTAAAGCACAGCGTTTATGAGACCGGTACTAGAGCAAGATACGAGCAGCCACGATGTGCCGAAGAGATTTTGTAAAAATTGCTCTTCCTTGTAGTTTGAAAGCCATCCGTTCTGTATCTCATATATGGTTCATGTAATATTTATGAGATTTCATTCAACGTCGCGACGTTGTGAGATCAAAGATGAGGTGAATTTTCGAATCGCTTGTCAACCTGGCAATCGAAGCAGTATATGACGGATTTGCAAATATATTTCACAGATATTGCTGTCACTGAAGAATTGCGTTAATATTAGAATGAAAAATTTATGTATTTCATTTTTATTTTATCACGAAAAAGTCTAAATAAAAAATTTTTATGCAATTTATCTGACTAGGTATGTAGGGAAAAATGATATAGTAAAATTATGAATTCTTTGATAAAATGAGGACAATGAATGTATGCTCTGTAGGAGAATGAAATAGCACATATGTACATACATTTCTTCTAAAATGATTTAAATTCTGGGATCACATTTACAAGAAAAAATTTTGTAACACAAAACGACGTTGCTCGTACAATGTATAATTCATTTATTTTATAAGAAATACAAACATCATTATAAATTTGTGATATTATAAAAATCAATATATCAGCAAGGCTTTGAAAATTAGATGATAAAATTCTTAAGTAAAAATTTGTCTTATAAGAACATATATATAAAAATATATAATTATATACAAAAATATATAATTATGCGAACTGTTTTTTTTATAAAAGAAACAATACGGAAATCCTTTTAATTACTTTATGTTCTTTCTCATTTTACTATTGCTATTTTTTGTATCAAACAATAAAATTTTACAAATGAAAGAAGAATATGGACATATATGTAACCAAATTTCGTATACAATTATATATTTTTGTATTTATTTATATATGTTCTTATTATACATAAAAAAATTTTATTGGAATTGTTAGACTTACGTAATAAAAATATTTTGCATGTGTCGCCTTTTCAAAACAAAAGAAATATATTAAATTCAATTTTCTTGTGTTGATTTAAAAAAATACTAACTAATTAAGTTAAAAGAAAGAAAAACTAAAAAAATACTCTATTGTTTAAATAAAGCAATTTTTCTATAAGCAATTAATTGTTAAAATGCACATTTAAATAGAATTTAGAAAATAAACAGAATATAATAGTCTTTGTATTGTCGTTAAAATAGCATTGTTGTAGACTTATACGATAAAAATATTTTGCATTGTATTTTTAAACGAATTTTTGTTATTTCATCCTCCGATATAAGCGACCTGAATGAAGTGATTTGACAATAAATCCCTTCCACGCGGTGAAACACTGCCGCGCGCAGAAGTATACAGTGGAAATCAAAACGTATATCGTGCATACAATACTCTGCTCTCATATACAGCATAGAAGATTGGAAAGAGAGATTTTTGTATTGCTCTCACACATATACATGGAAGCTTTCGGTATGTTTTCCACAAGAGAGGTTACAGAAGTTGGAAGGTGGGAAAGTAATCCAGTGTTGGAATTTAAATCGAATCGTCTTGTTCCGACAGCACTGGATTTCTCAGATTCGATCTACAGACAAATGTGACGCATGAAATAAAGGATAAAAACGAGACACACTGAAAATTGGTGCGAAATTCTCTCACGAGGGGAACGATAACAAATGCTCGGAAAGGGAACATCTGATATGTATTTATATTATACAATTTCAGTAATTTCGTTGGGAATTTATGACAGCATGGAACTGAGAAGAATACGTTTGCGTCATTGGAGAGAATTTTGTAAATTTCCACTGAATCGTTGGGTATGTCTTTAAAAATAAGTATTTTCTTAATTTTAAAAAAAGATTTATAATTTGAATCATTATGTAGTAGTTATACTACAGTTATACTACAGTTTATCATAATTCATAAATATTAAACATAATAAGGACCACACAATATGGCATGAAATAACAACAATTTTTAATTTAATATAAAGAAATCTTTCTCTTTAATGTGTGCATTCAACAACATGGTTCCAGAGAATTCTAGATATTATTTTTACGTTATTTTCTCCAAAAACATGTTGACCATCAGGACAGAAAAAAAGACTTCAAATTTAATCTAGACGAGGTTGTTTCTGTACTCTTCTGCTTTTTCGTGTCATATGCTCTTTAAGCAAAAGGCCGTTTGACCGAGCGTAAATAGGGTCAACGGCGAGGCAACATCCGTTCGACCCTATGTCTCATTCCGGACGATGGTCTAGAAGAGATGAAGACCGAATTGTGGACTTCGATGGTTCCTCCTCTTTTCGAGATATTGGATCTGTGCGAAGGATGAAAGGCATTCCTCGCGGAATGCATCCGTTGCCGTTGGATAGGCAGGATGTACATCGGTCTCTGATTCTTGATGAAAGGCTGAACTATTGGAGTTTCCGTCAATGTGTTCGACAGTAATCCCGCAGGAATCTATTATACGTTGGCAAATGGATGATATTCCGATGTTTGTAAATGATTCCAGAGAGGCGGAGACAGACTTTTGTATATGCGTTTTCTTTATAAATTATGTGATTCTGGTGAATGGTTTAAAAATATAAATAAGATATAATGCGTGATATAAATAAAATATAAATGAGTCAACAAATTATAAGAAAAGCTGTTATTTAATTTCTGTTTCTTAAAATAGATAACAAAATATATCTTGGATTTAAAAAAACATTTTAATCCTCCCGTTTTATTCTTATTACTACATTAGAATTTATAAAAAATGAATAATCATAAATCGTTTCAATATTCAGGTTTTTCGGGTTGAGCGAAAAGGGATTTCGCATAATCAGATTAATTTTACGCGGTATCTCTCATATAGCCTTGCCTTTTTTAAACTGGTCATATTAAAATGTAATTAATGTTAAGCAGAAATTTTATTGAATTTTCATGGACGTTTTGTTATTAATATGTGTTTATAATAGATAAAAATTTTGATTAATATTATTTATTATTTTAAATGTTATTTCTGTTTTTAATTTTAATAAAATATAATATTATTTTTACTATAAAAATAAATTTTATTCTACAATACATTATTTGATCTATAATTTTAAATATAATCTGTATTTTTTCATATAAAACATAACGAAAATGAAAATAAATGTACGTATTTAAAAATACAGAAAATTTTCCTCGTAAGAAATATGAGCAAATAAAATATTGATACATGTTATGTTTCGCAAATAAAATATTTAATTTGCAAAAATAATTAATTTAAAAACAATAGTAGTTTTCTTATTATCTTTCATAAATAAAAAAGATCGTAATGTTTTCATTTTATCTTAAAAAAATATTTATATGTGTATAAAATAGATATAAAGAAATTTTTTTTTTACTAATTCTTTTATTAATATTATTTTTCAAGATATTTTTTTCATTTCAAATTCCATTGAATGATTTTGAGGGTATAAATGGCTCTTTTTATGATTAATTAACTTTGTTCATATCCTAAAATTTTTTCCATGCAACGAATTCAGTGCTTATTGAGAATGCTCACAGTGTTCAGCTAACAATGTACGTGACTATGGTCATTTTATGTCGCAGAACCATTCTATCGTTATGCCGCGTTTTCACTGCAATATATTTTATTCTATCTCATTCAAATGCAACCACGATCAAACAAAATCTCAATTAATACATACGTGATTGAATGCAATATAAACCATATATCGTTTAATATTTGACTATAATTATATAATCTAAAATATAAATACAGTATTGCATATTCACACGCTTGTAAATATGAATTAAAATATTAAAATAAATAAAAGATATTGATTTCTCTATACCATTTTTTCAAGATTAATAAACTAACATAAGATTATAAGATATTATAAGATATATACACGAGAAAAAATGTTTCATATATTAATTATATATAATTATATATATATTAAAATTATATATATATATATTATATATATATATAATTAGATATAAAATTAACATATTTTATATATAATTATATAAAATATGTCCATATACAGGGTTGGCCATATTCGACGGAAAGATGTTTTTTTTTTCAATCATGGGAAACGTTACTCGATCTAACATCTCTGTCAAAAGTTACAGTGTTGCCAGATCTTTCCGTCGAATATGGCCAACCCTGTATATAATATTTTTTCCCGGGTAGAGAAATTATGATGATTTTGGACGTCAATTTTTTACGATTTTGACAATGCAGTTTGGTAATACAGCTTTAACTACATCATACGTACACTATATAGTACAGTAATTTATTTATTTAACTGTTGTCATAATAGATATATAAATGTGTACAAATATAATTAAATATAATAATTATTAATACGGTTTACGTGCACAGGACATTAATGCATATTATAAGCTTCAGTTGAATATAATTTGTTTGTATGGTGCTTGCATTTGAGTAAAAATTATAATTTTTATATATATACATTTTCTCATAAATGCAAGAATTGCTTTTGCGTTTAACTATTATTAATCTAAATTACAAATATTTATAAAATAAATACAAACAATTTCTTACATTTTAATTTTTAACGTTTTCCAAAATCTAAGTCTTCTTTTTAACTAATTTTCATTTTTTAAAATATGTTTTAGTAGATAAGTATAAAAAAATATATTAATTTAAACAAAACAATAATTTTTAATTATATAAGCGAGTTCCTTCCTGTAAAGGATACGCTGTAGCATTTCTTTCATGATATAGTATTATATTATGTACTACCAAAATATACTTGACGAGAGCCACTATCATGTCTCCAGATTACACGTATATTATACTCCATATTACATCAATGTATTATGCACAGATGTGCATAATACAAAAAAAATTAATTAAAAATTATTATCTGCTTGATCCATTAGCTAAAATTCACAAATATGTGAAATACATATACTGAAGCCGTTTCGTAATATTGATCGGATAAATGCGTCGTTTCAATAAAGTTATGGTTCAGAGCAACCGACAGATAACAAATGCAAGGTAAGCGTTTGCCAACAGTATTTCACTGTCCTTCGCATTGATACGCCGCATGGATGACGACGTTGGTTCCAGATATTTCTCTCATAAATTTGTGTTTGTGAAAATGTAATTTGCGGATGAAACCGCACCTGGACTGTATGAATTTTCATGAAGTTGGCAAACGCCCCGAATCCCCAGGATACGTTGCGTGGATATTCCGTCAGTCTCCAGAGTATTACGTGATGAAAGTACGCCTTTGGCGATTACGGGATATGTGAAACAATAGCAGAAGTCATAAGTGAAGTTACTTGTTATGTATAATAATATAAATATAAATATTAATATTCGATAAATTTGAGCAATTTCAATCAAATTAACAATATTTTTTATCTAACAGTATCCTCGAATATAATATGTCATCTCAAGTTACTAGTCATTTTTGATATGTTCAAATAGATACTATACGAAATAGATATAAAAAAATTGAAGATATTGTGTAAAAGAGCTTCTTTCATCTTCTTCTCTCTCTATATCTTAAAGTCATTATATAGCTTCGGTATACAGCAGTTAATCATTTATGTACAATTTTCACTATTTTATGCTCATAATAAATGATTATGTGCGATATTTTTGTGTTGCCTAAAATTTTGAAAAATATATTTCATTCTTGGAATTATTATGTTAAAGATATATTATGATTTGATCGGAAAAAAAAACTTATTTCACATAAAATTTACATTATATATATATATATATATATATATATATATATATATATATGTATAAATGTAAATTTTATCAAGTATATACACATATATTATTTTGTCAAGTATATACACATATATATATATGATGATTTTGGACGTTAATTTTTTATGATCTCGATAATGCAGTTTGGTAATATAGCTTTGTAACTACATCATACGTAGTATGTATTACAGTAATTTATTTATTTAACTGTTGTTTTATATATATAAATGTTTAAAGGTAATATTATTAAAGTTTGTAAAACATATATTTCAAAATATGTGGGTGTAAATAATGTAAAAATCACTTTTTATTTCATTAGTAAAAGCCTAATGAATTGATCAATATAGGATTGTTAATTGCTCTAGTTTATTAAATCCGAGTAAGATTAATAAAAAAAATGTAGTTTAATGAGAAGGCAAGTAAATTACGTAGGTACAGGTATCATGCAATATAGATGACCTGTAAAACACGTGAGTAGCGTGCAGTGTTGGTTAAAGTGTCAGGAAAACCCTGGAGGCTTTCACGTTTCACGAACAAGTATGTGAGTCTCTTTTACTGGCTGTCCAATAGAAAACAGCATATAAGATATACTGACATCGGTTCATCGAATACATTCCACGTTTATAAAACGTAAAATGTTATTCCCCTATGATTTTTGATTCTTGATTCATCCGAAAAGAGAAAAGTCGCTTCTTTCATAGCATATATGCGCATATAAAATTGTTTCATTTTATCGCTGCCGGATATATCCGTTTATATTAATAATTTTATACGTATAATATTATGACCTATGTACACTTAAAATAGAATTAAAATATAATTGAACGGATAGTTTAATAAACCTATCAGATTTCTTAAATTAATGTCATAGTTATTATACTGAAGAGTATATTATTTCAATTACATCATTCACAAAAAAGAAGAATAATACGAAATATATTAAGTACCTATCTCTCTCTAAATTTCTTCGAGTGAAATCTCACTCTAAAAGAGTGAAAATACTGCCACTATTGAAAAAGAGTAAAAACATTTGCATTTTTGCATAAGAGTAGTAGATTTTCACTCTTTTTTTTGGAGTGAGATTTCTTTCTTTTGAAGTGAAAATCTACCTCTCTTGAAGATCTTATTCAAGAATGCAAAAATTTTCACCCCTTCAATAGTAGTATTTTCATCTTTTTGGAGTGAGATTTCAAGAAATTGAGAGAGTACAATTCTATTTTTCTATTCGTACATTTTTTAGGAGCAAAGCACTGATATATGTATTTATATCAGTGATTTTCAGTTAAATATTCAACAAAAAATTCGTTTCTTGTATAAAGTATAACAATATCCAATTTTCTATTATATATTAATAAATCTAGGATAAGTATACCTAGGGCAAATTTGACGCCGGTCCAGGCTTGCCTCACGTAGTTGATTAACCTCCTGTAGAGAGGCCTTGGTGGTCTCTTGGTAGAAGTCCCCTCCTCACCGCTGTCGTCATCCAGCGTTCCCGGTGGCGGGCCTACGCCCGACAGGGTGCCAGCTTGATTCCTTTTGCCGAGGATATTCACGACCTCCCGCAGCCCAGGCGCAACGCCCTGCAGTCCTGGTGCGTAATTCGCGGGGGCGACGCCGGAACCGAAGAGGTTCGCGCCGCCCCCGCGACCTCTGCCACGTCCACGACTTGCGCGACTCCAAACAGTACTACTGCCTTCGAGAGTTTACGACGTGATCAGATTTCGATATCACGACTTAACAGTCCATATTTTTTACATAAATGAGAAATCGAACAACATCAAGATGATCGGATGTTCCATTTTTATAGGTACACGATATATTAGGTCATTTAAAAAGTATCCGCGGTTTTTTATTCAATTATTGAATGAAAAAATCGCGGATACTTTTTAAATGACCCAATATATTCAGTCATCAAAATGACACGTTTATAAGAATTTTAAATTTCTTAAAATATGTTATTATTCCTTTGTGCAATTTAAAGATCATTTTAAATAAACCTGAATTACTTAAAAAAAAAACAAACAGAACAAATCATAATATGGAATTATTCTTAAGTTACAATTTTCGAGTTCAAAAAATTTATGATATACTTAAATGAAGGCAAATTGTGTTACGATAATAAATAATATAGACATTCTCAAGGATGTCGTTTGTTTTAAAAATAACGCGAATAAATATCACGTGTAGGTAATTAACGAGGACTTTAGAGAATTTTGAACTCTCAAAATATAAAATATTATTTATAATAATAACAAATTTAACAATTACGCAAACAAATATATTAATAGCGATAATATAATCTTTTAATTAAAAATAATAAAATTTATTCAATTAAAAAATGGAAATTGAAGATGTCATTTAAGAAATAATATTATATAAAATGTAAAAAAGAACTATTATCCGATTTGACGTAATACTGCTAAATTTAATTTTAATTAACTTCAGTTAGTATTAAAATATAAAGTTTTATGGTGTTGAATAAAAATAATATTTATAAAATTAAATAAAATTTAAAACATTTTTGTTTCTTCAAAAATTGCAAAATATTATTTTTCACATTTACTTGCGGTATTCGATTTCTATCCTTCAATTGTAATGAAACGCCATAATACCTTGGCGCTTTTTATAGGAGGGGAGCCCCACCACGGGGCCGCAGCCCCCCGCGGATCCTGCGACAGAAGAGCTGATGGTGGCAAGACAGGGAACTCCCCGACCGCCACCCGTTCGACGTTCCAAATCACGACGTCTGCTACCTCCTCCGCCTCCACTGCCACCGCCACCCCCGGCGGACAACACCACGACGGACCCAGAGGTACGTTTGTGTGGCCCTCTTCCTGCGGAGCCCCTTCTTATCGACGAAGGCCCCGCTCGTTTACGTCGCCGGAGTCGCCACAGACTTCCACGAGAAATTCTGCAAGGCATTTCGTAGGGTCGTCACCCTAGTAGCTATCATAAGGCCTAGCTTGCGTATCATTTTTTTTCGTTTATCAATAAAACTTCTACTTCTTTACATACATCAATTACGTTTCTCTTTTTTTTCACAAATAAGTTTATTTCTACTATAATTTTACGTGATATATAGAATTGTTATAATTTGTTATATATAATTTTATATAAATATACACTGTCTCATAAGCACTTTTAGAAAATAATGTATTATACGAATTTTTTCGCTTTAGTGACTCCCAATGTGGTCGATTTCTCAATAGAAGCTGTACATATGAATGTGCGGTGTCAGCGAATTTTCTTGCTTTTTCTGCACTTCCGTCTGCTTCTATACCAGAAGCGGACTTTCCGGTCAGATATATCTGCACTCTCGAAATTTGTGTCAAATGGTCGACAATTTACAAAAATCGTAATTTAGGACGGAAGAAGCTTTCTACGCTTTTACCCACTACAATTTTAATGCATGATCTTTTTTTTTTTACAAAAAAAGCTTCTTGTTTAAAGTAAAAATTTTAAATTTATATGCAATTAGAAGAGAGTTATTGAATATATACCAGTTGCCTAAATCATACTTTATATAATAATATAAGAATATTTTAATTTATATTATTAATATGTTATATTATTATTTTACATTGTTATTATTTAATAATATAAATAATCACTAAATAATATTTAGTGATAAAAATATAAAAATAAATGAGTACACAAAAATTTAACTTGTTATGTTTTGTATGTATAAGCAGCACTTTAAAAATCATATACAACTGATATTAATTTATGATCATTTATATAACTAATAATATAATCATATAATTTTAATTTAATATATCTGAATTTTTATACATTCATAAAAAAGGGGGAGAGGGAGGGATATTATAAAATATTTTATAGTCGTTGTGTACATATTTGTAATTATTAGAAAGATTAAATAAATATTTTTATAAAATCTATCATTTTCTTAAATCGTATTATCACAAGATAAAACTAATAATAAATAATAATAAAACTGATAATAAATGATATAAATACAAATCACAAAAAAATTTTAAATAATTTTCAGTCGAATTTTTCGAATTTTCATAAATTCGATACTTTCAAAATAAATATGATTTAGAAGATAAATCATATTTTATCAACAAATTTTGATTTGGTAAAAAGTTGAACATATAATAATAGTAAATGTAATAGAAGACTCCTCAATATTTAATAAATTAAAGTATAAAATATTTAGGGAAGTAGGGAGACTACGAGATAGTTAATATATAATTGAGGGGATGGGCGGAATAAAGGCATTCTATTTAGGCCCTTTTTCCGGCAATTAGCTTTTTCATGTAATACTGATCGTAATACAGAAATATTGTAACATGTAACTTCTTAAAGGCATTACATTAAATTCATTTAATATTGTACCCATTTGTATATAATAAAAAAATAGCAAGTTATTTTAATTTGTATTAATATCAAGATTTTGTAATTTTATTCCGCCTTTATTCCGCCCATTCCCTCAATTATATATAATAATAATAGATAAAATATCAAGATACAGCTTCCAATATTTGCGTTTAAATCAATGTCAGGTGGAAAATATAATAAAAAAGTTTAAGTGGTACGTATTTGGCAACTCTTCCCCACTAATATTACATTACTTAGCAACTGCCTGATGTACAATTATGGCTTGATGGTTATTGACAGATCTGCCAATATCTTATCAAAATGATATTATAAAGTTCATCAACAAGTACATCCGCACAAGTATATGTATCTAATTATATCAGGTTTTATTAGAGATTTAAATTAAATAAATATGTTTAAAAAAAGATTTTTTCTGAAAATTCTATTAATGCTCACCCTAACACTTCTTCCAACACTTCAAACACGTCGCCTATTTTTTTCAGAAATAAGAGATTCAAACCAATTCTCACGATAGAACATCCGTGAACTAGATTGCGACCCACGATTTATTTGATAGATCGATAAATTTATTCATTGAATATGCTTTCCCCGACTTGCTTTTTATTGCACAAAGTGCAATAAACCTTTTTCGCATTCAGGACTTAGGACGTTGGCGTGAAGCCCTGGACGAGATCATAATGCTTGTTCTCGAAAGACGTAGTTGGTTAGTGTGTTGTGAGTTCGGTTGTGTTAGTATCTGAAACAGGCAAAGAAGAAATACATGCATTAGTTGTGTTTGTGAATAAAATTTGCCGAATAACAACACGCGAGTTGCATAAGAAAAAAACAGAGATAAAAAAAATTTTATTAGTAATTTTAGAATGTAATAAAGTTGATCCTTATTATGTATTAAAAGCACACGCGATGAATTTCTGCTCATAGTGGAAAATGAAGATAATGATAAATTTTATGAGCTAATTATTGAAATTTTTTAAATTAATCTTATTGAAAAATATAAATAGAGTTACTTCTGAAAAAGATTTCTTCAGTAAAGGATGCGCTGTGACTTTCTTCTGTGAAGTTCTTGGTATACATTTGACGCGAAAAAGTATTCGCGTTTTTAGATTTGAATTAGTTTTAAAAATGTATTTTAAAATATGAAAATAATTTTGGAGGAGAAGGGGAGATAAAAGTACAAGCATATGAAAAGATATATATTTTTATTATATCTAAATGGTAGATTTGTTTATTACACTATGTGCCCAATTTCAACTTCTAAAATTTTTCAAAAGTCACAAAAGTTGATTGTGTTGGGAATACGGTTCTTTATTATTTTTTCAAGGAATTTGGCAAAGTTAGATTTCATAAGAATAGGGCGATTTAAAATTGTGAATTTTAAGAGGTACAAAAGCGTGTTTTAAAGTCAAATATAATCACAAATACACACATGCAAAATTTACATGAAAAAAGTTGCATCTATGTTTGCACCACATTCGTTTACGCGCGCGCATATGTGTGTGCGTGTGTAAGTATTTGTGATCAGATTTGGCTTCAGCCATAAAAATCCTGTATTCCTCAAAATTCACAACTTTAAATCGACGCCCCATTCTTATGAGATGTAACTTTGTCAAATTCCTTGAGGAAATGATAGAGGGTCGTGTCCCTGACATAACCAAACCTATGTAATTTTTGAAAATTTTCGTGAACATACCGTGTTATCCTTTTTATAATATATAATATAATTCATAATTTTAGTATAATTCATAATTTTTATCGGATGTGGTAATCACTGTAACTAATTTTCTAACTTACCGCAATGATCTCAAATTGAGGTCAGAAAAGTTAATAAGATTATTTTTTTCTGTATTTAATATGAATTTCATGATGACTGTTTATAAATTCACAGTGGGTTCTAATAGTTTCGATGGAGATCAGAAAATATATAGAATTCGATGTTGGGCCATACCATATATACCACCAATTGCCTCTTTATCTTAACTACGATCTAACGACTGCAGTCCAACAATTAACGAGACCATCAATTTCGAAAATTGACGTCAATGTACTTGTGCACTTTATAACCGTTACAATCCTACCACAAAGTTCACAAACACACTAGTCATTGTGATAAAATGGCTAGTAGATCGCTCGTAAAGCTACTTGTCCCGTTCAGACGAAGTTCTTTGAAATTGCCTCGAAACCGAAGAAGTTTCGAGCTATGTGCTTTGTATGCATATGTGAGCTCTCTTAGCGATCAAGGGTACATATAGATAAAGAGAAAACGGTGAATATTATAATTTTCTAGAGATTTATCGAAATAAAATGACCTTAAACTTTTATCTAAAGATTTATTACTTAGTAAAGGAAATGTGAACGTAAAATGTTATAATGTAAAGAAAACAACATATTTCTTTGTATAAATGAATAAATAATTAAATTTTGCTATGTATTTATGAATAGGAACGTTTCCAATACACCATTCATAAAATTGAAGTTTGGTAGTGCAATCGACTCGAAGTTGATAAAACCGTAATCAATTTCGTGTTATTATCAAGTAGACGGTGGAAACTGCATTCGGTGTTTGCTATAACTCTTTGTGATATCGTGAATGAAAGAGAAAAGTGCAAAATGAGAATAAGCTCGACGGCCTAGGAAAAAGTTCAAGCAGTTTCGTGAGTTTGAAAATTTTCGAAGAGAGAAGAAGCAACTACAAAGAAAAGAAATGTATCAAAGTCATCCCTTATCTAAAAATATAACTTATCGTACGATGGCTCTTTGCAGAAATAGACTTATGTATATCTTTCGGTACATAAAAAAACTGAAATTGATATTTATAACCGAAAGTTTTACGATCCTACCTAGGTCTCTCTTTTTTATTCTTCATGCATTACGGAGAAGAAACTTCTACATAACTTAATAAAATATGGAAACAAATATACTTTTCTGTGATTTTGATTAACAAGGAAAGAGACCCAAGTGTTCTCCTCCGATTTTTATGAACTTTTAATATATATATTAGGTGCGCAACTAAGTTCTCGCTGTTATTTTGATGAAAATGCATGTTTGTAGACAAAACTAAAGGACGTGTATCTTTTTATACGTATCCTATCGCACTTTTAAGGAATGAAACATCCCTTAGAAAAAAAAACATTTTTTTCTTTCAAAATGAATATCATCGAATCTATAAGAGATAGAAAAAAAAATTTGAAAGTTGAATGATTTTATAAAAGTACTTAATAGTTACAATTAAAAAATTTTTTCATTTTTATTTTCTATGAGTAAAAATTTTTTATTGAAAAAAAATTTTTAACTATTATTATAAAGTACTCTTGAAATCATTTAATTTTTATTTCACACATTTGTTTCTATCTCTCATAGTTACAACGATATTCGCTTTGAAAGAAAAAAATCAATTTTTTCTAAAGCGAATATCGTACCTCACCTATGTATCTCACCTCTTAAAAATGCGATAAAACACGTATTAAAGAATATGTGTTATTATTTTTGTCTATAAATAACATCTTCAAAGCTCATAAAAATCAAAATATAACATTGCACAATTTTATGAGTAATTTCAATTATCTCCCTTTCAGATAAAATTAAATCTATAAATTATATATTTATTTATAATATCCTATAAGAAATAAAAAATATTAACTTAATTCATTATACCTAATCTAATTTTAAAGGTATAATATATGCTTATTGCAATGTTTACACAATCTGATTACAATTTCATCGTTCTATTTGAGTAAAGAATTATGCTTCTTTACTAATGTGTCTTAAGTTCCATTAATATACTTATGTCAGAATATGATGAGCAATTACTGCGGTTCTCTGCGGTATTGCGGATAAGAGTACGTGCTTATTTGCTACCTTTGTAACAGGCTCCGTGACCTTTGAAGCTTATATCGAGTTAGTTCAAGACTCGATTGTAGAACAGTGACGTAAGGCAATAGGAAGCTTTTGACATCGTTGAATGGCCCGGCATTACCATGTTCATGTCACGTAATTGTAGGAGTAGTTTGTCTTCTAAAAAAAGAATCATGTAACTTATCAAATCTGTTTATTGATTACAATTTTCCTTTTTTCTCCCTTATAATTTATCTTCAATTTAGCCAAATAGCTTATGCTGGAATTCTAAGGACATAATAAAATATTTAAAAATATGAAATGCTATATGATTGAAATATCATGAAAAATTGATTTATATTATATATAAATGCTTAAATGTTCAAAAATATTTCAAAAAAATAATCAAAAAAATAAAAATAAAATAAAAAAGCTATATATTAATAATAATAAATAAATCAAAATAATAAATCAGATAGAAATTGTCAACTATTATAACACACTGTAGAATCAAAACTAGATAGTAAAATAGATTTTATTTAACAGTCTAACATCTAACTCACTCAAAAATTTTGCAAATAGAGGGACTTTTTTTCTGCACTTTGTCACTATAAACGTATTACTGCTTGTAAGATTGCTTAACGACTACTGTATTAACATCACAATTTCAACATCGCTGAAGATGGCTCGAATGTAGCCGAAACATACGATTTATATGCTAATGTTGTATAAAATACGACATATATATTTTTTGTTAAAATAAAACTCATGAATTACCGCGTATTTACGCTCTCAAGTGCCCGTTTTTTAAATTATATGTTTTGGATTTTATCTATTTATGAATAAATAAGAATTATAAATAAATATTTTAATAATACGATTGATATATTCTCATAAAAGAGAAGTGTCGCATAGTTGAAAATATATCTTGGTTTTGATTATATCGGACTATCTTCATATGCCATATAACGTCAACATTCGTCCGGTGAGCAAACATTCCATCGAGTCTGATCTAAAAAGAAGCTCTTCCACTCATCGTGACGTGGTCGTTGTAGACCAGAGTGCCATCCAAAATCTACTTTTATCTCTCCTGTGGGGCGACCATCCCTTCACATTACTTCGTTTCCTCTAAGTTTTACCTCGCGACTATCTCGATTGGCCATTTTTCTTTTCTTCCAATTTTCGTCCTGGTTTCTCAGATTCTTTCCAATGTGGATCTTACTATGAGCGTTGGGGAGATAAACTAAGAGAGGATATCTAAAAAATGAAGAGAAACTAACTAATCAAAAGACACAAATGGATCAAAATGTAAATTTTATGAAGTAAATGCAATCTCGTGTGACACCGTTAATGGAAAATGTAATATTTAAAGATGCTAGATATATCATGTAATAAATAATTTAAGAAAGTGATTTAAAGACAAATACCTTTTTTATATTTATTTTTTTAATGTATCATAATAAAAATTTTCAATATTTTTACGTGTTAAAATTTTTATATTTATATTCATCTAATTAAACCTCTCTTGCACATATTAATAAATAAATTAGAAATAACTCAAAATATTCAAGTAAATTTATGAAAATAATATGTAGGTAAAATAAAAATATGAGAATATCCACATCGTTGTAAGGGGATTATTTTGTATGCCTACGGATGACAAGCGTAACATAACATTGTCCCGACGTTCTCGTGACGTCAACGCATTATACGGAGATGCGTCGCCGTATCAGATAATCCGAAATAGACTTAGTATCCATAGATCACATCTCTGTACTCTTGTCGCTCCGCACATTGGCCTGTCTGCTCGCATTTCGGCATGCTTTCATGGTCGTCGCGATAAATCAGGCTTTAAACTCCCAGGTCTTATATACGTACGATGAACGAAGTCAACCCTAGTAGCTGGGACCAAACTTGTTCCCTAGCGAAGGCCGAGTCAGGAAGACGACCCGCCACTTCCAACAAATCTTCCGCGATCATAGTGTCTTTTATGGGGTGAGTCTCGGCAATGGATAGAGTAGGAAGAGACGAGCCTATAATTTTCAACAGACCTGTCCTGAAGAACACGGAGATACCGCACGTGTACTATAGATTTGTAGTACGATTTACATCGCAGATACGTCACGTGCATGTAAGTTACGCCATATAGCGTAGCGTTTCACTAAAGCTGGGCGACTTACCGCGCATAAATTAGTCCACCTCGAAACATGAAGCGCAGTTAGGTAGGATACATAGCTCAACGTGGTGCCCGCACAAATCCATCGTCTTTAGTAAATGCCGATCGAGTTTACCCTTAGGAAGAAGCTCGTTTACTCTTCGAGAAACGCGGAATATCGGCCCTCATTATCCTCCGTCTTCGTATTCGCTTATCTTTACGCTTGAATAATTTATTTCGAAATTAATAGGAGTCCTCCCTTCTTTCTAACCAAAATTGCTAATTCTCAGCTAATATTTATTTTAATTATCTTTGTGTTTATAAATGTTTCTGCAATAATTTATTTCGCAAATAATTTATGTTAAAATTAATGAAAACCTCTCTTATCAAAGATAGTTAATTCTTGTCCAGCATTTTTTTTAAAGTCATATAACTTATTTTTTTTTGGCGATATATCATACAAAGTAAATATAGTTATAAGTATAAATAAAAGTATGGCAAGAGATTATTGACACTCGAAGATATAGTTATAAAATCATATATTTGCATACACAATATGCTTCATTCAATAAATATACTATATTGTCAGGGCTGGAAAGTGATGTGTTAAGGTTATACAGCACATAAAAAAATATAAGGTAGTAAGAGATAAATGGTAAGAAAATCAGTCACAGAAGAAAAGATAAGGCAACGCATAAGCAATAACAAATTCAAAATGCTAATTTGCTTACATCCTATTATTTAAATCTTTTTGTATGGCAGAATCTTTACTTTTAACATTGTTATCGTTATCATTAGTTTTTTTTCGATAACACTACTTTTTTCCATCTATAACAACAACGTCATTACATTTTTACAGTAATGGTAAATTCAGCTATTACTTTTATTGGGAGTACAAATTAGTTCGGTTAATTTTCCAAAAGCTGGCTCCGGCTGTTGTGAATGGTTCATAGTGACAACTGATTTTGGCGTTTTCAGAAAGGTTAGACATCTGCTAATAATATTCAGTTTATATCGCTTTGAGTTTCAAAAACCTTGATTTTTACTGTGTTTGAAATGTCGAATTTTGTGTTAACCAAGCAGCATTTGTGGGAGGTTCTAATTTTTTGCTTTAATTGGAAGAAAAGTGTAACTGAAGCCCATCGAATGCTTGTCGAAGTTTATGGTGACACTGCTCCAATTGATAAATCATGTAGGGAATAGTTTCGACGTTTCAAGGATGGAGATTTCAGTGTTGAAGACAAGTCTCTGGACAGTCAAAAAAATTCGAAGACAAAGAATTAGAGGCATTACTCGAAGAAGATCAGAATCAAACGCAAAAGGAGCTTGCAGAATCATTGGGAGTAACTCAACAAGCCGTTTCTGCACGATTGAGAGCCATGGAATAATTGAAAAACAAAGAAATTGGGTGCCTTATGAACTGAAACCGAGAGACGTTGAAAGGCGATTTTTCACTTGCGAACAGCTGATTCAAAGACAACAAAGAAAAGGTTTTTTGCATCGGATTGTGACTGGGGATGAGAAGTGGATATTCTACGACAACCCCAAGAAGAAAAAATACTACGCTAAGCCCGGTCAATCGTCGACCTCAACATCAACACCAAAGCCGAACATTCATGGTTCGAAGATCATGCTCTGTATCTGGTGGGACCCAAAGAGTGTTGTTTACTATGAGTTGCTGAAACCTGGCGATTCCATTACGGGCGATCGGTATCGGCTACAATTGATTCGTTTGAGCCGTGCATTGCGAGAAAAACGGTCGGAATACGAGCAAAGACATGATAAAGTTATTTTTTTTCATGACAACGCTCGGCCTCATGTCGCTAAAGTCGTAAAAAAATATTTGGAAACGTTCAAATGGGATGTTTTACCGCACCCGCCGTATTCTCCGGACATTGCTCCTTCTGATTATTGGTTGTTCCGAAGGATGCAGCACAATTTGGCAAGTCATCGGTCCACTTCTTTCGCAGAAATCAAAAATTGGCTCCAAAATTGGATCGCCTCCAAAGACGAGTCATTTTTTCGAGATGAAATTCGAAAATTGTCTGAGAAATGGGGAAAAGTAGTAGCCAGCGATGGAATATTTTAATTAATCTGTTCATTCATTTTGTTTTGAAATAAATGCATTTTTGAACACAAAAAAATTAATCGAACTAATTTGTACTCCTAATATCATTACCTTATTTCCCTATTATTTTCGTATCTGTTCAATAGATCATATTATTTTTGTGTGTATGTGATTGGATAGAAATATTTTATTTAAATAAAAACATTAAAAAACATTAAAAAATATTTTGTACTTTATATCTTAGACCGCATGTCAATAGTCACAACCAATACTAAAAGTATGTGGTATATGTATATGTAACATAAATCACATATATGTATTCACACACGGTATATTGATATGCGGTAAATATTGGAATGCATTCTTAATAACGACAATAATATTTAAAAAAATTTAATAAAAAGTTTAATAAAAATTTGTAATAAAATTTACGTTTATGAATTATATAAATTCCTAAAGATAAATATATATTAAAAAATAATAACATTAATATATTAAGAATTATATTATAAAATATTTATTAGATGAACTTAATATAAAGAAAAGTTTATATGACTTAGAATTTTAAGAGCTAATATAATATTGATTGTTGTACATTTAATGTTGATTAATAAATAATGTAATTTTGAAATATAATGTATTATAATATTTTTTAATATTTTATTTTAGCATTACAAAAAATAATACAAGTAACGAATTTGTCTCCGCCTGCGTCAGTTATTTTATACATAATAATGATACGTTTTAAAATTAGTATCGAGTAACCAGTTATAAAAAGTAACGAAATAACAATAATTATTTTTGTGAAGTAATGTACCTAACCGTATATATTGCTTCATTAATTATGTGCATGTATATGAAATTTATATGAAACACTTATAATCACTGTCTACACATATTAATTTAATTAAGCACAGCTTGTATCACGTATGCTACAACCAAATAATCTTTGACAACCATAGCCAGCATAATAGATTGAACAGCTCTCCTTCGGGGAATTGCAAATGCACAAAGCTTTGCGAAACAGTTCAAAGCTTCTACACTGTTCTGCTGTCCATCAATGTACACATATGCTCTATTCTCGTTCATTATCCATATTGATATTTAATCTAAAAAAAATAAGTCACATATTTATTTGATAATATTAATGTAAAATTAAATAACAAATTTGAAAATGATTGATCACTTTGATATAATATTTTATATAATCTCATTTACAATTAAAATATATTTTTTAATACTTTAAAGATGTTTACCGAATATTTTTCTACGATAAGGAATTCTTCTAGTTTTAGTTAAATCAAAGTTTTTCTAACTTTTTTACAGTGTCATTACGTAAGATTGAAGCTATAACATATTTTAGAAAAGTACGCATATATTATGAATATTTTAAAAATACTTTTGTACACTTAACAGAGAGCGCGCATATCTTGAGCAGAAAGGTACGATAAAATGCGATGATAAAATGGCGCTGGTTTATGAAAGGTGGGTAAAAGCATCGCAAATGTATGAAGGAAAGAATGAAAGAGAACTACGGTGTATTCCTTCGGTACATAAATTCTCTCACAGGTCAACCGGTGGAGACTACGAAAGGGCGGCGCTATGTGAAAATTTAAGCACTCCCCTCCCCCCCTACCCCGGTTTACACTGTTTACACGTGAACGTGTAAAATTGACCGAGGAATATCTTTATGCGGTACGAGTAAATGAGGAAAGGAAGAAAGAGGAAACTAGTAGCATATTCCTTTTTTAATTTCGTGGCCGAGGAAATTTTGACATGACGGTTTTGCATAATGCTCGCTGGCCTGGTCAAACTATGAATGCTAACTCACTATCGATTTATCGAAAAAATATATTCGGCTTTGTAAAAAATGATAGATGTCTGTGCAATTTCATTAAAATTGATAAAGTAATACTGTAGAAGAATAGTTTAAATAAAACACCATTTTAAGAAAGCGCGCGCGCGCGCGCGCGCGAGAGAGAGAGAGAGAGAGAGAGAGAGAGAGAGAGAGAGAGAGAGAGAAAATGAGAAAAAACTTTTTTTAATAAAATAAAAATTGACTGTTTATGTATATAATAATGTTCTTCATCTGTAAAAATTAATATTAAAAAGTTTTTTCATATTTCAAATTTAAGAAATCTGGATCATTTCATGATCTTTCAATCGTTTGCTGTATGTTTAGTTCTACATGTTTTATTTATAATTCTGATATCTCTATTAACAGCTAGAAAGTCGCTGAGATATTACTTTGCTCTCGAATCAATCCTCTTTTCATGGACCCTTCACATTGTTTTGATCCCGGATAAGGTTACAAAAATAGATTACTGTTATGAGAGTGAGAAGCTTAGAACTTGCTAGCCAATAGATTCATATATTTATTCTTCTCTCTATAACATATTGTTCAATTTTAACATTATCTACATATATCATGCATTTTTCTAGAAAAATAATGAAATGTTCATATAATATATATTGTTCAAAATAATATGCATGTAATAAGTAATACTTTATCAATATTCCAAAAATGTGAAATCTGTAAATATAATATATATAATAAGAAGATAATTAATTAATTAAAATATATTATCAAACATAAATAATAATCTTTAGTGCCAAAATATAAAGCAATTAAAATATATAATTAAATAAGATAAGTAATTTTAAGTCCTACTATTAGTGTACATTATATTAAATAAGTACAATATACAAAGTATATTAAAGTATCTAAATACTGCGCAATATATGCATACGCTGAATTTGCATTAGAGATGTGGAGATGAGCATCGCTATAACGTACGGGTTGAAATTTGCAAGGGTCCTAATTTACGCTTCACTATGTGTAAATTACACAACAAAGGCACAAGCTTACACTCTAATTAGGTCATTATCAAATTGTACGGTGTAGTATAACGTCACGTGAACCAAATCAGATGATGTTCTTCTTGGATTAAAGAGCTGCGGATATTCCAATTTTCAGAGATTCTGAAATAAAGATTTTCAACTTTATCGATCTGACAATGAGTCTTATCGAAAAAATTTTCATCTGCAACTGACGGATATTTCGGCTAACAATCAAAGAGAGAAATTTTGTTAAGCAATGCGAACAATGACAATGCATTTTTTTCGCCATAGAATAATTCTAATTTAATTAAAAAATATATATATATAATCTTTTTTAATTAAATTAGAATTATTCTATGGCGAAAAAAATGCATTGTCATTGTTCGCATTGCTTATATATATTCCATATATATATTCCAAACAAGATATATATGATCGAAATTTTCATTATAATTACATTATTTGGGAAAAATAATATATTATAATAGAGCTAGAAAAATAATCCTAGAAAATTAAATTTTCGAATTTTACTTTATCAATGATATCTATTATATATTGGTTTTACCCAAATATTATAAAAATAATACATTATTTTTCTTGCAAGATAAAATATTGAAACATAACGTGGTTTTTAATATCATAATTAAAATTAATATTAAGCATATATATTTACGCATACGTAAATGATAATTAATGTATAAAATGATTAAAGGTACGTTATATGTCTTATTTTAATTTACTATATGCGTAAACTTGCTTATAATAGAAATAAATAAATTAATAATGAGATAGCAAGCAAAGTCTTCCCCCTACCGCGGTTTCCAGAATTTTCCAGTTCTGTAAACATGATACTAATTTTACAGACATACAGTCGTTGTATTTTTCTCTCATGGTGCTGACAGATCTCGCTGAAGCATAAATAAAAATATAAAAGATGAGAAAATATATTTTATGCAAATAAAATAAAATTATTTGTTTTTTTTTATGTGTTTAAATTAAACACAATAATTTTTCCATAATGTATGGTATATTCTTTTACTTAATTAAAACATAATTTCTTTTTATAAATCATTTTTCTCTTTAAATTAAATAACCACAGCTAAAAGTAATTCATATATAAACATAATATATTATACATATGTACATATTATATAATTATAACAATAAATAAACTTAAATAAGGGTGTTATTAGAATTAAAATTGATTCTTGCGCGAATAATATAAATTTTCATGATAATACAATTTCATAGTGATAATTGAGATTGCTTGTTTACATTATATAACGACTTCCTTTACTCGAAAAGGCTTTATTGGGTTTCGTCAACATAGAAATCATTCTCAGCAGAACTGAGAAAACCAAATTGATTCTACTATAATCTTCTATCAAGAATAATAAACCAAAATGCCTTTCCATGAAAATAATTCTTAATATCCTTTAATAATTAATATTAATTTCTAATTATTTTTTTGCTTATTTGTGTTGATCATTTCTATAGATCGATTTACATTTAGTATTAATAAATTTTTAAATAAGTAAAGAAGAGCACTAAATATGAGGTCAAAATTCTTTTTTTTTAATGCCTGATAATACTTTCTATATAAATTTTAAATACATCTTTATATAAACTGCGTTATATACAATAAACTGTGTTTTATAAACTGCGCGCCAATTGTCGAAGAATCGCAATCATAAACTGAAGTTGAAATAGTAACATAATAAATTAAATTGATCGTCAATTTAATGATGATGTTAATAAGCATTTTAAAACACTGCATAATTAAATTTTTTGATGGCATAACTAAATTTTTTGATGACATTTTAATATCAAATCTTATTATATATACGTATTATTACATTTAATTCTTTTTATAAAATGAAGAAGTTATATTATAATAAAAATACACATTGCATATACAGAAGAATTGATATTTCTTATACATAAAGAAATTCATAAATCTCGTCAAGAATGTCAATGTTTTTGTCATTTATAGAACTTGACGCGAGGATCAAGCATTGTCAACTTGCAGCTGTTCATCCGCAATACCTAAATGCGTAATGTCGCTCGATCTAGTATTCGATGCCAATCTCGGTCTAGCATAACTCAATATTGGCCGGCTCACCGCCATTACGTGGTTCTAGTATTCGAGTCTTCGCCTCGATTATTCTCTAGGCCATTGCAATTTCGATTCTCGCCTCGATCGATCTCCTCTCTAGCAGGAAATACGGTCATCCCGTTAACTACTAGTCACGCTTGTCTGACGCTTCCCAGACATCTCCATTCCACAAATGCGACAAAGATAAGAAAGCAGTTTTTCCTTTAGCAATTTTTACCACCATAATATAACTATAATGCAAAATGTGTAATTACAATTAATTACACAAATATAATTTAATTCGTCCCCTGCATAAATATTATAATATTATATGTAATATTATTTTACACATTTTCCTTCTTTACTAAAATTTAACTAAAATAATGTTAAACACTAACAAATGTTGATAAGAACATATAAGAGTCAAGCGTGGAAATTGATGCGCAAAAACAAATATGAGATTTAATTCGATAAGATTTCAATTACATAGTATTACATACTATAATCATTCTCAAATCTCAGAATCACGATATTAAACATGAATTCATGAATATTTTAGCATTTCTAATTGTAAGATGTTCATGGATTCATGCTTAATATTGCGATTCCGAGATCTGGGGACTACTCAAAAATATAACCGAAATATATATAATTAATTTGGTAGTGTACTATTTTTTCATGCTTGTACATATTAATATATGTAATACTGTGCAATTGAAATCTCATCATATTAATTTTCGTATTTGTTTCTACACTAAAAAACCCGGCTATGGTTGCTACGACTAAAAATCGTCCATCGATACATTTTTAGTTATAAGAATTATAGATTGTGAGAATCGAAAGATTGATACATCTTAACGGTTATAGCTGTAAAAATTCATATTACAGTCAAATAGTTATCACAAGCAAATATATTGATGGGCGAAAATTATTATTATATACATATATTTCCAGTTGTGGTAATCGAAATATTTTTTTTGTGTATGCATCAATTTTCATACTTGACTCTTGTATGCCCTTATCAATTCTATTTATTATTTGTTTAATATTAAAAGTTCTATTATTATGTTTTAAAATAATGTTATTGAGAGATATTGATATCTAATTCTTAAATCTCTATCATTGATAGTCATGATTTTAATTTTTATGATTTTTAATATGTATGCTACATTTTAATTGTTCGTATAAATATTACAGTAAAATAAATATTACAATAAAAAAGAAAAAAACATAGTATAAATAAAGTTTTCTTATTAATTATTAAAATCAAATAATATTGCATGTATAATAATATTGCAACGATTCATATTTTAATAGTATTATTGAAGCATAAAAAATGCATTACCTGAACAGTGGGCAACTGTAAACGAGAAATTACACAAATACGTTCACAGTAAATGTAATTGGTTGAATATATATATATATATATATATATATATATATATATATATAACTAGTATAACTACTCTAGATGATGAATAACAGCGGGAGAGAGAGAGAGACTGCGCTTAACGTTCCAAGAAATTACTACATTTACCAAAGTGTCTAGGAGAGGCAATAAATATGGAATGTAAAGATTTCCAACTGCTGCAATCACCAGTCTAGTTTTATAGAAACTGTACAGCATAATATCTCCATTCTTTTTATTCTTTTTTATAAAACATTGTTATTTTAATAAAATATTTTTTATTTGAAATAAATTTTCGTTAAAGAAAATTAAATAGGTATATGTTAAAAATTATATTTTATTATGTGATAGTATACAAATTGAAAATAACTATAAATAAATACATATAATTGCAAGTTTAATTGGGAAATGTACGTGATAAAAGAGATAATATTTATCATTTAAATTATTTATGATTTATAATGAGGCAAGAATAATACGTTGCGGATGATGGCAATCAATCGGAATATGCTTTCGGCTACACAATATATCAATATAATTCAATAATAATGCAACTGTTATGAAAGTATTGTAATATTCAACGCATTTTAAATATAAATTAAATATGAAAAAGACAAATTATTATCATCGAACTAAATGTTAAATTTACAGTATAAATTAATAATGTTAAATTAATTTTAAATTAATAATGTTAATAATGTTAAATTTACAATCAATGATAAATCAATAAGATGTATCTGAAAATTTGACATTAATAGACTAATAATTTGATGTTATTAATTTTAAGTTAGTAACGTTAACGTTAAAGATTTGATATTATTAATAATGTTAATGTAAATCAATAATGTTAATGTTAATAATGTTAAATTTACTATAAATTAATATAAATTAATAATCCATAGTACATCAGTAATATTGCAGATATTTAAAAATTTGTCATTAGTAGGATAACGACAGACTTGAGACTTAGTCGGCACAAACGACAACAGTAATCAGTTTCACAAATAAATTTTACAAGGAAGGTAGATTACGTATTTAAATGGAAAGTTTAAATAATGTATGTATTGAATTGTGACAAAAGCTTTAGCGAATCCTTTTCATTTTATCGTAGGTTTACAAAGCCATCGCAACAGGTAGAACAGTTTCTAGACACTTACGCAATGTTACCGGATTATATCTGGTTGCAGTTACGAAAGTCAGGCAACTAAGATATCACGGTTCACGGAATAATGGCCCATGAAGCGATAATGGAATTATCACTAGGAAAGATAAGTAGCTATTAATATTCATGGTTATATTTTCAAAAGTTATATTTTCTGTAACTTATTGATTATTACAATTGCGCATTACTAATTAGCAGTGTTGCGATAATAATACTAAAAATACTATAAAAACATATTGTTAATTTATAGTTGTATAAATATTAATACCTTGTAAAAAATTTATATACTATTACAAATATTATTATATTATGTTATATTATAATTTTTTGGATTGAGATATCAGAAAAAATTAAATTTCATCGTGACATTATATTATTACATATCCTTTAGATAATTTCAATTATAGTTAGCATTACAAATTGTAAAAAATTGTATACTCCTATATTACACTAATAACCGTATTCAATTAAATTAAGATCAAAATGACGGGTTAATTGTTTATATATATCCTTTAACGAAGAAATATCTTTTATTATTACTATTACAAACGAGATAGAATATTCATGATATTTAACGAGTTGATCAACAGTATTAACAATTAAAAGATTTAGATATAGAAGCTCATGCGCTAAATTAATTTAATAGATATATCTTGTTGATATTCAATATTATCATTTAAATGATGTTCTTATTGTTCAATTTTAAATTACTGTTTTATTCTAAATTAAACTATTAATACTATATTTCTTTCAAACTTTATAAAGAATAATTTTATAATAACTTACTATCTCTTTTTCTGTAACAACAAAGCTTTTTAATAACTGTAAAATTTATAAAATTTAAAAAATTTAATAAAGTAATTTAAAAAATAAAATTAATAGATATGAATTTATTCTCTCTTTAATGATTGTGTAAAATATTAACAATATGTTGTATTAATCAAAACGTATTTATTTGGAACGCGTATATCCAATATGCATCAAATGATAGATTATTCCTGGGTAAGGAAATTAGTAGCATTGTAATTATACTATCTCTCTGGTTCAAATTGATGATTTAACTTAACAAGGTATTGTTTATCAAAGTTACAAAATAGATATCAATACAGTATTAAATTTAGAGATAGGTTTACTTTTATTTAACTTCGTACATAATTTAGTAAAAGCTTCTACTATTTATAAAATTTCATTTTATTCATTAATTTATTCATTAATTTATAAAAGAAAGATATTATTTTATGCATATCGTTTTCCAAAAATTCTTAAAACTCGATTAATTAAATAAAAAATTTTATTTTCTACTTTTTTTTATTATTAATTTATACAATATTTGTATTATAATATATTCCATTTTTTTTTAATTAACGATTAATCTTATTTTAATAAATCCATTAACAATGCGAAAAGTAGAAACTACGAAATGAGGTTCGGAAGAAAGTCAATATGGTAATCGATCTCTGGAAATTGTTCATTCTTTTCCATTTGTTCATTTCACGTACTTCGATAACGTAGAATTACATTCTTTTGCAAAGGTAATATAGTACCTGCGAGACCACCAACGTCCTTTCGCACAGAAATTTTCGTAGTCATTCAGCCAAATCGATATCGCTTTGCGCAGTTTCATTATAAATCCAATTGCAATTTCGTTGAAATGCAAGTATTGGAAAACTCAATCAGATAGAACTCATTCAAGAAGCAAAAGGATGTTCATCATTAATTATATTATAATAAAAATACATTCACACAAATATCTTTTAAAATAAAGTTATATATATTTTCATATTTAAAAACATATAGGTAATATATACAAAAAAAACTTATTCATATAAACTCAACTATGTTATTGTAGAAGATGACGTTTTAATTACATATGTACATAATTACATATATTATAATATGTATTATAATTTTATATATTATAATTTTACATTTACTTTTAAAGCTGAAATCATGATTTAATATAAATATAATGTTACAAAAAGAATAGTTTATTAAAGATAGTTTAGTAGAATTCTCTCTTTTGAAATAACAATATATATTTATATGCGTAATAAATCTTTTAAGATATTGTGCATACATTTCTTGTAGTATACTTTTTATATAAAATATTCTCTGTATAGTTTATTAATATTTTCTCAAAATATCAAAATTTATTTATACAATACATATAAACATTAAGTAATGTAATATAATATACATTATGTATATTGTATTAAGAAATAAATTCATTAGCATGCATGTTTCTTCGCCGTCGTTATGAAATTTAGTTATAGAAAGTGCATATGCAAATTTATACTAGCGAACATCTTAAAGCCAATGGCAGTTGTGGCTTCTCATGTTATCCAATCTACGGGTCCTGCAGGACGCATTTCTGGAATGCGATTCTAACGATGAATGCAATAAGCACGAGAAAAGTGTTATGTTTGGAAAACAGTGGAAGAATTGGATATGTATTGTTTATTCTTAATATTTCATCTTTTTTACGAACTTCTTGATCAATCTTGATATAATTTTTGATAATAAAAAATTTAATAGAAAATTCAATTCCTATCAAATAATTCTTACATTTTGTATGACTTAATTTGATGATATACAATACATTAAAATTTAATTTTATTATTTCGAATAAAAAAATAATATATAAAATATTAATTAGACAAAAACACATATTATATACGTTCGTATGTTATTACTTTACATAAAATAGTAAAAATAAAAGATTCTGCTCGATACATATATATATAATATATACTTCTTGCATCCTTTTTTCACTTAATTTCATATTTTATGTAAATCTATACGTGATCCGTACTAATAAAACAAGATAGAGTTAACAATAAAATAATTATGTATTGATAATTACAATATCATTAATGCATATTTTGAATTCACAATAAATTATTCAATTCAATAATTTAAAGATTAAATAACTATCAAAAACAAAATTAATTACACGGTATTTAAGAAAATTGAAAACATACATTCTTTAAATGGAATTTTGTGAGAATAATAACATAATTTTTTTAAAAAACATTTTATAAATATAAAACAACTGTAATGCAACTTGCTATACTAATTCATCCTTTATTGCCTTAAAAATTTCTTCGTCTCGTACGCATCAATTTCACATTATTTATTAACTTTTCAGCTAATACTAACAAATGTACATTCACATAGATTTCCTCAAGCACGTTTTAATATAATATTATACTTTAATATAATATTATACAATTGCATAAATGTAATCTATACTCAATTAAATATGTAGAGAAAATTCGTCAACTGCAAAAATCACAGTTCGTAAAGCATAAAGCTTTTGGTTCACTGTCATTTAAAATGGATATAGGTCAAACCAATTGGAAAACCGCCAGCTGTGTGCTTTGCAAAGTTGAGCTCGGTTTGCAAAGTAGACATTCCTTGTTGATGCATTGACAGCCAGGATTTTCCTTGCGCGAAAGACGTGACTGCAATACTTAGTTTCTCATATACACTTCGGATTTCTATAAATACATACATTGGACAGATTTTCATAAATAAAAATGATTTTTAAATTGATATTTATATTAATTTTTAATATCAGCAAAGTACAGATAAATAAAAATACATAATTTTAGATCTTGTACATGATAATAATGTAATGAATATTTTTAGCCTATCCAATTAATGGTAATGAAATATTATTCATGTCGCGAAAGATTTACATTGCCATTGGCTTTATATGAAAGAAAGGAATAGAATCTGAAATTCTATGATAATTACACTTTTTGCATAATAGTCATACATCATCCGTTGGCTGTGTGCCATTTCAGAGCATTTTCGATCAAGAATAATAAGTTGCTGTGTGAAATTAGTTTCTTTATAGACATAACGCAATTTGTATGTCTTCTTTATTATAGATGAGTAGATCATTCCATATTTATTGCATAATATATTACGGATAATTAATGTTTTAATATATAGATATACTATTGAATGAACTAATAATTCCGTGAGATTTTTTACTTATCCATCATATGGGAAAATTTATAAATTAAAAAACAATTTTTAAGAGGTAATAACTTTAGTCAAGAATATATTGATCACTGTTGTGATCGACCATTTGCCATTTTTCAAACAGTTTCATAATTCCTCGCTCAAAGAAATTCCTATTTTTTTTCTATCCAAGACACACTGAGAAAAATTTCCAGAACGAAATCTCGCAAATCACTTCTAACGTTCTTTCGTAGCATTCTTGCTATACACTGCACATATCTTTTTATAAGTTTTGTTGTATTTTTGTCTTTTTTAAAAATAAAAAAGTATAATATATGCTAAAAATGCTTGTTCTGGTTATCCATCATTCAAACATACAAAACACAAAACTAATCTTCACGCTGTTTTTTTAATCCTTATCCTAAGCAAGAGGGATCTCGAAGATCCAAAGAGCATCATTTTTTAACCGTTTTTGTTTTTTCAAATGTTTTGTGGCATTAAGTTTTTGTTATAACAAAATACGACAGAATGGATACTATTATAAAAATAATTTTTTACACATCACAAAAGATATATTAAAGAATATTATACATAGAAGAGATCGGGGAACAAACGTAACAGTGTCATGAAAGTAACAAGTCCCTTGCTGGTTTACACAACATATTAATTCATTTGTATTATATAATAAAAAACTAAGCGCCCCTATCCTCTCTCCCCTCAACTAGTTATCGTAAAAGAATTGCGCCACTGTCATGAAGGAACAGAATTTATATATTTGCATCATTCACGTAAATATTTCCCGTTTTGGATTTTTTATGTTTATGTGTAATTAAAATGTATCAATATAATTATTTGCTGGTGCATTCTTGTGAAATGTGTTTATAAGTTCTTGTAATAGATTTCGACAAGTCTTGCGTAGTATTTAGATTATAATGCTTTTATGTCAAAAAAATGTGTCTAGATACGAAAGTAACACTTTGTAGACGAAAGTAACATGTTAAAGGAAAAGGTAAGTGCAAAGAAACAATGAAAAGACAGAGAAAGATAAATAAAATAGAAAGCGATAACTTTTTAAACAAAAACGACTGGTTATGCTTGGTTTGTTTAGGTTCTTTCCTTAAAAGCCATCCTGGAGAGAAGTGGATTCAGCACAGAGTGTAAGAACTCATTATAAATGCAATAAAGGTAATTCTAACCACATGTGTCATAATTGTGATTCAGAATAAGAACTGACATCTTTTTCTTAATATACGTAGGTTTTTCTTAATTACGTAATATACGTAAATGATTATTAAAAAGTACAAAGCTTTGTGATATTAATGATAATTGTTTGAAATTTTATTATAATTATTTTATTGCCTACTGAAGATAATTTATGGTTTTTAAGTCACATAAAAATTTTATTATAACAATTATCTTACATAAAGAAAAGTATCTCTTACCTTGTGTAAAGAGTATATTTTTAACGTATTTTCTCGAAAATAAGAAGTGTTACTTTCATCCCTATAGTGTGTTACTTTCATCCTAGACCTCCAGAATAAAAGTAATAATTGGTAAACAGTTGCCAAAAACCAATATATCTCTTAAAATATGTATCACTTGGAGCTTAAACACAGATGTAATAATAGGGTAATAATGAGAGTTTCTTAAGACATAAATAACTTTTTCAATACCTCTAAAAAGGAAGTGACAGCTAATACATATATAAAAAATGTTACTTTTGTCCCCGGTCTCCTCTATAAATCCTTTGAAATCGGTGATATGTATAAAATAAATATTTACTTAATTAATGCAAGATATACTGATATGTAAGAGAGCAACTTAGTATATTACAGTTGCCTCATTCCCTGGAGGGTTTGTATTTTCTCTCTTCAATTTACATAGAACAAACATTATCAGTGAATACACGATTATAGCCGAGTTTCATTTACCATATGGCACTTTGGAAGAATCTCATTACTGCAATAGAGAAGAAAGAAATTATGAGAAAGATATTATGAATAAATTAGAGTAAGAAGTATATATGTTACACACACATACATATATATAACTTAATATACCCTAAATTGTCCTAAAATGATATAACAAAAACAAATTCAATTGCAATTATCTTTCTCATATACATGTCACAGTTTTCTCCACATCATTTCATTAAAAGACGGTTAAATTCGATTTGTGATAAAAGTAATACTCATCGTATTCCATTAGATGGAAAAACGGACGTGATTTGATCACGTATCTGTGGAACGGTTCAGTTAGGGTGAGAAAGAAAATGAAAATTCCTGCATCAAGGGTGGAGTCGAGTGGAGAAACAATCGAAGGAAATAAATGATTTGAATTCTGCCAATGGTTTGATGCTTTCCGTGAAAAGAATATAAATTTTACTAATTTTATTAATTCGATATCTATTGTGGTAAATTGATATATTTGCGAAAATTAATACTAACAATATATAATAAGAAATAAATTCAGAGAGAAATTCAGTGCAACTTTCTGTACGATTATTTGCAATGCACAGTATCTATACATATGTATATTGTGCAATTTTAAGTCGTACAAGTATAATATATTTTAAAATATATTATTTCTTGAATAAATATTGCGAAATTTTCTTATTGCATTTTTTTAACAAATTTCTTTTATCCTTCATAATATTTATGAGAAAATACTCTCTCTATCACTGTTCCTCTTTCACAAGCTAGATTAAGTAAAGACCTTGTTACTGGTATTACTTGATCCCTTCCTGTCAAGGCTGATATAAACTTTGAATCCTTACATCGAGGAATAAACAATGATCCGCTTTCAACGAAGAAAGTTTTCAATCTTATCGTCTTAAAATATTATATCTATGAGATGTATAAACGAATATATCAATATTTCTGAAATGTCAGTATTTCTATGAATAATTGAATAAACAATATCATTTTATCAGTATTTTTATCAGTATTTTCGCAGAACAATATTTGTCTTATCAACATATGTATCTTGATTTATATAAACAATAAAATTCAATGTTACTCAAACGACTAAATTTACAATCTCTTAGAAATGGTATAGACAATACTTGATAATACAAATAAATATTTAAGACCATTTTATCTATACCTCTATATACACTTCTCACTAATTGACCGAAAAAAGAAGGTTTATACTTTAGAACGAATGCAGAAAAACAGCCATCGCTCTACTTCGGTATCTCTTTCGTTTTTTTCTGGTTATTTGCCCTATTTTTATTTCGCGACTAAAAGCTGGACGTGGCACTTGCGCGCGGATCAATTGGAACTTTCCGATAATGGTCGTATATAAGTAGATCTCAAACAAAGAGAAAATACAAGCATCTCTCTCTCTCTCTCTCTTGAATCAAAGAAATTTCTCACGGAAATATCCCTTTCTGTAAGCACAGCTATAAGGCAAGACTGTAAAAAGAAAGTGGTCACTTCTTGCGGAATGTATCCTATAAATGTACAATGTGATACCAACGTATGTAAATATCTCGTATGCGTATACATATGTATATGTATATGTATACATCTGTAGGATGTGCGCATTTGATCTACTCGAGTAATCAAAACGAACGCATATCTGTTTGAAAATGAATTGCCTTTTGTTAGTTGATTAACTACATGTGATTGTGTCTTGTAAACCTTTATCCCCTTGATGTGTTATAATTGTAATGTTGTTTAAATATACATAATTCAGAGAACTCTAAGTTGTATTCATTAGTTTTAGGATTCTGTTTTTCCGCGGCCAGTATTTTAATTTACTATAAATTGGTGCTATCAATATATTTGAATGGCTAATTCTATGTAACTTCTTCAAAAATGTTTATCTTTCTAAAAAACAAAATTTTAGTCTGTTCTTGATATCTCTTGATTTCTCTTCATACAACACTTTGTAGAATAAATTGTTATTTTAATATTTAAATATAAAATTATATTTACTTTTATTTTCTGTTAAAAATATTTGAAGGAAAGATAAAGAATTCATAGAAACGAAATACCCTTTAAGTGCTGGAGTGACCAAATTGTTAGGACATTGCAGATTGATATAAATCTCCGAATTTACTGAACGGAATCAAAAATCCTATTATAGGATTAAAATAGACACAAAATTCGGAGGTGCTGCAGTGGACTTTATACTAAAATCGAAAAAAAAGTTAAAAACTTATATTTCAACTCGTAGAGCTCTCACATACTAATGACATAGGTGTTTCCTTAATACAAAAGTTTTATAGCTCGTATGGAACAAAATAACAGTACAGCACTCAGAATTTTACGGATACAAACAATACTTTATAAAACTAAGATTAAAAGCTTAAAAAGAAAGATTTATATCGATTTGTAAATTACGTGTATACGAATGCTGAGCAAAGATTGGAAATAATAAACAAAGATATAATTACGTCTAACAATGTATTCGATCTTGCAAGAGATCGATTATGACATTGTAATATGTTAGATAAGGATAGATGTACGAGCTTGAGCGAGAAGAACGAATGTAAGAAATGAATGAAAGATGTCACTATTATCGACTTTTTTTATTTGAAATTTAAAAAATCTGTACTATCAACATCAAGTTCGGTCGTTACTCCAACATCCCCTTAAGTTTTTATAAACTCTAATATTCTTATAAATAATGAAAATTTTATCCATATTTTACCTGGTAATCGCAATTATTAAGGATACGTTATTCCTGAATTGTTACGTTACAGAAGATCGCTGCTACAAATTGATATGCAATTGCAACGATATTATGTGCATCCGGATGTGGAACGCATGGCACAAATTTCCTATAAAGACGCGCATAAAAGCGTGTTACCACTACCGATTCAGGTCAAAGGGTGCCATCCGCAAGGGAGAATATGCATTTACCTAAATTTCCGCGTAAATCTTGGCACGGATGTAAATATTCTGCAATACATCCTAGACGTGGTTTACGTATTTGTGGCACAGAAAATACGTAAATGTGTATCCAAGTGGAAAAAAAGATATATTTTCTTGTGTTCGATATGCAAGAGAAATTCATGCTGAGGCGTTACTACGTCGACAGAAGAAATCTTTGTTTCGAGTTTACATACCTAGTACCTTCTTCTCAACTACCTTTCGAGTTTGAATAAGAAAAAGAAATACAAACAAGGAAACAGACGTTATTTGTAAAATTATCTTCAGAAACATAAAGATATAAATAAATAATCCGAAAAAGTTTCTAGAAAATATTGTAATACGTGTTTTTATTTTAGATCATTGTGCACATTTTATTTCGTATATCTGAGAGATACTTATATAAAACAGAAATACAAAACGGAATATGCTTCTTTTTCTTAATATATTTAAACAAATAAGTTGGCAAAATTTTATATCTCTACGATATATTTTTAAATATGTTTTATTATAGAAATAATACTAGTTAAACGTATTAATAATATGCATAGCCTCGTCATAGAAGCAATAGTTATATTGCTCATAAATACATAAGAATGAAAAAGTCACAAGCAGTTGACTATGTGCATATACACGTGTTTCTCATTATTATCGTTTTGAAAGTGTAATACAAGTACTAAACCTATTCATAGCTATAACCTTCACACCTTCACTGTACCGTATACCTTGTAGGGAGCAGTATATTATGTTCTCATAAAGCTTAACATATCCACTCGCAGTAAAATAATAAAACAACCGCTTAACTTGTTTATAGTTGTATAATTCATATTATGCTTTTGTAAAATTTAATATTTACTAATTCAATGAAATAAAAACAAGCTCTTGTTCATTATAAACATTGAAAAAATAATTCATCGAGAGTACCACAATAAGTAATTATAGATAATTTTAATTATAAAGAATTTTAAGAATTTTTATTATAATTATACTGCCACTTTTAAGATTATATTTTTCATTTTTTATTCATTCGCTGTGCAAAATTGAAAAAATAATTGTTTCTAAAATTAACTGTTAATTCTCGTAAATATATTTAAAAAAATAACATTTAATGGTAAACCGTTTACAGACATTTAAATAACTTGCAAAGATTCCCGCAAGCAATTGCGGAAGATGTAAATCTAGGATCAATATGAAATATGTAAAATTTTATTTCTCATACATATGTATTGCAGTAACCGTAACAGTATTTAGCTTTTCAGGAATTCGAGAATCAAGAATTCAAGGCAGAGAAAAATTTAATGTAAAAGAAAAGTAAAGTTTAAAAGGCTACTATTTTATCATTACAACAAATTGTAATTCTGTTTAAGATAAATACTTGAATATGTATGAATTTAGAAATAGATAATTATGTTTTGAAAGATATAACAGCATTAATTAAAATTAATTAATAAATGAAATTGAATAGAAACTAAAATAAAAACCACCACTAACTAGATCAAAAGCGTTACTTATATTATTTACTTCAATAAATGCGTTGAGTTTTATAGCGAGATGAAATGAACTTAGAAGAAAAGATAATGAAGAAGTTAAAAAGAAGCACAAATACAAGATAATGTCCATTTTCTTAATTCTACTTTGATATGCAAGAGGATTATCTCCAAACCAAATTCGAAGTAAAGTAAAATATCATAGACTGAACTAAGAGAGTTAATATTATAAGATTATTTCGTTCATAAAGCGCGACTGTTATTCTCAGCTCATTTCCGCATTTTTTGATACTTCACAATTCATACAAACTTTCAAAGATAATAGCAACTTATATTACATTTTCTTTGCAAACTTTGTAAACAGATTTCAGAATTTTCAAGCAATCTCTTAATGAAGAGTTTTTTTATTCATATCGCTATATTATATGTACAAGTTTTTTTACTGTACAACATTTATATCGCTGTACCGTACTAGTTTCTCTTGTTCAAATTTTTTTATACAAAAAAGTTTCGCTCTTAATAATTAACTGTTAATTTAATAACCCATCATTATTTTTTTTCGTGAATAAAGTTAGAATCGCATAAAATTGTTTTTAAATTCAAATGCCAAATAAAATAAATTAGCTCATTAAAAAAGTAAAAAACGCGTCGATGAAAAATTTTGTAAAGATTAATAAAAAAAAAAAGAAATATTTGTTCAGTCTAAGTGTCCAAGAAATATATAAGATATAAGAATTATAAAACATATAATACAAGTAAAACATGTTTACAATTTTATTTGTATATTTCTCAACTTCTAATATTTAATATTATTTAAAATTATAATGTTCTACTTCTTACTTCAATGCAATGTAATTTTCTACATTTTTCAATAAAGTTTTTGCAGAAAACCATTTATAAATCGAAGCTAGTGACTATATGCAATCTCTGTCAATCGTATTCTGATTGCAATCCTGCAATCGAAACAGAATTGTGGATTACGCCTATTCACGCTGAGAAAATTCGAGTCGAGGAAACACTTCATGGAAGCTGAAGAAAAACGCAAAGTGATGTAATTAAACAAACTGTCACTTTCTTTTTTTCATACATTCAGCTTGACAGGTAATTGTTAGCCCGAACAAACTGGAATCCGCAAGGAAGAACTGAAACTGGTAATAACAATAAGGTAATAATTCTTGTAGGTAATAAAGTAATCCTTCGATTCACTGACTGCGTGTATGTGTGATCATACTTGTATCTTTACTTGAATCATCACTATAATCGTATTATGTAGTTATTACATGGTTATATCAGTTGATTGTTAGAACAAAATTGGCGGACATTATTGATGCACGGAGCTATGTCACTGCTGTTCCGTGTATAACTACATCGATAAAGTTCTCTATACGCTTACATACGGAAATGTAGTTTCGTAGAAATACAGAATATACATAATGTCCTAGAAATCAAACTTTGTTTTAATGATAGGCACATTTGAAATCAATATTTCTTCTACAAAATGCTGCTGCATTGACAATTTCTAAATTGTAAATAATTATAAGTAATATAATATGATTATATGTAATATAATTAAAATAATTAATATTTTGCGAATTAATTCGAAATGCACAAATAGATAATATTCTGTACTCCATTAAAAATAGATTTTATTAAATTTTTAATGCAATTAGAATGATATTTAATATTGATAATTGAAGAGAATGACAATTTCCATCGAAGTTTAATAAATTCTAATGAGAATCTAAAATGTGTTAACAAAACAGATATATAACATCATTTCTGAGCAATTATAGAGATTAAATAAATACTAACGCTAATTTAATACGTAGAATTTTAATCAATAAGATAATCGATCTAAACGGGGCACACACATATATCATTTGCTCTACCACAGTTTAAAACTGACGCAAATCCCGGTGCTCTCCCAACGGTAGCCATGGCAACAGGTGGCGCGGGTTCTCTCAACCCTCGCTCATCGTTATGGACATCTTACCTCTTATGCTTTACTCTCCCATCTAACATTTGGGATCATATTCTGGATAATGCAAATTATTTTCTAACTTCAAATGCTAGGAATATAAAAAAAAATTTAATGCTCTTAAATATCTTCGCAATATTATATGCTGTTTGACTGTACATAAAATTTTAATATATTTTAATTTTAATGTTATAAATTTCTTTAAATATACCCACACACACTATAGTGATAGATATTGTATCTTGTAAAAAAAGAGTAACGTACTTATTAATATTAAATGTTTTAAAATCATATTTTATAATCAGTTACAAAACCTTGGATATTCTTGCTATTGCACACAACGCAATGACACAATAAGACTTACGAGAATTCTTTGTATTTCTGTACTTATCGATCTTGACTTTCCCAATAATATTATCCCTAGATGACCTGATTTCATGGTTGAAATAAGTTGAAACTGGAAATAGAGAATACCTTAACTAGCGCGAATAATTTAAATTCTGTGGAAGTATGCCAGAGGCTATTAGCCAAGTGCAATCTTGCTTGAAGCCATTATCATTCTCATGGGTCAGATAACGTCTACGCAAATAATGACATTTGATCTGAAAATATTTTTATCACATATACAAAAAAACATATATTTCGGAAACATGTCTAGAAATATTATATCTGCATCATCTTGCATTATTTTTCCTTTTGAATAGTAGAACTGTATGATTTTTTTTACAATTTGAATGCCAATACAAGTTTTTTTTTTTAAAGCTGATTTTGAGATAGCATAAAGCAAAATAAAAAATAATAATTAATAATCTCAAAATAATATTAATATTATAATAAAATAAACATAATATTTTATTAATAATCTGTCGTAATTAATTAAATATATTTTATTAATTACAATAAATATTAATGTATTATGGTTACATAGGTAATTGATTAATTAAATTTGAAAATAATCATTTATTATTAATTATATATATATATAATTTATATATATATATATTATTAATTATTATACATAATTATTACATATAATTATTATATATAATTTGCATTAAAAATTTCAGGATTTCAAATTTTATCCCCAATAAAAATATGTCTCTGCAAAACACTTAATTATTTAAATATATACATATATATAAAATTAAAATAATTTTATTATATTATCTCATAGCAAGATATTTATAGTAATTCATATACATCGCATTAAGAATAAAAAATCGCTTTGTATATGTAAAGCATAAGTTTCAAATATAATATAAAATACATAGTACCGTATTCTACAGTGTGAATAGTAAGATCAATAGTATTCCCAGGACATTGATAATGTATTGCTGGAATGTGGTAACAGCAAGATCTAAACCAACATGTACTGGTTTGGTTGAGTGGCGTCGATATCTCGACTAACTGATAGATAACTCTGTATTGCACAATTCCGTTCTGATTGATATCGGTCAGTGTACTCATTGTGTACTCGATATACAATTACGTCAGTAACTGTCCCATCGATCGAAGTAATATCGTTGTGTTGTCACGGTAGAATATGCGCGAAATTCGCATAGTGCGAATCGTGAGCCGATTCTTCGGGTTCGGTGCACATTGTCCATCGACCGTTAGCAATGTGATTTCGATTGAGTGTTTGTTTTTGAAGGTTGCGAAACACTATTAAGTGTTTGACGAGATCCCGAGGTCAGTTTGCCTACGCACAATGTCGGATTAAACGTTTTGTTAAGGGATTATTCACAGAATTAGTAGAAATCGCGTACATTATTAACATATCGTAAGTTTGAAATAACATTTATGAAACCTATTTAAAAATTTGCATTTTGATTTTTCTTTTACGCTGTTTCTTATTGTAAAACTAATAGAAGATACTAAAAAATTTTTCAACTCAAAAATTGTGTTGTTCGTAATATCTTTCTATTATATGTGTTAGAATTTCTTTGAATGAATAAATAAAATTTCTAAAATATACAAGAAAATATAAATCAATATATTATTGCAACAATACTAATTTTTATAAAAAATAATTTATTTTTAATTAAAATAAAAATTTATGACTATAGTAATACTCAATAATATTATTTAAATATTTAATTAATAAATTGGACGACGTCCTCAATTAGTTATGTCTAAAAGTTCCGCATAATTATTAGCTAAAAATATGCTAGAGGAAATAATTAGTCGGAAATAAGATTGTTTCTTTTATCGTATTGTAGTTTAATTGTAATAGCGAGAGCATTGTCCATCTTCTGAATAGAAAATGAAGTTAACTACTTTTTGTTCAAGAGCGTGCCTTGCGAACTAATTGCAAGTTAAGTTCAAGCAATAAAGTTGAAATTTGAATATACAAGAAGCATTTAACTCAATATATGTATGTATATTAACCACACAGATTAAATTATTTATAATCATCTCACGTTAATCTTCTAACTGTGTTCTTTTTCAATCCGAGCGTTTTTAAAAATTCTTGTAGTATGACAATATTATTAACAAAAAGATTAAATTTTGCGGCATTTTATATTTAATCCTCTAAAACACAGTTAAAAGATTAAATCGTTTTTAGCAAAGATTTTTTGCAGAATTTTTGGCAAATTAAATTAGTAAATACAAAATACATTTTAGATATATTAAAAAAAAAACAGATGAGTAAATTTGACTTAAATATTATCTTATTATAATTCAATATAATAAATTTTATTATTTCCATTGACAAAAACAAAATTAATGCATTATATTTTAATAAAAAAGAAAGATGATATACATTATTGATATATTTGTTTATACATGATTGATATTTATTGTTTTGCAGTTTTATATATTATTACAGTATTATAGAGCACTCGGATATGGTTACAACGAAAACTTTCATAGCATCTCGATCGTTTGTGGTTATCGATAACCACTTAAGCAAGCGGCTTGCTGCTGACATTAGGGAAGTGCATGTCGTAAATCGACATGGTAGAAATGTCAGAGTATTCATGAACATATATATGCAAGCAACATGTGGATTGGACATTTTAATGGACTTTCGCATAATGATGGGTGAAGGTAAGCACTAAAATTTCTCGATGTCGTCACAGTTTTCCTCTTTTCTACATAAAGCACTGAACGGATGAAATTTATAGCGCGGCAAAGAAGGAGCATCGTAAATTGCAAAAGGCCTTCTAAACGAAAATTCTGTGAACGAATTTCTCGCATGGTAAGCCGTTGGCTTTTGATATGTATATTAAATACTAAATTTCGCTACCTTCTCGCACATTTAACTCCTGCGTCTAGTAGCAGATACATATGCAGCAAAGCTAAGAATATAAATTTTCTTGAATAAATGTAATAAGTTAAACCAGACGATGTTTATATAAATTTAAAAATGTCAGTTTATATTAGATTTTAATACATATTGACATATTTATTAAAAATTTTAAAAATTTGTTGCGACTTATAGTTTGTACATTAACCATATTTACTACATATTATACTTATTATATTTTGTTAAATTGTAAGTATTCTTGATACGTTTGACTGAAATAGGATTGATTTGTGCTCATATTCAATTTTAATAAATTTTATTATAAATACTTAAAATTGTCAAAATAGATTCAAGGTTTTATTAAACTATTAATTTGTTAAACTATTTTCTGACAAAATAAATTTGTTTTTTGTAAGAAAAATTAGTATAGGTAAATTCTGATTTCAATGTTTTTCATGGCTTGAAAGTGCAGTACGTTTGCTATCATTTTCAGTTTTCGTCATTAATATGTCTTCTTTCAGTACATATGTAACATTCAAAAGCATAAGTTTATGATATAACTTTTCTTTTAAATTTAAATAAGCTGTGCATCAATTCACAGAAATAAAATTAAAAAATATTTGGTCCTTGCATCATAAAGTATATGTGGATATGAAAAAAAAGAAAAGAAGTATGCGGTCTTTAATATTGCAGAGATAACTAATTGCGCCTTGACCCATGTACAGCACTCGGTGAAAGCAAAATTATTTGCCTCGTCGATCGCAAAGGAGATTAAATAAGTGAATAATTTTTCTGGCACTTAACAGTTTTTGCTTACAAAAATTCATTAAACGTTATCCTTTTATTTGTAAACTTTAATGTTTAATGATTTCAAATATATTATTTATAAAACGATAAGCAAACTTAACATACATTTTCTATAAATTATATAAAAAAACGTATAAAGAGAAGAGCATAAGAAAGAGTATTCTCGTTCTACACTTTTCGTGATATGACAATTGGCGTTGTAATATTATTATACGAAGCATCTTCACATATGAAAGAACACGTTTATATAATCACATACGACGGTTGAATTTAATGTCAACTATATGTAACTCTGCGTTTTAAGAATATTATGAATTTACTGAAGATGGCCGAACCGTTTAATGTTTTAATTAATGTAATGATAATTAAATATCACAAACTATAACTTGTGCGGTGGTTTCTTATACTCTTCTTTTTATACATTTTAAATATATAACCACGTTCGTTTTTATGATGTAAATAAATTATATTTATGATATTTATAAAATTAGAACTTTTTCACGTTAATTAAAGATATGTTTGTCTGACACAGGACTATTTTGCACAATTCTTGTGCTTAAATTGCTGTTAAAAATTATTTGTAAAAACTATACCCACAGATAATAATATATTTATTTTCTAATAATTTGTGTTCTGATGTGTTCACCATACATGTGTAAGCGTCTAATGTAGCTACAATCAAGTTAACACACTGCAGATATCTATGTACTCTTTACTTACGTATAGGATAACGTAATTTATATGGTTGAACGCTTATGTACTTTTAGCATCTATACGAACTAATTTGTTACGTTAAAGGCCCTTTCATTACGATCGCTTCTATATTCTGGTAGCGAGATGTAATTTTGCTGCTTGTTTGTCTGGCGTTTTCGCCTGAGTTTCCATTAGAATATATTATACGGACGAATGACCGAAAAGCAGTCGTCTGCATGCGATGCAATTTCGGATCTCTGCGCAATATCATCCGATAAATATAAACTGAACATTGTCGATTGGCTTTTGAAGTCATTGAATTTTACCCGCAAACGTCCCTAAAATGCAATTTCATTGATTTGCGAATAAACAATCGAATTGTACAAAATGCATTCGAGTAAATATACTAATTGATAGACATGGGTGCACAATTTTTTCGACGCAATAAAACAATGTTTTTTTATCCGAAAAATTTTTTGTTAACACAAACAAAATTTTCAGGTTTTTATTTAGTTAAGGAATTTTTTAAATATAGGTACCAGCTATTGCTTACAGGAAATTGATCTATACAGTTTTAATCAATCTTCAGCATTTAAATGGGTCAGATTGGATTTGTAAAAGATAAGTTAAACGTAGGTCATGCATGCCGAATGCAGTGAACATGTTAATTGTTCGCTAAAATACATTTCATGAAATGCATTCAACTAAAGTGCATTTTTATTTTGAAAACCGAGCAGTTCGTAAATTGAGGTTACTGTCTATAGCTATACATAACAACCTAAAAATTTCCAACAGCTGTTCATGACACGCTTTTTATATTGATGCTATACAGCATCGAAACGCGTTGTTTATACATAGAATGTAAATAGTATATAAATCATTTCTAATAGTGTTAATTATTAACCCTCGACTGTATAGCAATGGTTTGGTAAAAATTTTAGACGGTTCTACAATCTATATTAAATTGGAGATAAAAAACTTTGATAAAAAATTTTTCTTTCTCAATTGTCATAAGATTCTTATATCCTATGCTTCAAACAGGATACTTTAGAACTTATTAGATATAGTTTTCATAGCTGCAATGGATTAATTAATCACACTGATTTTCAAAAATTGTTCAGTTATTATACGATGTTTGAGTTATGCAGTCAACTACTTTTTTTTAAAACAATGTGAAATCTAATATGATTCGAATTAATTTTCTTGACTAATGATATATCAATATATTTTATTCATGGAAAATGCATAGAAAAAAACGGATTTTACTGCAACCGCCTGTCAATATTACTGATTGACATTTCCATTCATGAATAATAAAAGCATTATCTTGATTTCAAGTATTATGAGTGCCAATAGAATGCATGGCATGATATCGACGTATACAAGACTGATGTGAACATTTTTCTCAATTTAATTATAAAATTCGTGGTAGCATATATGTTCTAAGTAATAAGATTGCAAAAGCTGTCTTGTACAAACAAAAGAAAACGGTTATATTTTCATTAAGTATGTAATATAAAATCTTTATATATTTTTTCTTTTCACATATTTTAATTCACGTAATAAATGCACAATATAGGTAATAAGTTATCTGTTTTTAAATAGTGTATTAAAATAAAAGGTATTTATATTTACCTATCTTACATTATTAATCAAATAATAACAAACATTTACTTTAACCGAGTATACTGAAAATTGTGTTTCAATCAAATTGATAAATGATCTATCATAAACGCTCGATTAATTCCTGAAATATCGCGTTAGCTCACTATTTTTCATGAAGATAAGTCAAGCGCGCTTTGATCGTCTATGTAGTAATATCAGCCTGTTTTATATACTATGGCTACAATACTGTGTTAAAGAGATAATCCTAAACATCGGGCTGTAATACATAAAGTTTATGCCAGCAGTTTTCTTAAGATAAGAATACATATCAATAAAAATCAATAAAAATGGCACAAAATGATAGGAATTATGTGCACATTCTGATGCATTGACCCAGAATTTGGAGAAATGATTGGAATCTATGACGCTATGACCCGGAATGACAAATGTTTGACATGTCTTGTACTTATAAAACTAATTTAAAAATTCATATGTTTGAAACGTACTATATGATTAATGGTAGTATAAAAAATGATGATATAAAAAATAAAATTATTGCGATAATTTCATTTTCTCTTTTTTGCGATGTGTGTATATCGTGACATTGTATAAGCATACTTGTCATGCAATGCAATATAAAGCATGATAATTTGTTAGCATCTATAAATTATTCGTTCGTATGATTAAATGCAAGTGCGAGAGCTGTGTATTCAAATGAAAAGACGATGATAAGCTTTAAAGTGCACTGTATTATTTATCTATTAATGTATATATTTATTTCTCGGTGACAAGAAGTAATATTGTAATGAGATACTTCGTATACGTTAAAGTATACGATTCCTAGGATGAAAAAGCTGTTCTCATTAGATATTTAAATTAATGATTTTCAATAAAATAAAAATAATTTAATATAATATAATTAACAGTAATTACTTAAAATTTAGCTAGAAATGTTTTTTCGCAAAACAGCAGTAGTTACTATAATTTACATTTAAAAATAATTGCTTACGCAATTATTCATGTACTTATTATGGACAAAACATGTTAATATACATGTACCTTTCTCTGATGTAACTTTTACCATTTATCTTTTATTCTGTAAAACAAATGAATAAAAGAAATGCTTGTTGATTCCATTTCGAATTCAAATTTTCCCTTGGGAAAAACACTTGTTTTCTAAAATGTCGATCATAATTGAATCAATTCCAATTTTTCATAAAAGTATACTATTAAATAATAAATAGCAACGAATGGCACAATCCCAGAGAGCTCTTTCTGAAATTGTCTTAAATAAAATATTCCGTAGCATGTGTCAGAGAATGCTATAAAGAGGCAAACTTTGCTTTCTGTTTGCGCGGTTGCAAGTTTGTTGGAGCTTTTGCTACTCATATCCCATTATTCTGCTTTCATGATCGAAAGACCAGTTGCAGAATGGTAGTTGTATTATGTATCTCATAATGTGCTTATTACATAGTCAAACGACTCGGTCAAACGACCGAGATTTCGATCACATGGCGATGCAAGGAAATGAAATCTAAAATTGCCTACGTAATATCTATCTTTCTATTGTCTAATATACACATGCTACTGTAATTTATTTTTGCAACAGTATATGATAATGAAAGCGTATAAACTCAATAAACTCAGCGAAATGAAACTCAAATTTTACTACTGTGAAAATCCGCTTAGGATTTTCACCGGTTATTTACGAATTTTTGCTGCAATGAAAGAAAAATAATTATATAAGTTTTTCAAAATTAAAATTAAAGAAACTAATTCAATTAAATATAAGAATAATTAGATGTATTATATTTTATTCATTGATGTTTAACGTATGGTTTTTTAAATTCATTAAATTATTATATAAAATAATATAGATAATATATGTAAAATATTAAGGCAACATAGTTTAAATATTTAAACATGTATCATATAATGCGAGATAAACACACATTGTTGCGAATTTTATATCTTGAAATAGCTCTTTCAAGAAAGTTCTATCTTTGTCTTCACAACAGAGTAATGATTGGAAAAGCATCGATTCATCGCAATTCGTCACTTCTGTCCGACAACGACTGCACATAACGCCACGAATGCTTTCACTATTTTTCATCGATGTTCCGACGAGAGGACATCAGTCTCGACCATTTTTTCCAGCTTTTTTCGGTTTCGACAAATGGATCCCACCTTGGTCTTGTTTTCGCGCCTCCAATCTTCATTTCTCATCGTGAACACGACGGAGGCCTTTGAAAATGTTCAATTTCGACTTGTTTCTTCATTGTAGAAAAAAGAGAATAGATTTTTGCATGTCACAATAAAAAATAGAAACAAAGGGAAGAATCGAATAGTTCACATTCTTACTAATCTCAATATATACATATCTTACTATATTCACAAATTTTACAAATGACAGAATGTATTTATATCGAAAAATGTCCAAAGATTTTGTAAAAGATTGAATTTTCTCAATTTAATATTTCGGTTCGCTTATTTTTTCTCGTCTAGTTGAGAAACCGACGATTGTTCGTGATTTCTAAGATTGTCCGTTGAAAAGGAGGTCTGCGGAAAAACTTTTCGACGAAGATTAGTTCGCGACCCTACTTTTTTGTCCGTCGATATTTTTTATATAACTCGGCACAAATAAAAAATAAATAATTATCTACAGCTATTTTTCCTTTTTCACAGTTATAATTAGCATCGAGCGCATATCGAACATATCAAATTTTATATGTCTGCAGTCAAAAATTCATAAAATATCGCGCGATTGAGATTTTATTATAAATCTCTCTTACCATGACTGGAAAGAAAAATCCTATATAGATATTTTAATATATATAATAATAGGAATATTAAACAAACTTGTTCAAATTATCAATAATAATAACTAACAAAATTTATTACTATATATATAACATTTATTATTATTAATATATCATTTAATTTAAATTTATAATTTATATTATATATAATATGCGCAAAAGCAATATTACCGATGAAAGTATGTGTATAATTAGCGATTCACTACTTAAAAATATTTTAGAAACTCTGTATCTTATCGCATGCATGGTTATTTTTTCGTTTCAATGGTTATGTATATCACTCACTACTTACTTTATTTTGTAAAAAATATTTTAAAAATTATTATATATGATAAATCACATATTGTATAATCTTTTGATAAATAGAATTAATGCTCCTTGATTAATAAATTATTGCAGTTATTAATTGATTACGATAGATAAGAATCTTAAAACAATAACAATAGTTATGAGATAATATCAATATCTAATATTTCGTATTATTATGTTAAATTTGATTAATATATGAAATATAAATTTTTCTTAAAGTTTAATAATATATACAATGTATAATTAAAAACAAGAATCATCTATTATACATATATTAATAATTATCTTAATATTCATATCTATTCTATTTTCCGTATGTATATCAATAAAACGATTTCCGTATATTTAAATTAGATATTTTATACAGCATAATATGTAAAATAATGTAATATCTATTAATTTCTCTTTGATTATTCATTATTTTGCTATAAATTCGTGTTGTATGATAAAATCGGTAATTCCGTTTCAACGGCATATTTTAAACGAAACTAGGGATTGGAACAATCGAAAGCCTCGTCCTCCGGATTGACTAGATTATCTCTCTTTGCAGTTCTCCCAGAGAATGAATCACCTTTTATCTCGGAAATTCTTTTCGTGAGAAAGATTATCATTTCGAATTCATCGGATATTATTCACAGATAGTAGAGAACGTTATATCATTATTCTTCTTGTGTTGTCATACAAATGCGTGAAAACTAAAGAATAATAGAACTGTTAAAAGAAGATTCGCGCTATATTATGCTTTACTTGATGTTTTATAATGCTACTTAAACTCTTATTTCAGAAATTTCCTAATTTAAAAAAGAAGACTTTTTTTTACTTTAGCTTTTTCAATAAAAAACAATATCAATATTTCAAAAAATAATACAAAAAATAATACAATTAAAAAATCTGTTACTTTTTAATAATTCATATTTTTTGATAAAGTAAAGATGAAGCAACGTGATTAACATTATTAAATACAATGTATGCTTAAAGAAACAAAAAGTTGTGCAGTAAGCAATAAAATAACGTTTAAAACAATTTTCTTAAAATAAGAAAAATCTGGATTAGACATAAATTATAGATAGTGATAATAAGAAAGTAAATTGCATCTTTACGTATTATATCAATGTATTTAGTTTGATGTTGAAAAGACTAGATTGCCGCTTCAGATATTGTGTAACATGTATTGGTACTGTGCTATTACTGCTAATAGCACCTTTATACGTCGCAGAGAACTTACCAACTCGGGTCTACAATTTACCTGAATGCGAGAAAGGTTGAAATGGCAGAAAGGTGATAAAAGGACTCGACAAAGAGAGAATAAGCTGTTGCTTGAAGAAGGATTATTTTGAATACGTGCCAATGTGTTCACTGTCTGTGTTAGTTCAGTTGTTGCCAAGTATTACTGATTGGTGGGACAGAAAGAAATAAAAAAATTAATGGAGATGCATTTCAATGTTTTCGAATCTTTCGATACCGTTTCACTTAAGTAATATTTCTTACTTTAAAATTAAACATCTATACGATTACATTTATTATATACACACATATATATATATATATATACATACATACATATACACACACATACACACATACTTTAATTTTACTTTAATTTGTTATTGAAAAAATTATTAAGTATTAGGTGTTGGAATTAATTCGTAGCGTTTTACAAGTGATGGGAAGTACTTTCATTAATGTATTTTTTAATGCTCATGTGAAATAAATAACATTCTTTCATTAAAAAACGCTACGAATTAATTCCAACACCTAATATTTTTTAATGCTCATGTGAAATAAATAACATTCTTTCATTAAAAAACGCTACGAATTAATTCCAACACCTAATAATATTTTATATTTAATTAATGACAGTATGCGAAGAATAGAAATGCTCGAAGTTGTATGCTATCTACATAATAATTTCATTTTATTAAATTAAAAATTTATGTTTATAGAGACTGATTAAGCGGTGCTCAAAAAGAAGTATCGTATAAGCCTCGTGGGAAACATAAAAAAATATGAAGCAAAAGTAGAAGCAGAAAGTGGAAATACCAGCGGTATTCCAGGCAAGTAAAAAATTCACATTTAAAGTAGTAAAAAATTCACCTTTAAAGAACTATTAATTGTTGATAAGTTTCAGCACGTGATATAGTTAATAAAAATATATATGCCATCCTGTTAAGATAGTACATATATTAATGTTGTACTTGGTTTAAAAACGTGTAACACAAAAAATTGTGCTGTTAGTGTTTCCAATATGTTTTGAATACATAACAATGTCTTTTCTGTTGATATAATTAATTTATATACTTCCATTAATATACTTAATTTATATATTAGGTGCGCAACTAAGTTCTCGCTGTTATTTTGATGCATTTGCATCAAAATAACAGCGAGAACTTAATTGCGCACCTAATACTTCCATAAAATGCAAAATATCTACGCGTAATTTTCGCATTTGTCAGCAGAAACCGTGAATATGCAAGACGCTCCCTGAGTAATGAAGTACTTTTTTTTAGTTCAAACGATTTTGTATTTTTTAATGTCAGGGAGCAGATTTTTTTATTTTTCAAATTTAGTACATATTCTTTTACTATTTGAGATTTTTTAAATAGATTTAAATTACATTTATTAAGAAAACTAAAAAAGTAACGACTATTAAATATAAAGTCTCAAAAATATGCTAAGAACTAAAACGATCTTTTACTTTAATAATGTTTACAATATAATATGCAGATACGATCCATTTTTCAATTGTAAATCTAAATACAATAAATTTCGCGTTAATTGAATTCATAAAAACGGATTGTTAAAATTTCATTGTGGATGAAAATATTTGGCGACAAATCGATTATGTCCAACGATGAGACCAAGGTGGTAGGATTTTATTCATTTCTGCAACGATGGCGGTTCGACTAAGTGGTGCTCCGGGACACTTTGAGTGGACGAAGCCTCTTCGTAGGAACGAACGAATGGAGAGAGCCGTGAAGAAGAAAAAGGAAGTGACGGAAGGTGGACTGCTGACTGGTTGAAAAATTAATGGGTCGAGTGCCAGATTGGGTTGACGCGGGTGTGGGGAATTCAAAGAGCAGTACAGCGAATTTTGGTCGAGGTGTCGTTATTGAATGGCTTCGTTTAAATAAATTTTCCCGTCGACTAGATCTACCGGCATTCGTTTTTCTCTTTAAACTTCGTCCATTCTAAATGCTTCTAGCATGAATTCGTGATTAATATTTATTTCTTCTTTTTCTTTTTGCATTACATATATGTGTGTATGTGTGTGCGTGTGTGCGTACTTTTCTCAAAATAATAATAGATGAAATATTATATATATATGTGTGTGTGTGTGTGTGTGTGTGTAAAATGTGGTATTATTCTCTCTGATTTATGTTTAAACATTTCTCAGTCTATTTCACTTAATATTATTTATTTGTTACATATAAATTAAAAAAGTACACATTTAAAAAAATTGAATCCTTTTTACTTGACAATTTAAATTATTCTATTTAAAAATTGAGATATTAAAAAACTACCAAATTTTGAATTTAAATTGAGAAATAGAATAAATAGGGATAGATAATTGACAAAGGCAGACATAATTAAAGAAAACTAAACAAGTGCACAAAATTTCCTTTTTTTTAAGAAAATATTCTGCTACTTGTATCTCTTATATTCACTATTATTCTTTCGTTTTGCTTTTTCATGCCTTTGTCAAGTCGGGCTACAAAATTATAAAGTAACATGGATGTGAACATATTATGCGTGTATATAGCTAGGCACAACATGCTGCGACACGGCCAATTTTATCTCTAGCGAAGTGTACTTCCTGGGCGCAACATGTTCCTTCTTAATTACGATAGAGATACAGCGCTAAGTGCCCGTCTGTTAGCATTTATGTAACTTTAACGCTTAATTCTAATAAACACCTTGGATTTTCTCTGATTAGCAAGTTACAAGACAAACAAGATAAACTCATCTCATAATTTGTATACCTAGAAATAAGTTTGTAACAAATTACATATATTATCCATTCTTCATGTGTATATAACTCTATCATTCAATATGATGGACATTAGTGTACGTAATTTCTTAAATTTTGTATGAAAGTAATATTAAAACCTAAAATTAAAGTAATATTATTAAATCAAAATCAAAATTAAGAAAGAGAAAAACTATTTTCCTATAAAATTGTCCTATAAAATTGTCTTATAAAAATAAAAATGATCATAAATTTATGTGTTTTAATAACTCAAGTAATTAAAATTTGATTTAATAGATATATTGAGAAGTAGTCGTTTGGAATAAATTTACGAAAATGTAACATTTTAAAACATAAAACTAAAAAATATTTTGAATACGAAATAATTAATTTTACTTTATTAAAACCATTGATATACAAGATATTAAGTGTATAATTATATTTAGATTTATAAATATATATTTTAATTTTGAAATTATATAATATTAGAAATAAAAATAAATCCAATTTATGAGCCACTTTCAGGATTTAATTTGAAAGAAGTAGGAGATGAAAATTACAAATAATTCTCAATAATTAATGATTTACAAGGATCATTCAATAAATCTTTTACAATGTAACATAAAACAATAAAAACGTTGTGGAAGAGATAAAGCTATGTACGGCTTATCGATTTATTTCAGTGAAAATATGTCCTTCAGAGAAAATAAAAATATTACGCATTATATGAAACCGATTATTACGCAATTAAGATCTAATAAAATAAAGAAAGAAAAAGGGAGAAAAATGCACTTTTTGTAGTAAAAATTAAAATGTTAAATGCGAAAAAAAATATTTTTGTATTATTATAATGTTATCTAATAACTACTTAGGTAAATATATCTATAAAATAATGTATAATATAATATTAATTTATTAGCTGTTATTAGCCGTTGTTTTGGTCTAATTAAATATTTGTAATAAAATTTAGAAATATAATAGCAATTAAAAACAAAGCAGAATAAAGTTGATTAAGTTGTATAAATCGCTGATGCAATTCGTATAATTTCACAAATAGTACAATGCAATAACGTTAATCGTTTATATTGTTTCTCGTGTATATTGTCGAGAATCTCGTCATTCAAAAATTATGCATAGTGTACTGTTGCGACATATGAAACAAGTTTTGGTATTCCAATTCAACTTCGTAGTTGCTTGCGGATGCATAGAAGTTCTTTAATGAACGTGATGAAACGCTTGTATATGCATTCAAAAGCGCTTGGGACAGATTACTTATGTGTTATAAATGTGTTATATAATTCTTGACATCTCTTATAAGATGGTAAATATCAAAAACTTAATTGGATGTATGTCAAAGTTACTTATGCGACATAAAAGAGTGAAGTCATCCTATCAATCCGTCATATGAGATGAGAAAGATCATCCATCCTGCATCAATAATTTTACGGATCATATGACGCCATTCTCGTTGTAGTCCGTCGAAGCCGAAACCTCGTTTGATTGATGATATTGCACATTCGTTCGATATGCGCTTCTAACGGGTGACTTGCTATATTTCTATCTTTCATCCAACTCTTTATATCTAACGAAAAATAAAATCTGTCTCACTACTTTATTTTTGTTTCGTATGTATTTTTGTATATTTGTCAATATCCATATTCTCGTGACTAATCACTTACATATTTCTTAAAAGAATTATGGAATATAAATAAACATCAAGAACTAGATAAAATTTAATTATATAACTTTATTTCTTTTAGTTTATAATTTATATCATTGTTATTAAGTAAAATATTTTGTTTGGGCTTACAATTTATAAAAATATAAATTTGTTTACCATTTTTCTTATATAGCAAATAATTAATACAATATAATAAATATGTTAAAAAATACGTTAATAAGAGCGTGCAGATACAATACTATTATGTAATATTTATATTTACAAAAAATTAATAAGAGTAATTAATAAGAATAATTCTTTTATAATATTATATGTTATGTTATTAAAAAATATATTCAATGTTATATTAAAAAGTTTGCATTCTCAAAATAATTCAGCGAATTTAAAACTGTTATGCAATAAATGTCTTCTAATGAGAAAATTTGTATTTCTAATTCTGAAAACGTTTGAATAAAAACTTTTCATTTTGCTTTGTTGAAATCCACCAGTTGAAATTTCCAGTTACGCAGCTTTAGTGATATGATATATTTTATTAAATAGATGTTTGATGATACTACAAAGTTTTTCTTTTATTGCAAAAAAATTAACTTTATTTTTTACAAATAATATTTTAAATAACTATTTGTAAGAATTTAAAATTAAAGATGTAAAATAAAGAATTTAATTTTAAATTTTAAATTTATACTAGGTGGGGTGAAAAGTAACCTCCTTGATAAAAACAATTTGTCTTAATATATTCCGAATTTCACTAAAAAAAACAATTATATTTAATCTATTTTAAAAGAAAATGATAAAATAGTAATATTATATTAAGAGTGATTATATTAGGAAAATTCTCCTATATTAGGAGAAAATCACCGAAAACAAGAAGATCTTTCGTAATTTTGTTTCAAAAAGAATTAATGTTTATCGATTTCAAACTTTATATATGTTTTAATATAACTCTTGTAGAGTACGTACAAATTTTTTATGTAAAAAAAAGTATTATAAATAATAAAAATATAAACAGTTTGGCGCTTCGTTATGATGTTATGATTTTGTATGCATCCTAGCAGCTGTAATTCTTGCCGAAAAAAATTAAAAAATATTTTTATAGAATATCATCCCAAATAAACTTAAAAAAATTATAAAATATATATATATAAATTAAAATTTTGTTTTGAAAATTTGAAAAAAAAAGTTAGATTTTCACTAGATAACAGCCGTTTGTATGCAAAAAAATGGTTAATGCTAATTTTTATTTAACTTTTTAGATTCATCGAGGATGGTTGACTATTAGCTAATTAACGAGTCATAAAAGAAGTTGATCGGAAAAATTTTTCTCAATCGTGTACACAAAATTGAAAAAAAATGCGAAAAACAGATTTCGAGAAAAACACGTTTGAAGTTTTCGATTTTGTTCTTGAGTACTTACAGTACTCGGATAAATCTAATCTGTTATTCCAGGGACATACAATAATTTTTTAGTTTCCTCATGGAATTCATTTTGAGCAATTTGAGCCATTCTACGAGCTACTTGCGCTTCTCTTGTGCTACTAACAAGGGAACCGATTTTCACCGATTTTAATGAGCTTTAAATATATTATAGAGCATGAAAATTTTTTTTGTGCTTATCTCGAGATTAAAGAGGTGAAACACTCCCTAAAATAAATCTTTTTTTTTTTTTCGAAATTAATATCATCGAAACTATAAGAGATAGAAAAAAATGTCCTAAGAGTACTTTAGAACTATTGTATAATAAAAAAAAATTTTTTTTTAAATTATTTATTATATTTGCGTGCCATGCATCCGTATATGTAAGCGTTGAATTTATATCAAAAGATTTTGAATTTCGCTCTAAAATTTTAGGGTTATATTCTCGAAGAGATCGATTTATGAAAAAAAAAAAAATCAAATTTTTTTTATCCTCTAATGATAGGAGACCCCTTAATAAATGAATAGTCATTTTGAATTAAAAAAGAAAATTCTTATCTAATAATTTTATTTCTAAAAATTTTTGTATAATATAAGCAATTTTACTTTTTTAGAATGTAATCTTTTATATCAAAAATCCTTTGCATTTTATTCATACGGTTTGCTATAAAATAATATATATGTATATATATTATATATATGTATATATATTATAAATTTGCTGTACAGAATGCTTAATTAATTTCGAGAGTATTTCAGGCGAAAATTGCTTTGAGATGGTGCAAATTGCTAAATATGCAAGGCATTTAAATATCACCGAAACATTACGATCTCACTATTACTAGTACCTAATGATAGTCGGTCCGGAAAAGAAGAACAGTCGTCTTGGCTCAATCGTGAATTCTTTGTTGGTTTTACCGTACAAAGTGCATTTTGAATTTGGAATCAAGCCAAGACATTTCTCTGACAGATTCTCTTACAGGATCGTACGATTCACAGCGGTACTGTATATTAGGCTGACAAATTCTTATCAATCATTTCAATGAACTTTGGTTTATTCAGAAAGCTTTTGAGATGAGAGTTGTACAACATTATCATGTTTTTTAGCGTTCATAACTTCGCAAGAAATGTTAAAGAAAAGAATATCATATTTTTAGTATTTATATGCGTGCAATCTTAAAATACGTATTTATACTTCACTTTCATCCAAAAATTAGAAAGCATAATTATTTTTGAGACAGCATTTCTACATGCCTGAGGTACTTACCTGAAACAGAAAGAAAAATACAATATGAATATTAAAAAATATTATTCTTATCACGTACATAATATATTATTTTAAATTTATTAATATCTTATAATAATTTTTATTTCTAAAATTTCGCTGTTATTAAACTTATCATAAAGCAAAACAATGATAACATTTCAAATTAATCATTACATAACGGATTAACGATATAGAAGATTCTTAAGAATTAGCGCATGAAACAAATTTTTATAAAATAAATATAAAATTATATATATATATATAAACGTATAAGTTTACTTAAAAAAGTATGCAAATCTGTTAAAAGAACTACTAGGACTAGGAAAATAAGGATATTTGATACATTCTATTATCCCAAGCAAATGATATAATAAACATAATAAACTGCTTCGGAGTAAATGAATTTCTATCAGGCAACCTTACTCGACATACTACAGAAACTTCATAATTTCTAGTTCTGTATTTCGAGCAAAGCAACCGCTAAATTTCAAAGTTAATCATCACGAAATTGCTTGAGGGTTCGATCTCAATGATGGGCATTGTATATATATAGTGCCATATAAACTATTCTCAAAATACATACGTCATAATAATTACCATTCTATTGACGTTGTTAAATTGACAATTTATATAACTTAAAAAGAAAAATTTAATACATTCATAAAAATAAATAACTTTTTAAAGATAATGTAACATATAATACTTTATATGCAAAACGTTTGAAAAAATATACAATATTATTACCATTCATTTTATTTATATTTTAAAAGTCATATAATTTCCGAAATAATACTTTACTGTATTATATTATATTTTACTGTATTATATATTCTAAGCATATTTAGGACATAATTGTTCTAAAGTAAATTTAATTAACAGAAATTAACGATGGGTGTTTGTTTATAATGCTGATGTTTCTTCAATTGATGCAAAAAGCTTGTAAACTCGAAGGAAAATGTCGAACCAATGCAAAATGATAGCGCCGAGTGGCTTGCCGTTCAGTGCGATTGACTCGTGATCTGTAGATTCGATTCTACCTGCGCCCTTTATACACGATTTTTCGCGTTTTGGATTCGACATTAAACTGTAGATTCCCTCGAGTTAACAAAGAACTCTAAGAAGTAAAAATGCAAACTACTACCTAAATGTAAAAACATAAGCGAACCTCTACTCCCCCAAGAGACTCTAAAGCTAAATTGATACGCATGGTACTGTGATTCTTCAAAAAATAGAATCGAAAAACCAAACCCGGGAATATACGAGGAATATAAGAACGCAAAATGATAGAAAAACGCGTATAGAAACAAATTTATTTCAAAATATTTTGTGTAAATTTTAATTGTTGTCTAATTACCGAAAACTGTGATAATTCATTTGTCGCTAACTCCAACACTTTTGACTGAACACGATAAAAGACAGGACACATAGTACTCTTTATAAAGAATTCTCAACACTTGTTCTAAAATAAGTTACTTTCGTGAACTTCAAATTAAATTTTAATTTCTAATAGCACTTTAATTAGCAAAAATAATTTACATCCAAATAATTTACTTCAATTTAAACAAAAAAAGAACGATGCCATCAATTTCAAAATTAAAATGTAGTCGTCACAACACTATTTTGTTGTACATACATACACGTGGAGTTGTTGAATTTATAAATGAAACGAAACATTTGCCTTACAAATATTTGACGCAAAAGCAGCGCATAAATCGAATCATATACTGCCTCTCTCTATCACAGTTTGTACTGTTGACTGCATGAGTATCGTAAATGCTATTGGCTCGATACAATCGGATTACGGACTTGTCAGCATAATGATATTGTCGCTATAAAACTATATGCACATTTATTTAACAATACAGCAAACTTCGATCGTAAATAATGACGTAGTTGTTATCTTTTATTACCAGCATAAAATTTATATAAGTGGTAAACTAGCTAACATACATCTTTCACATTGCCAAGTCCACATTTTTCCAGAACTGCTTATCTTCTATTATATTTTACAGCAAGGAACACAATATCTCTTTTCTTTTCGTAAACTACAACGATATTGAAATTCACAATTTTTCTCATGTCACATCTTTTTCTGTGTGTATTATAAGCGATACAAAGATATTTTTATAGAAAAATATATATGTGAATATAACTTGATTAACTAATTGAATTAAAATATTGAAGATTTAGGAAGGCAAGAATTTAAAAAAAACATAGGCAATTGATTATATAATATTATTAAAATTATGTTTAATTTCAATTAATAATAATTAAGTAAAAGAAGTTGATCCTAAATCAAGATCATCTCTGTTTGAAATTGTTAACTTTTGCTCACATTAAGAACTTAAGCAAAAATATATCCTTTGTCCGAGTCTGATTCCTACATTATAAAAAATGTTGGAAAATATAACTGAATTCACATTCAATTCATACTTATAATCATAAAATCGCAATCTCTGTCACATACAAAATAAATATACGTATATAAAATGTGATAACTTCACTCAACTACAAAAAGACTAAAATTCGAATTTTTTCTCTTAGGATTTTTGTTATTCAGTTTTTGCAAATAAATTCTGGCGCAAATTGTGAAATTTATCGGAGCTGTAACACGTGTAAATATCCGCGGTTTAAACTCGTCGTGAAATATTTGAATCTCGTCGGATCCGTCGCTTTGTTGGACATGTGGTGTCAAACGACGTGGCGCACAACAATGACATTTCATCCATTATCGATAACCATCGGCACGTTAGCAGTACTAACGAAAATAGGAATGTTACGTATAGTCGCGTGTACAGACAAGCTTTATCAACTGTTGGAATAGGGGAAGAAAACCTGAACGACAACGGCGACGACTCATTTCTCGCCTGCCGCGATTCATTATTGTCGCCCGACTTGTTACTTTATCAGGCCCTATGTTTAATTCACATTCCGCCGTTCCGCAAACTATGTCGTCATAAAGGTGTAGAATGTGATGCTGATTTTTCTACTATATACATCGTAGTGATGTACCGTCTCGTTCGTCTATATTCTGTAACAATGTCGTTTGTTTCTTTCTAGACATACATTCTTGTTGCGATATTTTTAACACAGACAAGAAAACGAAATTGAAAAACTTTGACGTATCGCGATGTCTCTCAACAACAATTTCTTGGTTTTAACATGATATCTGAGACATTAATACTAAACAGAACTTCTTGTTATCGAATTTTAAATATTTGTGTAGAAAATTGGAATTACGTATTCATTATTATAGTTTTATTTATAAAAACTGTTTAATAAGATAAGACATCTGTCGAATTTTTATATGGATAAAAAATAAATTATATTCACAAGATGGTACAGCGCATTAATTAACAACTCATTGAAATTATAATATTATTATTTTACAAATGATACACAGTCTATATTTCAAAGTTTCACAGTTTATATTTTCGTTAATTCTTTACAGGCTTTGTGTAATTCCATAATGAAATTTAATGTAGAAAAATCGATCAATCAATCATCGATAAGCTTCTATGATACGCGAACCCAATCATATCAGTCGTGCGATCGATTCCTTTTTATCTGTAGCGAGAACTGATTGAAATGAACTAAAAGCTCGTTTTTACGTTGCCTAGAAACGAGGAGAAAATTAAATATCACAATGCAAACATACCGTTTCACGCGCTAAGAGGAATATCAATTTCAATTACAGAAAGATTGTTGAAGAAGAATTTATATTTGTTATACATATAATAATAATATAATAATAACATTATGTTTATTTATACATTATACATCATTGTGTTTATTCATACATCATTATTATCGTTGCATACATTTGCCGTTTATTACACCGATAATTCATTCATCAAAAACCTAGTTTAAAATTTAAAAATCTATGTAAGTTCAATAAAAGATTTATTTCTTATTTCATCGTTTTGTTCAAGCAAAATAGAAGGATTTTATTTCACATTAAAAAATTTATACATTTTAAAATATATTTATAGTTTGCTATAACGAATAGATCGAAATAATAACACATACTTGTCACAGAAGTGCGTAAGATCAACACCAATTTTTCTACTTATTAATTATTAAATTATTAATTTTTAAAAATTTAACAAATTCAGTAATTTTGAAAATAATTGAGAATCAAAAATTGAATCTTCATAAGAAAATAATTATTTTGATTTAAAAAAACAATTATAAAATTAAAATAAATGCTAATCTTATTAAACTTAAGTTGTAATTTTAATTTTTAATTGCACAAATAATATTATTGCTAATCATAAATATAAATGCATCGTTGAATAATGTACCAATAATTTAGACATTAATTAAATGTATAGCTTTATTAATAAATTTAATCTGTAATTTTAAACAAATAATGCTTGATCATATAACTGCGTATTATATGTATAAATATCATATTAGCTAATTATAAGCTTAACATAATACACAAACTGCAATAATTTATTATAACTGAAGATCGAATATATTTTTATGATTTATAATAAATATCATTACATAATTTTCTAGTTAAAAAAATACATTTAACTTACTACATTTCTCTTATTTCATATCAATATTAGTTTTACTTTTATAAAAACAAACTTTTCTAAAAACAAAAAACAATTAGTAAACATTAAAAAATTTTAATTATGGAAATATTATAAAAAATAAAAATGCTCATTCAATTTTGTCAATTAAATAAAATTGATTGTGTATTACATGCAAAATGAAAGTAGAGCGTCAGAATGACACCTTGGCGATGCTTGAATTCCCCATAAGCCCGATAAATCGAGAACGTTTTCAAGCTCTAGAGAGAACGCGGCTCATCCCGGCTTCTCATAAATTCCCAACATTCACGGCACGACATTTACGTGGGTGCAAGTCTGCTCGAAGTTTTGCTTCGCTGATATGCGGTTCGCAACGCGTATGCAAATTTTTCTCTTAGATGCATTATGCTATTTTTGTGATATGACCATTCGAATCTAATAGCTTAACATTTTTTTCTCTCTAGAAAAAAGCATAGATAATTACTGAAAGCATATAAAGATATTGAACGCAAATTTTGAATATTAATTTATTTTATATGATATAAAAACAGCCATTCTTATTTTGCATATATAAAAATTATGTAAATTCTACTTGTTGTTCATTAAACTAATAAAATAATTATATTCAAATAATATTTTAATAAGGTAGCGTAAAGATATACTCGTTATTATTATGAAATAAATTAAAAATTAGTTATATGTAAATCAGGGTTGGTAAAGACTAATGTCTTTTTTTAAGAATAAAACGTACTGTATTTTTTCTTAAATATGTTTTTAATGCTCCAAATATGCTTTAAACAATACTATAAAAAAATATATTTAAAATATATTAAAAATATCAATTAAACATGTTTTAAACTGGTTAAAACACGCTTAAAAATACATGCTGCAGAATACTTTGTACGTTTATTTATATTTTATCAAGTTTCCGATTCTTATTCCTTTTTTTTTTAAATTCAGTTACCAGTTACGCATTATACAAAAATATGTCTACTTGAAATGTATTCAAAGATATGCAATTGAAAACATTTAAAAAAAAGTATTAAAAAACATACGTATGAGTTATCTATATTCATTAAAGCAAAGTGTAGATCTCATATGTATGAAATGTTAGATTAAATATCTGATATAATTAATAAATTTATATTGATATGATCCAATTATGTAATTATAATTATATAAATATTTACAGTATTATATATAAATGTAAAATAGTTTAAATTAAATCAATGAAGTAATATCTTAAAATTATATATGGATTTTGTATTTTATGTGTAGTATACCATATGTCGTATTACAAAAATAGTTTGCAAATCATTTATTTTTTATAATATAAAATATTTTAATATTTTAACTGTAATATTTTATTATTTCTTCATAATATAAAACGCGCAAATATTTTTTGAAAAAACTTATTTTTTAAATGTTTTTTGTGATAGATTTCATATATTGTCAAATGATATTTTCTTGTTATGTACTCGTAGCTTGCGATAACCATGTCCGTGCGAACAAAAGAACGGATAAACCTGCAAAATCAATACCATTCATGTCCCACTGTCGATACTAATTGTGTGTTACGTGGTATACAGTACATCCTCTTGTGGGTGTGGCTATAAATTAAATCTGATAATACACAACACCACAGTGAATTAGCGAAGATTACAGTGGCCACCGGTTGTTTGTTCATGAGTATCACGATTCCGGACTAATTTTTTATTTGAAACACGTATGTTATTGCAACGTTCTGCCCGTTGATGATGGTTTGTTACCGGTTTAATGAAAACACCATCTGCAGCCATTTTGTGCTGCCGTAAATAATGACCCAAAGTTATTACAACAAGTAAGGTTCAAACAATATGGTTAAAGTTCAAGTTACGTACGAACAGATTACAATAGATGTAATATAAAGCAAGCAATTGTGTCGACGCATTTTGAACAATACGGAATATTGTAAGTAAAAATTCTCATTTTATATGCTTTTCCGAAGTTTATTCACGGGGCACTGAGAAATGTTTACACGTTTACCTCGGTAAAAGCACGGTCGTTAAAACTGAACGTATTTCTCGCATTTCCACTTAACTGTTTATTCAGAGCAATTCAAAGGGAACTTGTTGAAAAAATACACAAACCAAGACAAGCGACCAAGACAATAACTCAATAAACATTAATTTAATATAATTTTCACAAAAAAGTTATATTATTTTGTGGCAATAATATCGTTACAATATTTATATCAAGTAAGTACATGTACTTAAAATTTATTTCAAAACACATACTGAGACATAGCACACAGATTATAGTTCGAGCGTTACATTACACATGACGGTCGTTAGATTGGCTAGCGTGTGTACAGAACAACACTGAAGATTGATTCTTGCACATGTCTGGATCGAAGGCTCATTGATAAAAATAATTAGAGTTAAAGAGAGAAAAGATCTGAATAAATCTAGAGTCATGATACACTACCGATCGAGTGAATCGTGTCATATAGAGAGCCAGAGATATAATTTAATGGATGCGATTAAACTCGATGTTTCATATGTTTAATTCATCTTAATTTTCTCTTTATATTATCAACGCACAATTTCAATTATGCCTAAAATTGTTTTACATTTTTATAATTTTTTATTATATTTAATGGAAAATGCAGAGAAATAATTCATATACCGTTCAATACAAAATATTATATAAAATAATATTTTTAATTAAAATTGCTTCAATAATATTTCAGCGAGTAACTTTAACATAATAAAAAAAAATGATAGAAATATATTTGCTTCTAAATTAAGTTCATTTTAGATACTATAAAAATCTTTACTTTAAGTTAATAATATTAGAGAATTATAGTTTTCGGATTAATATTGCATTTACATACTAATAGGTGTTTTTCCGTTGACTAAACTAATCTGACTTTCTTTCTAACGAGTCAATAAGATTAAATATTTTGCATGGAATTTGAATATTTTGGAGTGAATGTTACGAAAGTTTTTGTTTACGCGCGTGATAAAAAAGTTTTGTTTCTCTACTAATAATACGAGAACACATAGTTCTCACATATGCACCTGTGTATTTCTTCTCTTAATGATCGTATATTCTACCGAATTTACGGTGAAAAATATAATTTCAAATGTCATGTACAAAAGTCTAAATGTAGGACAAGGCAAGGTAAACTTTCGTTAAATCTAAACTTTTTGTAATAAAAACGAAATTCTCGATGTAAATACGATACTATTATTACAACTGTATCAAGGTTTCAGTTTCACTATGGTTTTACTCCCTCAATATGTATATATTAGATAATAATTGGACAAAAATTTATTATTAAATAATTAAAATACAATTAAATAAAATATTTCCATAGTTTACACACGCTTTGGATTATTACAAGATCCAAGAAAAAAGATAAAGAGCTGAAATATTTATCATTTAAATTAGATAGAGTTCTGAATAGACGTTTCTAAATAGTTTTATAAAAGTTAGACGAATTAATCTTTTAAACGATAGGGTAGCATTTGAAATAAATGAAGAATAGAAAACTGCATTACACCTGATAAATTCAATTTATCACGAGCAATCCGCAAAAGATTTACGGCAAAATTTCAATTACGTTTCATACTTAATTAAACTTTCGATCAGTGAAACGTTGAAATCCATGGAAACTTTCATACAAGAAAAAAGGACTGCCATTCATCATCTTCTCAACGCAAGGCATTTGAAATTGACAGGACCATATATGTAATATATCGTTCAAAATTTACGCGGTCATTAAAAAAGTTTCAGATTTATAGGCTGTCTTGATAATTAATAGGCGTTACAATTCAATACGTGCGACCTGTTATCTCGAACACCTTTCCGATACACGAGCATGACGGTAACGTATCACCGACAATGCACCGCATGCGCGTTTGCATAGTTTCAAATTCTTGCTAATTTTAAGTTAAACGATATTTCTCTGACTTATAGAAATTCTTCTTGTTCATCCTCGTTTTATCACGCCTTTCTTCACTTATCCGCGAACAGACCCTTATCTTGTACTAACAAAAAGTATGCTCGGTAAAATACAGAAAGCTTGTAATGCTCTCACTTATTGTTCTTAACTTTGTCCTGAAATGTATAACTTATGCCTTTTCTTTGAGAATTCCATGAATAAATACGATCTCCTTCGAATTTTAAAACTATGTTAACAATAAGACTTGTTAGCAGTCATTATTATTATTTCTGTGCACATTTGAAACTGAAAATTAATAGATTAAAACTATGTATAAAGTTAAAATAATAGTTTTTATTTTAATATTCCTTGTTATATTACACTAAATATTACACTAATTTTAGTAATTTTTGTTATACATTTAATGCAAGCAATTAAATCTGTGTATAATATAATCGTGAAAAATTAATTCCCAGTAAAATGTTTTGATTTTATATAATATGTGTCTAATAAATATATAAATCAAATATAATGTACATTGCAATTAATTAATGTATATGATATATTATACATGTTGAATATTATATTGTTGAATATTAAAAATACTTATTTATATTTAACACAATTGGTCAATGTTAATTTCAAAAAATTATTATAATTTACAGGATCATTTTTTACATCAATATAACGTATATATAATATTCTGCGAAGAAAACATTTTCGTGTATTATTGGTAATATACAAAATGTTCTTCAAAGAAAAAAAAAGAGGAGAATTCTACATATACGCGCGTTATACATATACATATATATGTTTGTTTAGAGAATTAATGTTTGCGTGCGTGCAATCAATCATACTTTTATAGATTTCTGATGAAATTACCTTAATGAAATCTTTCATGAAAATCGCTTTTGGAGAGAGTGGATTTACTTTTATATGTATGTACACACGCCTGTCACTGGCCTTACCTTCGTAATGCTAAACTTCTCATGTTCGTTAATCATTGCGTTTTATTATAAGTATACATATAAAAAACATATTTTTACTTGGATTATTATATTAGATTCTATAGATTATTTATATAAGACCTTGCAATTATTGCACTCTTATAGAATATAAACAACGAACAAAAAAGTCCCGATATCTTGCAAAAAAAAAAATTATTTTTAGCTCATAAATAATTTACAAAATACACTGCGCACAAATACATTGCGCACAAAAAATAAATTTTTATTTATTAAAAATCATAATTAAGATATAAACAAAATTTATATTTTATTAATATATTAATAAAGTCTTAATTCGCGCGCAAAGTATTGACGATTAAATATTAAAGATATATTTATAGACATGTTAATATACTGAATCTTCTCACAACACGAAAGTTTTAGATATATGCGAGAAAGTGATGCATGCATATTTAGTCGAGTTAGGCTGGACCACCTGTTACGTTATTTCCTCGTATGCTATTTATAAGCTGCTTTTTCCAATCTATGCTAACACATTAACCAAAGAATCTAAATTTATCATCATCTGTCATTTTTTGGCATCTTACACTAAATTCAAATGCATCGACTTTCATCTTTTCAGTTATTTTGTATTGTCTATGATATATTGAGATAAATAATGCTATGTGTACATATGTATACTTTTCATGTGCGTGAAAGATAAATTTATCATCGTTTACATCTCCATAATTCTATATTTCAATTGTAATATATGTTTACAATAGAAGCTTTCTTTATAAAGTATAATTTTAATAGTCTATGATTTATGCAAAAAGAAAAGCATAGAAGTAGTCTATGATTTATGCACATATTTTGTAATAATAGTGGGCTAATTCATGCTTTTACAGAATACATTATTAATAATTCTGATATAGTAGATAAAATATCAGCGATATCACAAAAACATAACAATGATTTTATAAATTTGATAAAATCATTAAAGTTTTATAAAATCATTAAATTAATGATCACTATAATATATATATATATGTTTTTTATATGTTTAGATTAAAATATTATAAAATATTAAATTCTTTTTTAGTATTCTCAAACGAGAACATAAGAATTTACACTTATATTTATGTACAGAGTACATTACAAAGTATAGCTTTTACATTCCCTCAAGTGAAAAAGTAAAAGGACGACCTATTTCCTACAGCATGCAAAAAAATTACGTACCAATTTACAAAGCATAAATGTCACTGACAGTTATAAATGACCAAGCGTCTGGAAAGAAACAGAATGTACGGCAGAAATATCCTAAAGATTTTCAGTATAAAAAGAAGCTCCTGTAATAAACGGGATTCAAAAAGACCTGAGATATTGCCCTTTACTTCTCTCAGTTACTTGCGAGAGCTGTTGGCGGAAAACAAGAAGGGCTAAAAGGAAAAACTTTAAATCGCTCTGATAGGACTAATCAGTAATGCAACGATCGACCTCGCGAAAGGCGAGACGTACGCTGTCAGGTGTGTTATTAATTACGTAAAACCGCCGAAGTACCTCGTTACAGAGTTTAATTACATGACGTGAACGCAATGCACGTGACAGCCCGCTAAAATGACGTTTAATCGGAAATATTAATGATGTGTACCAATACCAGACGAAGAACGATGAATATGCATGTGCCTACATACATGCTTGCAGGTAACCATGGCCTGACGTTGATAATGCTTCGTATGATCCGCAGGGATTTATACACGTCGATGAAAATCCCGAAAGACAATAAAAAGCATCCGCTGACGTGCGTAAATATTTTTTTCTTGACTTGACAAAATTATGTTGAATAACGGCGCGTACAAATAATCGCGATAGTCTCTGAGCGAAGCATGCATAGATAATTAAACACTGCTAATGCTCAAGCCAACAGTGAGTTATAAATAAAATATACGCGTCAGTGAGCAAAAAAAAGTACGCCGTAGTTGCAAGGAAATAAACGGGAGAACAACGCCCGAGATGCAGCGGATAAAAATCTCTGCTAGTGGTTCACATTTCTGTTATGCTTTCACTATTTTTCTTTTCTCCCTCAATTCGTCCATTTTTCGTTTTATTCGTTTCCCTCCATTTGCCCTCCGTTTTGCTTTTCTTCCTTTCGCTTCAGTATGTGCCCATTGTTTCTATTTCTTATCGAAGCGGTATCCTCTACACAGAATCGTCTATGAGAATCCCTTTAAATCTTTAAGATCTTTCGGAAACTTGGACGTCTTAACGATGTCGGTACTACATCGACGAACGAACCGGCCAATGTAGCCAAACAAAGACCGTAAGATCAATAGATCGCTTCTCGTTCTTATCGAGTCTTGCTAATTTCTGGAGCGGACCATAGTTAGTTATAGACTAACCATCATCAGTTTCAAGCAAACTTCTTACGAGAAACGAACGGATAATGCGCGTCGCGCATGAAGCGCTTTGTCAGAAGTACGTAGCTTTTATGGATCATTTACTCGAATGACCGAGCGGTACGTGCTTTACCACGTTTTTACTGTTCCTATATTTTGTTATTTTTGCTTTACGGCGCAGACGAGCAACACAGTCATGTCCTCCATTGTCTCACTGACTTTATGTCATAGCCTATAAAAGCTTTAATTGGCAATTCGCAGACTGCTCGAAATGGCAAATGCGATCATTTTCAGATATCGTGTTGCAAAAGCATAAAACTTAATCTAATCTTTCGAAAACTATCTTCAAGTTTAGCTTTCGTTTAAACATTTAATATATATAATATCATTTTTCTTTACAGTATTTACAATGATTTATAATACCTCATAATAAAAATAGTATCATAAGGGCAATATTTCGCTTGAACATTTTAATACAATATTTAATAAAAGCGTGTCAAGAAATCTATTAGCGTCGATTTAATAAAAAAAAATTACTTAATGTGTAATGCAAATTATACTACAAACAATTGTGCTTTTTTATATCTTTAATATTCTACATAAAGATTATATCTAAAACTTATTTAAAATATATACCTAATAATAATTATATTTACTTTTTCCAAAATAAAGATAGTTGTGTCGCATTAATAAGCTGTTACATACGAAATTGTGATATTATGACCTCAACGGAACTGTATTAATCTATTTAATATTCAGGAAACAATATATAATATATATACAATATATATATATATATATATATATATATATATATATTATAGTCTATTGTCATTTTATCAATTGATGACATTTTGTGCCCGGACTGAGGAATTTTCCATGTAAATTACGATACGGCGTAATGACATGACCCGATCAAATCAATAGGCATTAATTGAAATAGAAGCAAAGCAGACCGATCAAGGATCGTGACGGCTATTGCATTATGCAACACGGTGAAGACCGGAACATTTAGCCGGCAGAATATATGCAAAGGACGTAGCGAAGGATAACGTTGCTACATAATGGTCTGTGCAGAAAAAGGATTTTTCGCGCGGAAACTTTCACATGATTCTCTTATCGTGAGCAACTAGGGGGTAAACATTTCCTTAAGATAAGTTTTTCGTTTTTCAGGAAAACAAGATCATAAATACGTCTCGGAAATATCTTCATCGAGTAGTTGTGTCCAATCTCGACAGGATATTGAGGAGTATCAATTACAGTGATAATGTTCTATTTTGCTGCAGAAAAAGATGCTGTTTTATCTTTATTTTGTAAAAATTACTTATATCTGTTTATTATATTATAGAAATTGCAAGGAAATTATATCAAATATATTTGCAATTGTTAGCAGCTTTATTATAAAAACTGCACTGTATATAAAATTAATAATAATATATTATTTATATAACTATCATAGAATAAAATAAGCTATACTTTTACAAAATCTAAAACTTATTAATTTTTTTATATATAAGTTTGTAGTATAATTTTATATATATTAAATTATTATATAATCTTTTTACTAATTTTAAATCAATTACGTTCTGTAAAAATACTGTATTAAATATCGAAAATTTTTTCATAAATATTTTTAAGAATAAGTACTTTGTTTAAAAATAAAATTCTAACACAATCATTTCGTTAACTGTTATAATTTACAATAAAGATTTATTCAATGTATTATTTAATATTCACACAATTGTGTAAAAGTCTCAACACATGCAAACACGCGCGCATGGGCACAAATGCAATATTATTTTTAAACAAATTTGATATAAGGTATTTTAACATTTAATATAGGTGCACGTAGAATACGTAAATACGATTTGTGTACAATTTAAACCTGTCAGCATTCTAAATATAAAACAAAATTTGATCAATGTTGTATATTCACGAAAACAATAATGGAAAATATATATGTGTAGATTGATTCGATCTAAAAATAAGACAAATTTAACTCTCTGTCTAAAGAAGAATCAATAAATACAATAGTAAAAAATAAAAGCTCGAATTGGTTAGGTTGAAAAAATAATAGAAATATAATAATTTTAAAAAATGATAAAAATAAACTACACAAGATTTTTTTTGTTAAATGTTACAAATTGTTTTAAATTTTTTAAATTCTTTTACCTACAATTAATCCATCGTTTATTAATTCTATAAATTTCATACAAGGCAGAGTGGCTCATTTCCCTCAGCTAATTTCCAATCCTTCGATAACGTTAAATTATTACTCTAGATTACATAATCCAAATTGATAACCCAGGAGAAACTTGAAAAGCGGATCAGTTATTATCAATAACTCTGACTAAGCGTGTTAGGTATTGGATAAAGCTTTACAGAATTTTTAATTTGAAAAACTAATTAATAAATCAAATTATTATTCTAATATATTACATCCCGTGTTATGATATATTTTTAATTTAAATATTACAATATTGTAAGTAAAATATTATCAAAGTATCTGTGTTACATAATTTTTTATTTTCTTTTAAGTTGAAACATTTTACTTTATATTTTACCGTTTGAATATTTCAGGTGTTAATCGAGATATGCACAAAGCATAAATGATAATCTTATTTATTCGAGAGAAATAGCTTACAGATTAACATCATGCCCGAACGTATTCTTCAGAAATTGAGTTTCTCTTTCCCAAGTAGTGTCACCTGCATACTAAAGCAATCTAGGTCATACGATAATAATCTTTTTTTGCAGAGAATCGTTCAAGTAGTGGTATATAGAAAGCAAAAGACGAGCAGAGGATATAGAAGAGATTGTACAAATCCAGACTCGTTATTAAAAATTAAATTTGCGGTACCGCTTTCAGAACCTGGCCCCGATCCGATTCGTTTTTCTCGTCGATTTGATCATAAGTATAGACTAAGTATTCTTTTTAAGCGCAATAATTCTGGTCCTATTTCTTGTCATCAGTCTAAATGCTCAAACCGATTAATTCTGCAGCGATAATCAATTTCTATTTTGTGAATCAGTCGTATATAGAATAATATTATAAACATCAATAAGAATTTCTTATTTCGGTTTTCTACGGCAATTAAGGTCACGATGTAAGCAATAAATCTTTGAAGTTATTGAACTCACAACATGGACTATTCTCTTTATATGGATTTTTCTGCACGAACGAAGAATAAGTAGAAAGTTTAATTAAGCCAGCTCTACTAGCACAAAGGAAAGTACAATGAGGCGAAGAACAAGAAAGGCTGTCGACAATTAAAATATTCGACCAAAGTAGGGGAGGAAATATGAATTGGCTTTGTCAATAACGCGTGGGTGAATTATATAACTTTTTCAATAATAACCCGTCGATGCACTCTCCACGATTTGCTTTGTGATGTTCATGGCCTTTGACCAGAAAATCCACGTTTTCTCCTCTTTTAGTCAACAAGCTGACGTCATTCATTGGTAACGTCACGTTTTTGAAACAGCTGTCGCGTTCTATCGTAAACTTTTGATCGAAATAACAAACTGCAAACATGCTAGATGATTTCTTCAAATTTTTGCATCAATAACAAAATTCATGTCTTTTCCGGTGACAAACTTTATCGAGCGAAGTTAGATGAATCAAGTTTGGACAGCAGAGAGACGAGTCCTCCAAAGCAGCTTCAAGAAAGTTTTTGGCTTACTCTTGGGATCATGCTTGCCAACCGTCCATAAAATTACAGTCAGCTCGTAAAAATGAATCAAAACTGAACATTTGCATTTTAAGACGTAAGTAAAATAATAAAGACTTTTGTAAAGATATAAAAAGTAAGAAAATATTATTTTTTTCGCGTATTTTTTAAATTTATCGATAGACAAATAAATACGATTCAAACATAAAATTAATTATTAATGAGATTATTAAAAAGATTATGTAAGCTTAAAAAAAATTATAATTTTTGATAACATATAGGTAGAGTTAGTTATTTCTTATATCGAAATATAAAAATTTTGTTTTATTTCTTATTACGAAATAAAAGTTTGTTTTATTGTACATTAATCTTTTGTATAAAGAAATTCTATACGTGATAAATACTTGTAGGTCTAGGGCAGCATGCACATAAATCCAAATACGGTAATTATACAACACATGTATGTCAATGGATCTGATTGATGATGCATAATAGTAATTCATTAATGTGATTTAGCGACGAAATGCTAATTTGTAAACCAATCTTACTCGCCATTCATATTTGATTTCGTAAATGGCAGAACTCTCCAATTAGCAAATGGATTTTCTGCAACGAATACCAATGTTTGAAGCCATAAGCGGCAGAGACCTTCCAAGCTAATGTGTGGGCAAACTAGCTCATTAATAATATTCTCAAACTTTGTGTGTATGTGTGTGTATATATGTGTGTGTGTGTGTGTGTGTAAGATCATAAAAGTTCACTAATAATCAAAATAAGCATAAATGTTGCATTACTATTCCATATATGAAATCATAAATATAAGAAATTTCAATTTTAGTAATGGCTAATTCTCCTATAGAAAATTTTCTCTGCATAATTAAAAAGACACTGAAATATTAGTATTACATTTAAATCCAGAACAAATTTAATTATAATTGTAATTATCAACTTTCGTCAATATCAGCTATATTTGCTTATTTTATCTTTCTTCTCTTTTATATCGATGTATCTTTGCATATTTTATGCGTATTTGGTGTGCAAATATGATACATTCTAGAATTTGATAGGACAGAAATATGCGTATATTATAAAGTTGTCAAGTATATTGATAAAAGCATCGATAGGAATATTGAAGATACATATATGATTAATATTTTACAAGAAAATTAATGAGAATCTCATTCATATGAACATTTTGCAAGTATTGTTAATTTATTAAAACTTATACTTTATTTTTACAAATCCATAAGTATTGTAAAAAAAATTTATATTCAATAATTTTCAAGACAATCTGATAATTGTTTTTATTTGATTACAAACAGAAATTAAAACATTTTTTGTTTTATTAATATTTCTTTATCAACGTATGTTCATTCTATCATAAAATATAATAAAATATATTAAACAATTTATCTCATCATTTTTATTGCTCGGCAATGAATGATCCCTTTTTTTCTCGTTATTCTCGTTAAGATTTAATATCCGATCATATATAATTTCTATCTTCTTAATGTAAAATTAGATTTGTTAAGAAGTTTAATTTTGATATAAAAACTTAAAATTTGTATAGCAAAACATCATTATAAAACATCGTAAATATACATATATTTAATTATTATATCTTTGGTCCCATCTTTATATTGTAAATATTTAATAAAAGATCTATTATCGTGAACCTCTCAACTTCAACCTTCAGCAAAAATTTACTAATTGAATGCGGATTAATCCTTTTTAGATTAAGCTTTTCTCTCAAGATTTCAGCAACACAGTACGAAAAGATATGATATAGATGAGCGTACATTACTCTTGGATATTGTGCGTTTATGTGTAATAAGTAGTATTTTTATTTTTTATATTTGTTTTCAACAAGGAACAAAGTGCAGCTATCAAAAATTCATACAATTTATAATATTAATACTTAACATATAGAAAAGAAAAATTCGTATTTCTTTAAAAATATAAAATATGCCAAGTCTTCTCTAAGATTTCAAATTGTTATAAAAAAGTAATAAATAATCGTCAATTATATATTTAAAAAATAATTACAATAAAGCAATTATAAACTAATGTAAAAAAGATAACTGGATTAATTTTTAAGAAGGTATGTATTTTTTATATCATAATTTTATAATTTATAACTGTACATATAGTACGGTTTAAAAATGCTACACGAAGAAACTGTCATTCAATCGAACAATCTCGATCGATTTGTTTAACAATTTCTGTTAAAATTCTTGTTACATGACACACACACACACACACACACACACACGCACGCACGCACGCATGCACGCATGCACGCACGCACACGAAATTAGAAGAGTTTCACTAACGTAACATGAAGTTTCATTTCTTTTTTTGAGAATAAAGTAAACTCGCCGGCTTTTCCATTAGCAAGATGAAAACTAGAGACGACGTATGGCAATTGTAATTACGAGGGTAATTCACAGAGTAACACAAGATTTTGACGAAGATGAAAGAGGAACGGATTATGTGTGCTTCATCGCGTTATATGATAAATTTCCCACTAATGCGACGCAATATTTCTAGATTGCTACATTGAAGATAAACGCAACCATTTCAACGATGTAACAAAGAAATACGTACTACAAAAGTTGGAAAATCTTTCCTGAATTTCTACAACAGCTGTCGCACAAAACGCATCGCAAGAATTCTACTTTCTTTACATAGATCAGACACTATCTATCAACCATCGTACTCACCGAACGTAGGATATCATTGAAGGTGAACGAAGAAGATAACGAAGATAATGAAGAGTTCCAGAAACTGATCTGAGATACGCGGTAGCGGGAATTACGAATTAATTTGAAAATACCCGAGCGCGAAACGACGAAAACTCCGTCATCTTTGAACAAGAAGTGTGCGTGTGATTGCGTGTCGGGGCGCGGACTGAGCGACTGGGAGCACAGTCGTCTCCGGTTGTCCCACCCCACGGTTTCCTCAACACCATCCCCTACTCGGTTCATCCCCCTCATGCTTTCACCCCCGCCATGAAGCTCCAAAGCTCCCAGACCCCACACTCCCGACACTTCCAGTACCGTCCGTCGTCAGCGCCAACGCCCTTGCGCACTAGGGACGTCTGCGAAGCGTGGCACCTCCGGTCGGTCCTTTGGTACTCGACACCTCGAATTGTGTTCTCTCTCTTGGCGTTCATCCTCGAATCTACTCCACATTTCCACCTGCCATGTATACTTTCGCTAACACCTATTCCTTTTTTTCGAATTTAATCCTCTCCTCAGCTTGCCGCGAAGCGTTTGTCGAGAATGGAGTCTCATGGCACCACGTAATAGTCGACGCAGGGTGCGCGTCTACATACTACTGTTACATACTGCTCCTACTTGCTACGAAACAGCTACAGCATCGATCTGTAATTTGAATCATGTCGCAAAAATTTTCCGGTTCGAAACGCTCGAAATATCGAATGGCATGGTTTCGATTTAAAATACAGTATATTCGTAATTTAAACGAACAGTAGTTAGGTACTTAAAGTAACGCGCATATTTTTGGCACAGATGGTGCAACAACCAACTTAAAGTTTCTGAAACCATTCTATTTTTTTACGAATAAATTTAAATAAACCGCAAATATAATTATTTCATAAATAATCAACTAATCGTTAATCAGATATAATTTCATTTTTTCGAAAAGTAATTTTTGATACACTGTAAAAAATAAAATGTTAATTTTAACTTATAGTTGTATAGTAGACTTTCTGAGACATGCAAAAAAATTAAATTAAAATTAACACAAACATGTTAATATATATAAGACTACAAGTTAAAATTAATATTTTATTTTTTACAGTGTAGATACAGAATAAAACAATTGTAATATAGTTATAAGTTATAACCAATCTTATTTTACTATATTGATTTTTTTATTATGACCTCGACTTTTTATGCTATAAAATTAATATATTTTTTAAATAATTTTGTTATATCAATATAACATTTAATTGCAATTTTATATAGCAAATTAATTTTTAAATTAATCTGTAAATTAGTCTGTAATACTAAAGAAAATGGGATCGTCAGAAACATATCCAATCACTCATGATCAAGCTGATTCTCCGATCTCCACTTTTAGTTACTCTAAAGATGCCTATTATCTTAGTGCAAGCTTTCATCTGACTTATCTCTGTCAGCTCGACCCACAGTTTTCTACTTCAATTTTGTTCTCGATCTATCTCTCAAATCAGCCGCAATTTCCAGCTAACAATTTCCATTCATCCATCGTATTTTCTTAATAAATATTTATTTTATATATATATATATATATAGTATATTTTAGTCATTATATATTAAATATTATTCTCGACAAGAAAATACACTTTATTTACTGAAGTATATGTACAAATCTCTTTCTCTCTCTCTTTTTCTCTCTCAAATTAATTAATAATAAATTTTCGCTAATTCTGTTATATATTATTACGTTCTAAGTACTCCGATAATTACATTTGTAAACAAATAAATTTACAAAAAACTTTTATTGGAAAAATAAAAAAAAACAGTATCAGTTACATAACTTTATGTCATCAAAGAATTTTGAAAAATATATCTGTTCTTACTTTCCACTCAAAGTTACTAATGGTTAAGGTGCTATCGGTAATTCGAGGTTAGTGGAGTGTCAAAAATGGGCGAAGAGTATAAAATGCTCCATTGGGAACGAGTTGGGCTAGAATTCTCCAAGGTTTGAAAAAGAATAACGAAAGGAGTTGAAAAGATCTTATCATTCCATTAAATCAAATTTATCATCATAGCTATAACTTCGTAAATGTTGAGACTTTGTCTTCTCTTATATATGTATTGGAGAGATATCTTTTCTCTCGGACTATAAAATTTTAACTCAAGTCAATATAGCAAAGTATCTGACTCGGGTTTCTTCACTAAATGAAACTTCCAGTCGTAAACGCAATACGAATTGCAAGTATATTTCTCAACCTGTTTAGACTGTCTTGGTGAAACGCAAAGAAAGTGACAGCTTGATTTTCAATATTTTCGGAAACGAACTTTTTTGTGACAAAAAGTCTACAACATTCTTAAGCTATGTGGACATTTCGCTCCAAAGATAATCCATTAAAGTGGTTAATAAAGAACGATTTCCAGTAACGATTTTGCTCAGACTTCACTTAAGACCATTTCCATCCTCTAAGCTGGATAAACCAGGATCAATGATAAGCTTCTCGAATCACAGTTAGTCACAAAGTATACTCTACTTCGATTTTTCGATCATACAGCATATAAATATGAAATTGAAATTGTAACATTCAAAAATTCATCGTAAACTTTTACATAAAATTTTAATAGCTTATTCAAACAGATATACTCAGTAAACGACATCTTAAAATAATAGATAAATGCCGACCATTAACAGTTATAACTATCTCTCATTGTTAAGTTAACGCAGAGTTGCGTGTAAGGTTTATATCTTGACGTATAAAGCACTTTTTTTATTTTCTAGCATCTACGAAGAGTGGCAGAGTGTACTTGCGATGCCTGGAAATGGCGTTTTATCGTAAAACGCATACGCATATTCTCGGGGCACTCCACGGAAGCTGACTGAATTGGGTTTTGGCATAATACTTCTTCTTTTTCGCATTTCTCTTCCGGCGGAATATTCTAAACGTTTCTTTTTCATCGAAATATAGTCTAAAATGCGTTAAGAAATACCAGTTGCAATCCACATTTTCGCGTTTTAATATCTTAAAAAAATATGAAATTTAACCTGTTTCTAAAAGAGAATGCTTATAACAATTGTATTAAAGCAATAACATAACTTAGGTACCTAGAGAGAGGCAAATGAGAGAACGAATCATAAACGTTTATCTCTTAAATCGTAGTTTTTTTAAAAGCTCTCGTATAAGTACCCACTTGCAATCTCATATCAGTAATTGAGTGTCTCATATGCAAATGTTCAGGAAATCCCGCGCACCTAGTGATAATTGCATCACGTTTCTTAAAATGCGTAAAATGAAATCCATTCGTAGCTCTCGTTCCATATCGTCGTGTAATTGCATTACGGTATTTACGTCGTCAACGAGACGCTTCGAAACCAGGCGCTTGAAAGTAATTTCCATGAAATAAGGATGAGAGGAAATTCTGTCGTGCGATCAAGTAAAACACTTTGCCTATGTATTTCGAAACATAATAACGTCTTTTGTAGCACAATAAGCTTAATCGAAACTACTTGTTATGTTATGATTGCTTTCATTTAAATTAGTAAGTACGCGGAAACCATCCGATTATAATTTCAATTAAACCTTTATTACAATTATTTCGAAATAAACGTAATTTATTTCCCTTCAAAGTAGTCGTAATATACAAAGCAAATGAAATACTACATTATTATGCAAATTCCGTCCTTAAAGAAGAGTTAAAACGTTAATGAACAAATGCTTGAGAGCTCATGGGAAGAAATAAAATATCATTTTTCTATGAAATCTGTATAATCGCTTACTTTTCCGATCGATCGAATAAATTCATAAACATATATCAACTTCTATAAAAGCCATACTTTACATTTTCCATGAATGCTCAATTTTTCCTTACAAAAGATTGGCTCGGCATATATTAAGTCAAACGAAAGTATTAGATTATTTCTATATTGAAGTATGTATATACACGTATAAGAAAAATTGCGAAATAAAATTCTGTCAAAAGCTATAAAAAAAAAATCAAAACCGTTCTTTTTTAAAGCAAAATGAAATAAATTTAATTACATATAATCATTTTTAAAAGATTAATAAAATATTTTTAGAATATAAATTACAAAATATAATAAATATATTTATTACATTTCTTTTATAGATCTAATACCACTTTAGTCAAGAAATTCTTGAAAAAAAGGGAAACTTGGCATTTCCTCGTATCAGCGTATCTAACTGACATTTAAACAAGAAGAATCAGTTGGTATTCCGGATGTTAGTTAAAGGGTTACTAGAGCAGGCGTGCAAGGAATAAAACGTTTCGTTACATGAGAAGAGGCGAAAGAGAACGTAGAGAATCACAGGAAATTGCTGCCAAGAAAGGACTCGGAAAACTTTTGCACCATAGAATCAAGAGAAACTGTTACAGTGATAAAACTTAAACGAGGAAATATGATTAAATTTTACTTGAAACACAAAATTACGAACGACATTATTAATGATTTTAATTCATATAAAATAATTAAACATGTTTCAATATTTAATCAATATATCAATTATTAACTAAATATTATTAATGCAAACAAAAAATTTTCAATTAAATATCGTCAATGAGACATAAAATCTCGGATATCTATATTAAGACATCCTCGTTACCTCCAAAATAAAATTAAAATTAATATACGTATTATATACCTAAATATACATTTTACATTTTTAACAAAAGTGCATTGCAAATAAAGTAAAGATTTTTATTTTCAATGAAATAAAAAATTTGTTGTTGTCGTTGCAGCATTATCACGGATTAGCTTTAATTCTTCTAAAGATCGTAATTACATTAATAATAAGAAAAAAGGAATATTCACTACGTGGTTATATACCTAGGGAGATAGAGTACCATCATTTTTACCAATTTTTTACAAGATTATTCTAAGTGCAACTTTCTGCCACTGACTTTATTTTATGCCTTTTATGTGGCGTTTTATTTGGCTCTGGTCTTATTAACCAAGCTTACAATTTCATCGATAAAATGTGAAATAACGAATCTCGAGTTTCGCGATAAGATGTATTAGATTTACTCAAATTAATTTTGTAACCATATTTTCATTTCTTATAAATGTATTCACTAATAAGTAAAAATTTACAAAATTATTTTTCGAATGTTTATCTTTATATTTGTTCCAATAAAATCTTTTAAATAAGATCAATGAGATCTTATGTCGGAATAAAAGTATCTATGTTAATACAAATTCTATTTCTTTCCTTTTTTTGGATAGAAATAAAATAAAATTAAAACAATCATATCATCAAAGAATATATATAAATATATATATATTTTTTTTTATTTTTAAATATAAGACAATAAACAAAATACAGTTGAACTTTTATTTACAAGATATTAAATAATAGTAAGACAAATTATATTTAATTTTAAAAATAAGGCAAGCGATAAAAGCACTTAAAAAAGTAACAATAATTAAATTTAGACATTCCACCTTTGTCATTGGTCAAATTTAACTCGAGGTAAAAGTGTTCATTTTATTCGATGAAGGCCACATTAATGCTTTTATATACCATATCGTATTTCCGCTTATTTGAAATTTTCAGAGTGCATTATATATTCATCACTAGTATCGCGAAGAATATTAAAAAAAAACGAAATATAAAGAAATAACCATGATCCATATTTATCTAGGTTATGTATATTTTACATTCTAATATCATATAGGGAAAGGAAGGTAAGATGAGGGTAAGATAACGATTGTTAATTTTTTAAAGATAATAATAGATAAAAAGCAGATGCTTAACTTATTAAAGGCTTTAGGTAATAATACACAATCTCTTATAGTTTGAATTCAATCCGACTATAAAAATAGATAATATATTAAGAAATGTGTTTTGGAAGCATTCATTTGTAATTTTGCAGTATTTGTATACTTGTATAAGGAATAACATAATTATAGTAAATACTTTCATTTTGTTAATAAAATTACAATATTGTGTAACTAAAAGCAAATACAATAACATATTAACATTGCAATGGTTTTATTAATTAAATAAAAATATATTGTGGGTAAAAGATGAATGTTGTGTTTGGGTACGATGAAGTAGATTGTAGGTTATATACTCACGCGTGACCACGCGTGACGTTTTCGCAACTCAATAATAAATAATTTGATTAGATTCAAATTTTTCTTCCCACAATACAATCAATATGACTAATATAGACATTTCTATGAAAAAGAGAAGAATTATGTAATATGTTACTGTATGTTACATAGTTTTTCATAATACCTTTATAGTATCACAATCCAAAATTAACATTTATATTTTATAATATAGCTTTTACGTTCGTTTCATAAAATATCTACTTTCTTATAAATGTATTCACTAACAAGTAAAAATTTACAAAATTATTTTTCGAATGTTTATCTTTATATTTGTTCCAAAATATCTATTTAAAAATAAGGCTAATTATAAACATTTTTCTGTGTGATATTAAGATATTAGATTTCATTTTTCTGTGTGATATAATTGTGATATCCAAGTTTAATTCTAATATTCTTTAATAATTTTATTTAAATCTTATTTTATTTTTGATTTACAATAGTAAGTAGGTATATTTTACTAATAAGTTCATAAATAATTACTACATACAGTACATATAATATATAAATATAATTATGTTAATGTTAACGTTTCAATAATTTTATTTTCATAAATTATATAAAGATTTTATTTTGTTTATTTTGTTTTATATTTTTCTTTAAAATTTCTTATAATATATTAAAACAATATAAAAACATTATAATAAACCTTTTTTTACTCATAAAAAGTATATTTTTAACTTAAATTGAACTTTTCGTCATTTTATCCACTACTAAAAATCATGTTATCTACATATGGGGGCAAAATGATGAAATTGATGTACTTAAAAAAAATTAAATTTTAAAGAATTATAATTTATTTAACAACTTTATAATTTTTAAAAATGATAACTAAGACTGTAATGAACTTAAAAAAAAATAAATCAGTCTCTTTACCTCATCATAGAAATTAGAAAAAATCGACAAACTTAAGGTCGTCATCTTATCCTCCTTTCCCCTACATTTATACATAGATATATATTCAATACGCGCATTTAGTTCTTATTATAATCGTAATACTATGGTAATGTACTATGGTATGCAATTTTCTGAATTGATAGAAATAATTAATATCAGTTCTTATACAGACATAATAATATCTAATTTAACTATCTGATTATCTTATTATGAGATATATACGGTGTATGTTATTATCGAATTTATAAAGATTACTTCGGTCACAAATTATTTTTAACTCATATTAAATTTAGCTTTATCAAATTTAAAGAATTTCAATTTACAATCTCTTACAGTTTCAACATTAGTGCGTTTAGACCAGCTGCGCAAACTTTTTGTTCAGAATTCATCTTTGTTTCATCACTACTTTGCATCACAAGCATGAAGAGCCTCCATAATACAAGACTTAAATGCGAAAAAAATATTGAAAGTTTACAATGGCTTTTGGAACGACATTTTCCCCGTTTTCTTTTTCTACAGTTTAACGCGTTATTCTGTAGAACACAAACTTTTTTGATAGTAGATCGAAATAAAACAGCTTTTCCACAGCCATCTCCTTCATGTGCTATTGAGTTTGTCGATTTCATTTGTAACTGATTAAAGTTTTTTTCATTCACAGTGTTCTACCATAGCATATGTTACAATGTGTTCATAGAACAGTGAATTTGTCCTACCGGGAACAGGATCGAGTTTTAAAAGGCGCCATTACAATTTATCAATCCTAAGACATTGGTCTTTACTTAGTGATCAATGGAATCCATCGAATTGATCTTCTTCCTTTGGCACATTTTTAACTTTCGGAAAAAAACAGAATAAGACTACTAGAAAAGAAAAGATTGAGAAAGTTACTGTCTAAAATAACTAAAGTTAACGTTAGAAGTTTTAAACACTTTCGTCGATCTTTGAACAATCCGCATCGTAAACTTCTTATTTTTCTTTTATTGTTTAATTTATTGTTATTAAGAACAATGTATTACATATAAGGTAACTGGACTCTATATGTCTTTACTATAAGCTTTGTAATTTTTTTCTAATTTTTTGCTAAATCCAACATTAAAAATTAATGGTCATATTCAAAAGAGGAAACATTTATGAATGTTAATAAAAAATGAGACATTTAAATATTTAAATGCAGTAGAGAGAGAGAGAGAGATTTAAAAAAAGTAACATTTTGCATTATATTGAGTACTGTATATTTTCCTCTTTTACATAAAAAAAATGTTAGAAAAATAAAAAATAAAATGATGTAATATTATTTTTATAAGATTATAAGTTTATTAACATATTGTTTATTAATATGTAAGCATACACAAAGAACTATTTTACTTATTTACTTATATACTTATTTTCACGATGTTTAACAATCCGATAAATTAGTATCCATCATAATTTAGAATAACAAAAATATTAAAAAAAAGTGTTATATTTGATGTATGTATATTCAATATGCTTAAGTTGGCCTTGCAGTATGTTTAAGCTATGTTATTCTATCTTACAAAGAATTTCCTCAAATGATATAAATAAAACGTGATTAAAATATAAATTAAATATATAATATTGTAAAATATAAATATAGAGCTACAATAACGTGAATTATAGAAATTAATAACCCTCTTTTGATAGTTATAAGAAATAATTATTTATTTACAAAATATTACATCGCTACGACATTCTGTATTTTGTTTTATTGATAACAAAATCGACAAATTGATACAATCGAGTCAGACGGACAACTCGGACAATCTACATAAATTACTATTGCTATCTGTTGAATTAATCGTGTAATTATCTACAAACAGAAACAGCGAATAGGGCGTTTTGAGTACGTCCATATTGGATCCAGTTATCTTAAATAAATTTAATGCTATAATAAAGGAAAATCGTATCATTTTTCTTTAAAAAAAAATAGTTTTTTAAATGTTTTTATAAACATTATTTTTAATAAATATATTTTTATATATAAAAGATTAATAATTTCTCTTTATGAAGTGTTTTTCACATTGAAGTGATGACTAATACATCTCTTCATATTTAGAGTGCTATCTAGCAGATTATTTTAATAGCTATTGATATGATAGTAGTTTATAGTTCAGAATACAATTGCTACGTAGTGATATACGCTGCAGTATTATATTTCCGTGTAAGCTCTGCGAGCGATGCAGGTGGAAGTCGGTTAGAAATTTGCAAGCTCGCAGTAATGGTTTCTAAAGTGAGTGCATGCATCGATCATTGTCGGTTCGAAGATAATATAAATTATAATGGACATTAGAATAATATATAGAACACAATATTTGGAAATTGATGTAAAATTGATAGGCAATTAAATAATTATTCTTTCTCAAAACATTTATCTATTATTTTCATTTATATTAATTGTTATGTATGATTATATTGCTATATATTGTACTTTTATTTTAAAGAGTATTACAAACATCTATTTAAGTGTAATACAAATATCTTAATTTTCGCAATTTAAACACCTTCGATCTTTAATTTCTATTTAAATATAAAAAAAATTGTCTTCTTTCTTTATTGAAAATATTACATAAATTATAATTATACAGATTTAAAATAAAATAAAATAGATAAGATCATTATTATGCACATTAGCACTATGCAATTTATTCTACATTATTTTGAATTGCAAGAGATAGAAATACTAATCTCTAGCAAAGCATTTAATTGTGCAAGCTGGTATTTATAAATATCATTATTTATCCATTAATAGATGACCTATTTCTCGGTAGAAATTCGAAGTAATTGGAAATTAGAAGTATTTTAGAAAGGAGTAGAAAAGAGTAGAAAGGAGTATTTTATCGTCTATCTTAGCGATAATTCGTTCAAGACGGTTATGTAAAACTTAATTCCTTTCTACGTAAAAGAAGTTTAAATTAAGAAATTAAGTATTATTATATATACCAAAAAAAAAATAGTGTTTCAACTTTGTACAAAAATGCAATATATGTTATGATAGCAACCAAGTGACAACTTAATAAACATGTTAGTCCGTAAAGATAATACAGAATGCGAATAACACAGTCTATCTTATCGCGTCGTAAAAATAAAACCAAAACTGATTTCTAATTGAACAAAGCGATACGCGGAATCGAATGCTTATCGTTTTCCCAAAACATTTCGCAGCATTTTCGTTATCGTTCGCCGTAAAAGTGTTGAACGGAAATCAGATCGCCATTAAACTTACATTTCTTCGTTGTCTTTTTATCTCGATATCGAGATCATGGTCACGTGTGAAGAAAAGGAGTTTTTTCCATTTTACCAAGCAGCCCGATCGGAGTATTTATAAATCGGCGAGGTATGGAAATGGCGTGTCCGCATATCGTATAGTCGATCAATACAAATCGGATCACGGCCGAAGCTTGCCACGAGTAATTTCATTTCTGAATTGAGACTAAATATTGATGTAGAGTAAGAATTTTAATCAAATAGAAAAAAAAAATTTGTATACTTCTTTTATTAAAATCTTTCGCTTATCAAATTAAAATCTTAATATAAAAATAAATTAAAAATAGAAATGTATTCTTTTTTAAATTAAAATTTCTACATGAATTATACTTTTTCCATTTTACTACAAATATAAATTGTTTTTATAATACCATGAACAATTATTATTATATGAAACATTCCAGGTTAAATATTAATATGATATGTATGCACAAAATTTCTAATATCAATAAATTCCAGCAAAATATTTTTAATCTTCTGCAGCATCTCTGATTAATGAAGATATAAAATTATGCAATTGTTGGATATAATTACACTGTCCACACAGAACTTATTAGATCTTGTTTATCCTTATTAGATTCTGATCTGGACGGACCAAAGTACTTCGCTTTATTATCTAACATTCCGTTTATTATCTAGCATAAAATCTCTTTTTTAACGTTCTAATATTCAATGCCATACATTCTTCATGATAATTATTGCACAATATTTGATCATTTCTCTAAACTTTTAAGACAATGATGTAAAATATAAATAAGTTTTAATATTGTAAATACAAAGTTTTAATAAATTCGGCAAAATCATAATTTTTTATATTACACACACAGACACACACAGACACACACAGCACACACAGCACACACAGCACACACAGCACACACAGCACACGCAGCACACGCAGCACACACAGCACACACAGCACACACACACACACACACACACACACACACACACACACAAATGTATAATATGTAGAGTATTCATTTGAAAAAATTATATAATTGAAAAATTATATGATGAATTATATATACGTATATAGATAATAATTTTCTTTAAACGCATATATAATTATAATCTAAACATTTTAATTGAATACAAAAAGAAAAAAAATTAAGCATTATTATGCGAAGTGCACAAGTAAATTTCAATAAAACTACGTGACAAACAGATGTGGAAAGAATCGTAAATAAATTGTGACCTTTTTTGGTACACATCATGAATTGTCTTTATACTAGAAATACCAAGATTTCATTTGACTGAATCGTTATACAGCAGCAGGTGTTGTACATGTAGATATTTAATCCGTTAATTTTGATGCAAACAGGAAGCACGAGAAAGCTAGCAACTGCGTGTCGACGAAACTGCTACTCGCAACAATTAAATTGTTCGCGACTGGAAGAGAACGAATAAATGATGTAAGAGAAAGTGGAGAATTGTGCGCAGAGGGCGCACTCTAATTGGGCGCAATCTACTTTTCCAATAGATGAAGACATCACCGTGATGAAATTTTTAGAAAATCATCTTTTTAAGATATAACAAAAGATACGACGTAAATACATTGCTAGCTAGAGAAAAAAATGAAACCACATATTTTCTTGTTATTTTAGCATTCAGAAAATAAGGTGGTAAGTCCGTATTTTTAATTTATTTGTTTAAAGTTGCAAACATTAAAGTACATTAATATGCATCTTTTGAGCTGTTATTTATTAAATTTGATTAGGAATTGTTAAAATAATCGTATTTTATATCGAATCAAGTCGAGGCAAGCAACTGTGTGCAAGCGTTTTGAAATGCCTATCTTCCATATACTGTATGACTAGCACTAATTTTTTCGTTTCATCTTGACATTATTATTTTATTTTGCCATTTCATTTTGCCAAAGTTTATATGTGCATTATTATCACATTAGTTTTGTATTTTTTCTTAATATATTGTATATAATATATATTTAAAATATATTTAATATATATTTATATTGCAATACAGTGAATATATTTTCTGATTTCTTTGTCAGCATTCCACAATTTACTCATTTCTTACGATTTTTGTTTTGCGCACAATTATCCAATTCATGCGTACAATTACCCGATGTACGAGAAATTTTTCCGTTTTTTTCTTTTGATTAAATACAACCTTATTGAATAAAAATCAGTTCGATATGAGGATACGTAATGGTAGAAAAATGTTTATAGTTTCTATTTCCATACTTCTATCGCTTTAAACTTGGAAAACCATTCCAGGGCAATAAATTTCCCTTAGGTGCGCACAGTTCCCTCATTTTCTCCTATATGTAAGAATTCATGTCGATGGTAAAAGCAGAAATTGCTAAAAGTTAGTAAATGAAAATTTCCGTATTAAGACCTTATTACATTTCATCAGCCATTAATCATAAGCCAGACAATACCGAATATTTCTGCAAGATCTTAAAATATGAAGAAACTCGGTGTAATTCTATCTTTCAGTATTTTCAGAGAATCGATATTACAGGTATCTTTTTAGCATTTCTATTCTATACAAGGTTTTGTCAGAGAGATCTGCAAATTTTCAAAATAATTTATATTTATGGTAAATTAATTAATATTTTTTTGAATTAACAATCTACTTTGAATAGCTATATTTTTAAACAAAAGTAATTTAACTTTAAATTTCATATAGTTAAAAACAGTGGATTTAGATATTATTTAGATATTATTCATTATATATTATTATTCTAAAGATACGTTCTAAATAAATATTATAAACGTTATAAACAGATTTTAAATATTCACACACAATAGAGCAGATCATAAATAAACTTTTGATTACATAAGACCTAAAGATTGTTAATGTCTGAAATGGAATTAATTCTTGTCTATCACTTTCGGAATTTAAATCTAATTACTTATTCTGTGTGGTTGAGGGCATTAGCTCCTTCAATATTGGATCCGCCGAAACAGCACTTATGGTTGCCTTCGCATGCGAACGATAGGAGGATAGATAACGTAGTACCCATCTATATATATGGCAGGTTCCCAAAGTTGGACGGTCGGATTTGTCGACGGTGAAAAGCCAAACTGAGCAAGTGCGATCAAATAAAGCTTGTAATGCGACAGTGAGAGTAGTTGGATCGGTATGTGCAGTAAGTGCGTCTACATAGAGATATGGTAGTACAGTATAAGTTACTATGGAACTTTGGGAAAGTTTATGGTTGATGCCTACACTTGAGAATCTCGAAGCGACATTAGCTTTTCCGATTCTGCTTTAATCCTAGTTGAATTGTCTTTCGCTTGATTTATTGTTCTGTTATGTTTGGTTGTATTTTAAACCTTCGAAAAACTATCGATCTCTGATACCATACATTTTACGCTATAACGGTATCATATAAATAATTTATTATAATAATGTATATTGTAGTTTCATGAATTATTATAAAAAATGTTCTTTTATTAACCTTCTGAAGACCTTTTTTATTTTAAGGGCTAGAACTTTTTTGTCATGGGGTTGAGTGACAAAAAAGATGGCGCCATTGTCGAGTCCCCTAAAGGGGTGATCCTCTATAGGTTAGTTAAAGAAACTAATTCTAAATGTATATGTACCTATGTGTATTTTTAGTTACATCCAGAGAAAGGTTTCTTCGATTTAAAAAAATGTTTCTTTGCTATCTGGTTAAAGAAAAAGTTTCTTTGATTTGTGAACGTCATTTAAATTAAATAAAATTTATTTGATTTAAAGAAATTATATTCAAATCCAAAAAATGAAGTTCAAATTATAATTTTTTTCTTTGATCATAGCAAAGAAAAATTTCTTTAAATCGAAGAAATCTCTGGATGTTCAAATATATACAAATGTCTTATTGGTTATTACTATTTAGTATAAATTTTTCGAGTTTAATAATTGAAAAATAGTCTCTAAAAATTTAATAATTGAAAAATAGTTTCTAAATATCGCAATTGGTATCACGAAAAAGTGCATTCAGATATGCGATATCAATGCGCTTGATTATTGGTATAGCTATAAAATTCTCTTCTTACTCCATTTCTATTATCTGAATTTATCGTTACTTTTTGCGTAATACTTTTAAAGTTATATTGCTCAATGAATACCTGTCAAAGGTTTTATAGATGCTGAGTATGTAACTCTTATCGTAAAATGTCTTATTCACAGGTACTTTGGTTTTGTATTACGAAGATTCATTGCTTGTGAAGACCTAACTTTATAAAAAATTGTCATTTTTATCTACATTGCAAGGATGCAATATATTAATAGCCTTTTGCAACCTTTGAAAATAGCCTTTTCAATCAGATTGATTTTAAATGTTACAAATAATATAAAAAAAACCTATTTCTGTAATCCTATTATTTTATTTAAAACAGAATTTTAATCGAGTTTCTAAATGCATATACAAATCTCTCATTACATTTGCCTATCTATATAATCGAAGTCTCAAAATAATTTTGCAAAAATGAAAAGGAACGAAATGTTAAAATGTTTTCTGTAATAAATTTTTTTCTTAATGAAATTATAATATATATCTAAAATAATTGCATTTTATATCAATTCTAAAAGAATAATTTAAAAAAATAAATCATAATCCTTAAAAAGTTCATTTTTTCCTTTTTGTTTCGTACAAGAAAATTGTTATTATTGTGTAAATCTGATATTATTTAACAAAATTTACTTAATAAATTTCATTGTTACATCGTAACAATATGCGTTGATATATATCAAAGTGAAATTTTGCCTCTGCGTTTTTGTGACATTCCTAGAAATTAATAGTACCCACAGACGCCTATTAATATCATTAAAGTTCAGGCCTGGAAGAAGATGCGACCTGCCTCTAACTCCGTAATTTATCGGATGCTTCCTCTGTCGGACTTGTTTTTCATTCTCATAGTTGCCTCGGAGTTCTACCTTACGAGAAGGAACTTGTTCGAAGTTCGAGTTGAAGATGCGCTCAAAGCCGGCAAAAGTACTTTAATGATACAAATATTGGTTTGGGAGAGTCACCATTAATATCTCCATATTTATGAAAAAATAGGAATAGTAAAATAGGAATTCAATAAAAGAAATTCAATAAAGAATTATGATTTCTCATCTTTAATTTATTTTTCAAATCAATCTTTTATTTTACTTTTTTGAAATAAATAAATAAAAAGTAATTCAATATTATGTATCTAATATGTCACATATAATTTATACAGTTTGCAAAAGTATCGACATTTCCTCAAAAAGATTCGTAATATATTTGCAAAAATAAATTTGAAATTAGGAATTTCTTTCACATTAACGAAGAATCATTAAGTCAGAATATTAAAACTAATGATTTGTCAAACTGCTGAATATTAACTTTTCACAATGAAAAATGCTTCTTTAATTTACGGAGACAAAGTAAAGATACCATTTCGAATAGCATAGATTTTTATAGTTAAATTTATTTGATTATTTTATTACATATTTTATAATTAAAAAATTTTGATCATAAAAATAAGAATTAGGAATAAGCTGTGAAATAATACTAAATAATGAAAGTGAAATAATAATGAATTTTGAAATAATTAGAACAATGCTTTTTTGCAAATTTTTGAAATAATGCTTCATCGATAATATTCAGCAATTTTGGAATATGACGTATAATAAAGGCGTCACCTTGGCACCATGTGCGCTTTAATATCACCGCATCAATGTCACGATATCTCGTTGTGAACTAGCTCTACCTTCAACCATTGAGAATCGTAAAAGAAAACCACAGATTTTGTGCAATGATAAGAAAAACTTTAATTTACGAAAAGCAAATAAACGCTAATTAGGTAGATAAAAAAAAATGTAATTGTCTTACTAAAAGCAGCATTTAATATTGATAAGTTAAATAATATAATTATGGATATATAATATGTATATTCATTTTAAATAAAGAAATATATTTATTAAGCAATAAATAAAAAGAGTTATACCTAACATTCAAAAGATAAAAAGAGGAAAGCAAAAGGATAATAAAACGTCACGATTTCGTAGAGAAAGAGGTTTTATGTGAGATATGATAAAATATATTACTTTCACTGAAAATTGCAAAATGCATTACGCGTAGCGTCGACATCCGATTTTCACGGGATATAACGAGAGATAAATGACCTGTAAAACGAGCCCTTCAATGTTTTTCGTAGACGATTTCGACTGTCAAAAAGATTTATCGTCGTTCAACGCATTTTCTTTACTAATATGTTCCCAACAGATTTGTCTGTCGAGTTTTCGAAGCTCCAATTTTAACTACGAAAAAACGAAAAAAACAATTTCAGTGCTTAATTGTACTTTTAAATGCTTTAATTATAAAACGCGAAATAAACTTCATCATATTACAAATAATTGATTAAATTCAAATTGAGAAATTGACGTATTGAAATAGAAACCTTTTTAAGAGCAAACTGAATCATTTTTCTTTAATTGAAATCTTTTATAGAAATTATCTTTTATCGAAAATCTCGATTTTACGTTATTACTTTATGTTATATACAAATATATAACAGACAATCGACACAATATTTTATGAAATGCGACATATATCGAAAGAAACGCAACATCCACGGCGGCTGTCATATGAAGTTTTAAATTATCGAATTGAAATCATTGTATTGGAATACAAACTATAGTTGTATACGATATTTCGTATGGCATTTCAATGACATGGATTCCAAACTTTATCAGAATTGAATATATGTCCTCATAAAAGTCAGATCATAATATATAGACATCGATAAGTATTATTTTATCGACGTTTGAATAGAAACTATAAAAACAATGAATTTAACTTACATCTTGCGATATGAAAAATCAATTAATTATATAACATTTAATACAAAAATTGTTAATTTAAATCATATTATGTTATTTAAGTAATTCTGATAATTTTATTTTAAAAAATATTGTATTGATACATAGTGAAATCATCTTGAAGAATTTATTTCGGATTACTCACTCAGATAGGGAGAGATTGAATTCATCCTTTTATTCCAGCAAACGAAACAGATAATATTGTTGTTTGAAAACTCAATTAAAATGTTTCGATCAGTACTGTGTATGCAATTTTACTTCTACAAAATCTGCTTAAATGTTGCAACGTAAATTAGATTTTGTTATTATATATAAATATTAAGTATGCAAAGTAGAAACAACAAATTGTTACAACAGATAATCGCTGTAATAATTAACATTATATTCAAACATGTGTCACAAAATTTCAATGGATATTTTTAAATACTATTTAATATACTTAAATGTAAAAAAATTGATAAATATTAGGTGTTGGAATTAATTCGTAGCGTTTTACAAGTGATGGGAAGTACTTTCATTAATGTATTTTTTAATGCTCATGTGAAATAAATAACATTCTTTCATTAAAAAACGCTACGAATTAATTCCAACACCTAATATTTACGATTTTTATGAATAAAGAATAATATTTCATAAAAGATTTGAGTTTTATTCATTATTTTAAATATGTTGTATATATAGATGAATAGATTATGTTTGAAGACATCTTTTGAAATCGTATTATATATGTATATATAAGCATTCAACTATTTATTCATATAATTCTGTTAATATAAAATGCAATGAAACATCGTGTTAGACAAGAGATAACTTAATAAATTGAGTGTAACGGCGACAGCCCAACAATTTAGTTACTTACGAAACATTTAAGACGAACTAACTAGTTCAGGGAACTGGCAAGGGTAGGGTTTGCAACTATTTGCATAAAACCCGAGGTATAACGGATAGGCGAATGGAGCAATCAGGAAGCTTTCATAAGAGAAATCCGTGTCTCTGTGATTGGCGATCTTGCTTATGCATCTAACGAGCTTTATATCTTATGCAAATTAATGTATATGCCATAATATTACGATCGTATTCGCCAATTAATAATTCAAACACTGATTAGTTATATTAACTCAATTAGCATCCGTAGAACTACAGTGAGTGCAAAAAGTAATCGTACAAGGAAATTTTTTATAAAAAAATCTTATCTTAAAAAAACCTTAATTAGCAATTTTATACAATAAATACATTCTGTTCTAACATAAACAAATGAACTTCGCGTGTATTTCAGATTTTAGAAGCTAAATTTTTCGACTGTACAAATATTTTTTGAACATGCAAACAATATAATTTTTAACTTTCACTTTTTTTTTAAATAATATATTTTCTATAATTAATGCATATTTTTTTAGTATACATAATTTTAAGAAACAGTCTATTTTATTTTTTATAAATAAATTGTTAATTATCCAGCAAGAAATGACCATCAATTAGATGGTCGAGTTGACTTTAAATTGATGTCCAAATTATCGTATCGACGTCAATTCTCGGATATTTACTTTTTAAAAAGAAGATTAAAAATATTTTCTCTGCACGAATATTTTTTGCACATAAAATTATAATATAAAATTTTTTTTATTAAAATTTATTATTTTTTATGAAACATGTTCCAGTTATTAAAAAGTTTTTTATATTTTTTCTTTATGTTTATGAATGTATATTTTTTATAAATATTAAATGATTCTTGCTTATATGTACTGTAATGTTTTATTAAATAATTAAATCAATCAATGACGTACCAATATTAATAAGTTTTATTCGGATTCTTGTGTGCGCAATAGATCGATGGATAGTTATACGTTGTCTAGGATTTTGCTCTAATCTGTTTTAACTCCATACATTTCGAGAGTGAAAGGCAATAAATTTATGAGAAATTCATCATTATATATATATTCATCAGTATATTTTTATTAATTATATTATATTTATTTATAATATGTTTTTTATTAAAAGTTAATAATTTAAGTGAAAAATGTATTATTCTCCATTTAAATATATAATTAGCTTTTTTATTTATATAAATAAATAATAAATGAAACAATTAAACAATTCATAAAAATAATTAATAAAAAATATTTAATTACTGCGTCTGTTATTATTGCAAATTAAAATTTTATATATTAATGATCAAGCTATTTTAACCTTCGATTTTTTAAAAATATCTTATTGTATACATACAATTTCATTACTATATATTAAGATGGAAAATAATTTATGAATCACCAGTATAATGCGCAGCAATGGAGTTATAGTACACAAACGTCATGTAAAAATATATATTTGAAAATTAAAATAGCGCTCAAAATAATTAATATTTGATAAAACAATTATTAGACGCATTGAATCTTTTGTATATTCCTTTCTTAAGAAATATTTAACAAACATATCACACATTCCCAAAAATATGTTTTTAAATACGCTAATTTCCACAAAATCTAATATATAAAAATAGATAATGTAAATAATTATAAATAATAAATAAATAACTCATCCCATAGTTGTTTCGCCGGTGCCCGACTTCCAGGTTTTCTCTCTTGATTTCTCATTACTGCTTCTTGGCACTCACCGCACACTCACGAAAACGTGGGTAATTACAATCACACGCGCGCACTAATTACCAGAATATAACAGTTGCGCGATATTTTATATGACACTCCCGACGTTAATGGCGTACAACGTGTACTTCATTACATCTCGACGAAAGAATACCACAAAAAAAAAGTATACGAAGTAACAATAGCGCAATTCACTCGACGACGTTTTATAAAAAAATAATATTTTCGCAAAGAACGAATATCAGACACGGATGCACGCACACGCCCACGTACACGCACACGCACAATATGGTGCAGAGTTTTTAAAAATAAATATCTGTTTTACAACGATTGTATTTGATGTCTCTTGGTAGTTGTTGCAATCGCGTATTGAGACGTAATGGACAATAACGGAGCAATTCGCCGCGCTGCGGTTATCCGTTTGAGCCTCTACCCGCACGAATGTCAACAAAACAAGGCTACGCGCACACAAACCCGTATACTGTGAAAAGTAACGTTTGCCGTCGTAAAATATTTAACACAGAATTAATCATCAAACGAATAATCAATAAACTATTTTGTGCATTTAAAACTAATTATTAACAAATAAATCGATGTGCGACGACTTTTCATTTGGATTGAATCAAACTGATTGCGGTTTTACGACTTTTCAACCGGAAATAATCGACAGATTATACATTTATTTATGTATCGACGAAACAATTAAAGCATAACATATTTCATTCGAAATACTATTAAAAACCGTTAATTATTAATTATCTAAAAATATTATAAAACAATGAATTTAAAAACTTTATGATTTTCTTGAATCTTACTGAAGATAAAATGTCATCTGAAATATCTCTATTTCAATTATTGTTCTCCATATTTACAAGCCGTTAATCTTTCGCGGGAGTTAAATATTTACATAAACTGCTAATCGCTATACATTTGCAGGAACAATCGCGATAAATTGTCTTGATCTTGAAAAATAATAGGAAATCGGATACCTGCTCATTCGACCGTCGCCATGCGAATGATACCAAGGCGACCGCGCCTTATATATGGTATCCTACACCGTAAGTCGTAAAAGTAAAACAAAGTAAGCGCCGGGCATTGTATTGTGTATCAACAAATTCCGCTGAGTGTTAGAATATAGACTAAAGAAACAAGTAACAAATGTGAATAAACAACTTGCTTCAATAAATGTAAAGTTGTTTGTTCGTGTTTATTTGCACTCGTTTGCCGTATCTGACTTAATATTTATATGTGTATACCTATATAGCTGAATATTCTGTTTCAAATTAATTTTGATATAACTGGATTATTACTGCATATTAAATTTAATATTTAATCAAAGAATAAAATTTATCTTTATTTTTGTATATCGTGTTTTATTTTTACTCGTGTATACTTTTGTACAGAATGTAAAAGAAAAAGTCAGCCGTAAAATCTTTTTATTTCATTATTATTATTTATATTATGTAATTACCATTATTTCAATAAAAAATATTATTTCATATACTGCTCATTACTTGCCTTTAATATTTTTTAATGTTCTAATTATATAAATTGTTTTATTAAAAAATTGACGGCCTTAGTATAAGTTTAATGCGTGTAAGTAAAACTTCCAAGTATCTTCAACATTTACCGTGAATTAAGTTTCATCTTTTAACAATGATGAATATATAAACGAGATTGCAGATACTATATTTATTTACTCAAAGCGATAGCATGCAGAATGATGTCCAGATCATTGCTATCATAAGATATTCAGAAATATCATAAGATATTCAGAGTCTCTGTAACTACTGTCTTTTATAAAATATTCATAATCTTATTCGGTAATAATATCATTTTGAAACAAGATATAATTTATATATTACATTCTATATATTATTTATATATTACATTCTATTCAATTAATGGGAGGGTTCCATTCGTCTACATTTCTAATTACACACATCGACTGAGGAGGAAGGGAGGGGGGGTTCCTAGTAATTTTTTACTGCTTTATCAATGAGAATATTTTATTTTAAATCGATTAATAAGCGATATGCGTAATATGTGTAAACAGAGCCCTCCTTAATTAATTATATAAAAATATAGAAGAAGTATTTAACATAATGCAGATTTTAGATACAAATTAGATTCAAATTTTTGCGAAGATATTTATATAAATAATTAACATTTGCATAATAGATATATGTTTCATTTATATATAACTAAAAAGATTTCTTATAATATTATTGTAGAAGTTATGTGCAATAAAATAAAGATATGCGGTCATACAAAACAAGTATTATGCAGATTTCATTACAATATGTGCGGTATACGATGATGTATTACGTGTCATAGATGTTGCTCCCTTTTACGATGATATACGAGCAATAACATCAACAATCCGATATAACCCGATTAGACATAATGAAAAGACTACGTCAATGGTCTTTTAAAATTTATTCAGTCTGAAATGGCACAGTATGAAATGGTATATTGTAATCATATATTTTTCATATTTAATGTATGTGAAAGAATGAACCATACTTATACGCACAACGATAATGTGATATTTTAAAAAACCAATATAAACATCATTTACTATATCAATCGATATAAATATGATCTTTAATTTTATTACAACAAAGAATATAATTAGTGTAAAGAATTAGATTATAATACTTTTGCTATTAATTTTTCATTATAATATAAGATATTAGATAAGACGCAGGTAAACGTAAAAAAAAATCTAAAAAAGAAAAATATATTATTAAAAATTCTATTATATTTTATCCTATATCTTCCTACACAATGGTATACAAAAAGAGAGAATGACTCTTTTTCTCTTCCTATCATGCTTTAGCATAACAGTAAAGATAATCGCCGTTACATAAATGCGAAAATAAAAAGACGTTGATAGGATCGGGGACTGCTAAGTAAAATTCACATGGAAAAATACTTTCAGTGCATCTCATACTTGATACGTCAGAGATTAGCTTCTGCATAGATAGTACATGGATATACCATAGAAAGAGGTCACGAGTTAAATGTGTTTGATTACACTATTTCATTATTTCAGATATACGTTATAATGTATATTAGATAAATAGACGTTTCTTCTTCAAATATTTTAAAATAATTTTTACAAAATATTCTCACATACATCGCGACACCATTCAATTAATCAATACGTTGATACAATTTATTGAATTTTCATAGCCACAACCTGTTAAGATTAATTGAAATAAATGATTAATACGATATAAATATTTTTGATCGCCAAGCCGTTATTAATTATGGATTTGTGTACGCAAACTCGATTCTGAATCTTGAGACAATTTCGAAGACTTAGAGTATCTTAGAACAAATGAATTTTAGCAATATAGTAATTTTCATTCGAAAAATTGTTAAGTTATATTAAAATTTTCAAATATTCACTGTTTAAATATGAGAAGAAATTAAAATATAAATATAAAATATAAGTATTAAAATATAGATATACATATATTTTTAATATTATATTTATAATATTATATTTTTAATATATTTTTAATATTATTCCGATTCCTGTTTTAAATTTTATTCATTTTCGTAATAATTTTACAATAGACCACAATTTCTTAAATAAGAGAAATTTTATAAACTCTTATATATGTATATTTCAATAAATTCATAATTCTTGTATGTAATAAGATCTATGTCAATCTCTTTGACTCTGATTTTTCAATGATATTTCCATTATGCTTTTATTTTGTGAGTAGACTATTTGCCTCTGACATATCAAAATAAATTTCTTGAGAGAGCGAACAATGCGGTGAAGAGAATGTGAACATTTGACCATTCGATCAAAATGAGAAAAACCTTCTTTTAAGAAAGAAGTCGAGAAAAGTTTTAAGAAATGAGTTCTGTAGAGAAGAACTAAGGAAAAATATAGAAAGGAAAACTATAGAATAGCTGCATCAATGAAGATATAATCTTTGATAATTCAATTTCTTTCTTCAGTAAAAATGCCAATTTCATTTTATATGTAGTATATATACATATATTTTTTTACACATACACATAGAATTATTTATGAAATAATTATTACGTAATTTATGAAGTTACATATCTTATAACTATGTAGGCATGTAGGCACAGATATTTAGGAACTTATATAAATCGAGAATCATGTGATTCCTTCAGCAGTATAATTACCACATAGAAACCTAAAAAAGATCCGACAAATAATCATTATCGTGTAAAGGTCACGTACAAAAACTAGGTGGATAAAACTTTTATTCTGCGAAATCGCTGTGGGGAAAAAAGGATCCTTAAATAACTCTTCTTCGTTCCAGCGCATAAAAGTTCCCAGAGGGATCATACTGAACTAGGCGAGATCGCTTCTTATCATCTACTCCGTCAGTGATATCTAGATGTAGTGTCTGTGGGTCATCAGATCCATTCTGCTCTCCGAGACGGTAAATTTCGGAGAATGATAAGGTCTGCTAACACAATTCTGCCGACCAGCAGCACATTAACCGAAAGCTTGCGTCGGAGAAACCAGTAGGGCACGAAGTGTAAATTGTGCAAAATAACCGAAGGAAGATCGCGAGAGCAAATGGGAATGAAAGCGGTATCGTCGGCGTCAGCAATGGTTCTGGTGGCTAACCAGAAGAGGTAAGCGCTGTTGCTAGGCAACCTGTTGCCATGGGGTAGCCGTATGATGAGGGAGAAAGCTCACTACATCGTGATACTATAAGCGAGGCGAGAAGAGTGACAGAATTAGAGGAGATAGAACTTCGGTTAGATACGATAAAAGTCACATCGAGGATGAAGAGAAATACTTATTGTGTTATTGTAGACTGGAGCAAAATGTAAAAATAAGTACTCAAGTTTATAGAAAAAAGAAAAATTTCATAAATTTTTTAAAATAAACTTTTATGTAATTTTTATTGTTTATTATTAATAATTAAATCTCTAGAGAGAGAGAGAGAGAGAGAGAGAGAGAGAGAGAGAGAGAGAGAGAGAGAGAAAGAAGAAGGAAGAAGAGAAAACTTATTTTTATTATTAGATATAAAAATCTATAGATTAGTTAGAATGAATATTATCAAATATTATTTTGATTTTTACAGTTTTTACTATAAATATTTGATTTTTCATTTTTACTTTGCAAAAAATATATCTCAAAATCTTTTAATAATTATTTGTAAATAAAAATATATATATATATATTAGTAACTTGTATAATAAAAAAATATATAATCGTCGAATTTTCTACAGAATTTATCATTATTTACTCCAGATTTTGCGTATATAAATTATATATCAATTAATATGTCATATATTAATGAAGTTTCTTGTTTCAAGTGAGAGACTATGTAACATGTGAATCGAGTAGAGAAACTCAACGTGTGGTCAGCCTTGTGTGGCTAGCGAATTTGTTAGCAAGCGGTCGTCCATAAATTTACATCAAGCGCGACGAAAATGTACAGACATGGGCGTAATTCTATCCTATTTGAAATGTCGAAAGCGTAGGCAATGATCCTGTGAAACGTAACATTTTGCGAGAACATAACATTTAACAGGATGCACATTGATTTGTGACTTATAAAATACCATGATCAAAGCTGGGAAAACAGAAGGACAATAGACCCTTCCACCTCATACGAGATTTGCTTGATCTGTGAACAGTTCAGTGGAGCCTATATTGCATTGCAGTACTGTCAGCCGCACTCCTTAATATACCTTCAATTTACGAGATGTTAACTCTTCGGAGCTCTGACAGTTTATGGACTCACTCAATTATAAATTTTTTTGTCAAAAATGTCAAACAACTTAAGTTACATTTGCAAATCTGAATTATTCTTATTACAGTATAATTAGTATTTATTAATAATTATTTATAATTAATATTTATACAAGTTATGTCATTTTGATTTCTTGACATTAATAAGTGCTTTTTAGGTAAATTAAAGAGGTTTTACAGTTTCTACGTCAATAACTGTCTTATAGATTTCGAAGTCAAAAGGTTACTGAAGTTTTTCGAATTCTCTATCGGAAAAAAGCGTAATTTCAATATTGTCGAAAGTTAAATCAAATTTTATTGTTTTTTTATAACGCAATTTAGGAATTTCTTTCTCTCACATAAACACATACATATACATACACGTTCTCTTCTCTTATTTAAAATAAAATTCTTCGGAACTTTTTTATATTTCACAACAAAATTCCATTAGTTCTATAAACAATTATAATATATAAAACGTACACAAAGAAAACGATCACACGTCTAAAAGCACTTTCAATTGCGTACATTAGTAGATAACACCAAGCATTAACGACTGTATTTTTAACTGGCTAGAGTCGATACAGAAGTTTTTCTTGTGCAGTACGACAATATTTATTGAAGAAGACTGCAATCATTTTTATATCACCTAGTGACTCTATCGATATTTAAGAATATTTTAGATCACTTGTCTTTGTAACATGATTTTTCTTGAAAAAAATATGAATATCATATGTAATCAACATAGATAAATATACTATCTGTAATAAAATATTTTGCGATATTCATTTAAAAAATATAGATAAAATTTCAAAGAATCTGATAATCAAATAATTAATCGAGAGAGTTAGTAATTAGATATATATTCATTAGATTAATAATCAGATTAAGTGTGAATTATTTTAAAATTTAATGTGTGCAAAGTGAGGATATGCACTAATGAAGTGTATCGAGTTCAACAAGATTTCAGCTTTCGGCAAGTGGTTGGCATCACTTCCAAAATAATCAAATCGTTAGTAACTTCCTCTAATAGATAATAAGATTTCAGTAGTTTGGATCAAATTAAGGATCTCCGTTGTTTAGGAATCATGATTGTTATACTGATGATTAGAGCAATTCTCTTGTCTCTCCTTCCTCATCCGTTTTTCAAGTAAATCTTTAGTATAATTTTAGATTTTTAAATCTTATCAGTGCTTTACTGAAATTTTACAAAGCTTTACTTAAACTTTACTAAATTATTTAGCTTTTCGTTTATCTTAATTTTGTTTTAATTTTGAATACATAAAATTCTAATCAAAATAAATTTCTAATCATATATTTAAAATCAAAATGTAATTAAAATAAATAAATATAAAGTTCAAAAACATAAAGAATATACAATGTATTTATCATATTATAGAATGTGCTAAGGAGATGCATCTAATTTTATACTTATGTGAAGAATAACAAAATAAATAGTACATATTCAATATGTACTATTTTGTGCTTTTAGGCCTGAATTATTTTGACGTTATTCTGACTTTAAGCAAGGCTTAAAACTCTCTCTGTCTCTGTCTCTCTTTCGCTTTAAAACAAGACGAAAAGAGGATATTATATCAATATATTGATATTGATAATATATCAATATATTGAATATGTATTATTTATTTTGTATCTTCGTATAAGTACAAAATTAGATACATCTTCTTATCACACTATGTATGATAAATACATTGTATGTTTTCTATGTTTTTGAATTTTATATTTGTTTATTTTAATTACGTTTTGATTTTAAGTATATAGAGCTTGATTAGAACTTTATGTACTCAAATCGGGCCTTAAAACGAAAACAAACATTTCTTATTTAAACTGACAGAGTATATATATATATATATATATATATATATATATATATATATATATATATATAATATATCTGATTTCTATTAGAATCTTTTGTACGCCAGTAAAATCATATTCTTGACGATGAGGAGAAACGGAAATCCTATATGGTCTTACACAAGGTTTTGCGAACAATCAGCCACACTCGGCAATCTTATCACGTTCACGAGCAGTCTTGGATTCAGCTGAGCAACGTTGAATACAGAACTGGGTATACGTAATGCGACGCGCAAATGTATCGATTGTCCATTATAGCGACGAAATTTTAACTTTCAGTTACGCATGAATACACGTGTGCACACATGATATTTGTAAAAAATATTTGCGAAGCTACGATGAATTGTTCTTGCTGAAAGGTTTAACTGACGCACGCGTGAGATTTTTTTTAATAATATTGTTATTGTTTATTCGAGAGATCTATGTTATCTTGTCAAATATTTATTCACAGCTATGAACTATCATATAGAAAATCTAACATAAGCGCAAACAATTAATCTTCTAATACATTAAACAAATCACATTTATGAAAAATATATAGCCGCATATCACATCCATATAAATATCATTTCGATCATGGCAATAAAGTATCCCGAAAAATCTACGATTGCGACATGTAATGCCAGAGAAGTAGAAATTCCTCAGTTGAAAAATAGATTATTGAAATTATACACATTTATTACTGACGAACTTGTACGCATATGTACAAACTGTCTCTTATAAAAGTGACAAACAAAATTTACATAGTAATAATAAAAATGCAAACAGAGAACAATATGGAACCAGGTTATAGATTTGCATAGCATCATCATAAAGTATTTATAAAATTTAACTTTGTAATTGCGAATAGAATTTTTTATTGTATTACCTGTGCGTCATGTTAACAATTGCCAATCGATAATCAAATTATTTGAAATGCTACCTTCTATTACGTACCTGACTGCAGTCGACGAGAACAATATTTATCTGGCAGTAAAAACTACAATCTACTTTCAGTTCACACTGCTGCATCGAATGCGATCGCAAAAACGCGGAAAATAGAGGCAGTGCAAAAAACTTGGTACCTAACGGCCTGTTGTTTGTAATGCAGATTTTCGTGCATTAAGACCAGTTTGTTCCACATCTTCATGTAGAGACTGCATGAGCATTCGCGATAAAATCTACAAAGATTGCTTTGGTAAATATATATGATAATGCTCTAACAATTTTTACGATTTTATTATTTTTATTAAATTAGAATTAATAGAAATGTAATACTTTTTTTTTATACAAATTTTCTATGTATTTTAAAAAATGCGGTTTACAAGATATTAATTAAAATTTAAAAATTTAGTATGTAAGTATCTTAAATATATAACAATTGCACTTAAATAAATGATAATATTAAAATTAAAACTGACTTAAAGATAATATTTTGCAACCAAATATCATAGAAATTTTGATTTAAAAAGCTTGATAAAGAATAATGGTCACAATCTAATAGATTTTTTTCCGATTTTCTATAGATGATAAAATGACATCCAATTATCGGTATGCGAAGTCTCAAAGAACTCTGAGGAAAAATAGGTGAATCGTAGTAGAGTAATTTATTAGAATCTATGTCGATAATTCTTAAGAACCAAACAAGGAGAAATTCAATTATCTGATATAACGAGAAATCAGACATCCATTCGCTGTCTAAATGTCGATGCATAATCAAATGAATTATAGAAAAAAATATAAGAAGTGAAAAATAATTTATTCAATAATTAAAATAAAAATTACTTTCATCAGTTCATAAAAGATAAATATGTTTAAAATATCTTCATATAATATACATTTATTGCAATTTACATTGTTATAATTTTAGCAAAATTTGATGTAATAAGACATGTATATTTTTTAAAAATCTTTGTAATTTATAAAAAATATATCAAATATTATATTTTTTAAAAAACGATAATTCTTTCTGTAATATTTTGTGATTTATAGGAATATTGAGATAGATGTCATATCAATAAAATCATAGTAAGTAAGATTTCTGACTTGTAGCTATATCCCTGAAATGCGAAACCATGTAACAAGTTCAATCCGACCTCATTTCCGATACAGAATCATTTCGTTCTCGTTTTCGAAGCATGTAGCAATCGAAGATTTTTATTCTTATTTTAAAAATTATTTAACTCTTTTAACTTTATAAGATAACATTATATATAAAATAACTACGTGACTGTTAATATATTAAAAAGTAAATACAAAAATAAAGGCACACAAAAATAAAGACGGGAGTAATTAATTATAAGACTCTGTAAAGCAAAATCAAACTTCGCCATTTTCATTTACGTCATTTAACAGTAATGACATGATGAAAGTTTGCTTCATGCATCTTTCAAAAGACAAGTCTACGAAACTTGCCGTTTCAAAGCTGTTTTATTTCATTTATCGATGAAAACATGGTGATACATCGTATAAAAGAATACTCCCATTATCTTGCAATGCAGCATCGTTTTCATAATATTTTATTGTTACAGCTTATAATTGCGACATTTCTGAAGCCGTAAACAAATAAAAAATAAAAAATATTGACAAATATATATTATCAAATAAATAAAATTTTTAATACAATAAGATTTAAATTATATGCACATAAATAATATTTAACTATTCGTATTTTAATAAGTTTATCTAATCACAACAACCAACATAAAGTTCTCCAGTCTTTTTTGAGAAAAATGTTTATTCTGTATTTTCGCATCGCAAGAATATAGTAAAAACATTTTTTGAAAAGTACATATTATTTGTTTTCTTGAATTAAGTCGATATAAATGATTACAAAAAGAGATCTTGATCTTTCATAGTAACGAGTATAAATTTTTCGCTATAATAAAACTCAAATTTCTGGACTATTCTGTGTATCGTTAAAATATTTATAAATTATATTTTAAATTATGTATCAGAAAATTGTTAGCCCGGATGTCCTTTGAATAATTCAACCTCACGTATATGTAAAATTTTTTCATCGGAATTTCACTGAGCCACGACAATTTCCGCTTTTATTTCCTGAGTCTCAAGTGCATCGCATGATTCACTCCTTTAGCCACAAATTTCGTTTTTTCAGTTCGCCAAACGAGAATCTCATGAAACCGCGTTATTTCCGGTTCTATCTTTCCTGCGACGCTGAGTTGGATTGGCTCGTATTGCTATAACGTGGACATGTGCACAATTCAGTTTGCAACGTTCTGCAAAATGTCAGCAGTCGTCCTGGCAACCCCACTACAGAGGCATTATTGGTCCAGTAGTACGTGACGAAAACTCGATAGAGAGATAAATGCATGTGATGTTTCCAATTTAGTATTACTGTTTTTAATGTATAATGTATAATACTAAACCTTGTAACTATTTACAATTTATTAATTATAATAAATAAAAATTTTTTATTATATATGAAATTAAATTATTTTCACATTAAAAAATCTTAATAAATTTTTGATAGAAACAAGAAATTAATGGACTTCACAAATACATAATATGAATTATAAGGAAAGATATTAAACGCTTGAAAAGAAGAATTAATAAATTCTATAGTTGAGAGATATATTGTAAATTATTATTATCGAACCAATTTGTGTACAGAAGTTAAATAAAAATTCAATATGGATATATTTTCTCTGATATATCAATTTATAGCAGTGAAATAGTTATGCGTTTTATAACTTTAAATTGCTAAATCAGATAAGATTATAATTAATTTTCTGTAAAATAGAATAAAAATAAGAAATATAAGATCTTATGCTCGTAGCCCTTTGTCTTTATGTTTTTTAAATTTATTGAGCCTTATTACTATTATAGAATAAAAATAAGGTTCATTTTACGCAAATGTAAAAATCTGTAAAAAAATTTTCACATGACTATCTATTGTGCTTTTTTCAAATCACTTTGTACAGAGCAGATTTTTAAAAAAATATTTTATATGCGAGATAATATTATGTAATAAAATCTATTGATTAATTCTATGTAGTTGAGTTAATAGATATTAAAAAAGATTGGAAATAAAACACAGAAATGTCAATTTTATATATATGTGGTAAAGAATAAATATTTATAAAACTATATGCATTGTAAAATTGCGCAATGCGACACGATGCAAAATTCTGTATACGTAATGTATCAAACATATTTATTAATTATATTATTTATCTTTAAATGGACTAAGTTTAAAATAATCTAGCATAATCTTATAGTAAAAAATAGTAACTGAATAAAACGTCTTTCTAAATAAAATAATTCATCAATAACAGAACAATACATAGTTGTTTTAAACTTAATTAATCCTCGAAAATTGTACTGCATTGATATTCTTTACTAAAAGATAAAACGTCAATCTTATAACTCATCATGCAATGATAATAACAATAATTCAATAGACAGTACACATTTCATTGTATATCATATAATATAATATAATAATTGTCTTGAAAGATTTATATAAATTTTTTAAATGTTTTAATATTCATCATTATGAGAATATTTCTCGTACATTTTCCATCATTTATTTCGCTTCAATGTGTTATGAAGTGAATATATGTACATCACATGATCATCCTTTTTCACGAACGCCAGATGGCACATTACAACTCGCGATGATGGACATAAGAGCATCCGTGATGAAACCAAATCTGCACCCTGCAATTCTGGGTAAGGGATAAGTAGGAATAACTAGAGAATTTCCTATAAAATCACGCGCGATCTATTTTACTCGCTTCATTCGCCAATTTCCGGGGATGCGCGACGCTCGATATGCCCCCGTAGTTATATGCATGGATTTTATTCTCATCGAGAAATCGATGATACGTAGCCCACTTGTTCGTGCTTAGAATACATCATGTCGACGAGTTCGCCAACGCGTATGTTGACGCTCGAAGCTTCGCCAAAAATATGGAGTGAAATTCCGCGCCTCGATTAAAGGGGAGCTTCCGGGAACATTTGATACTAAAGTATGAGATAAAGTGGCGTTACGGAAATTCGCTCACTTAACTCTGATACGGATATATCCCGAGTTGTCTAATACCGAAGTCTCAGAAAAGAATAAAAAAGACCTTGACAACTTTAAAGTCGATTTCCAATAATTACGAGGGTCGCTCTAAAGCATTTTCTGGCGATTTTGTGAAGTACAGGAGATAGCGAACAAACTATCTCATCTAGAAGAGAAAGTAATCATATTGCCGATGTCGCGCGAACGAAAAGATGGTTTTCGCTATCACGAACGGTTGACGGTAACTTGCTCAAATTAACATTCTCTAGTTGTCACAGCGTTAATTGCAAAAGTTCTTCAGGAAAATGAAGGTGATAAAGTACCGACTAAAGCTGGACGATTGCATAAACGGTCAACGGAGTACAGAATAAACGAAAGGCAGAGTTTGCTCATTGAGTATCGTAGAAATATGCTTGCTGCAATAAAATGTATCAAACCAACGGATTTAACATGGTGACCCGGTTAAGGAATGTTATCTACCTTCCATGTTGGAAAAAGATTGAAGATACGAATGCATTTTGAAATATGATTTTTTTTTTAAACGATTTTAATATATAAAATATTTTTATTATAATTTTAAAATACTTGTAAATGTTTTCGAACAATACCAATAGTAACGATAATTGTAAATTTTATATTACAACATCCTATGTCGCATAAGTTTCAATCTCTATATTGTGATCTGTGATAGAATGTGCAAGTGGCAAAAGTTAAAGCATTTTGGAGGTCGATGCTCTAAGCCTCCAGGGTCAGTTTTAATCTGCCTCTCAAATTGTATCGTTACATCACGATATTCAAAGTTCCCAAGTGGCAAAATCTGTGTTCGCTGCATACGCTCTCAAGTTCGTCCCAATTTACGATAACCGCAGTTGCTTTAATGTGAAAGCTACCGGTTGCCAATGAAAATTTGGATTGTGGCAATGGCAAGGTAATTATGAGACCAATTTAGACCACATCATATCGAAGTAAGCATTTCTCTCTTAGTTATAGTTTGATGCAAAATTAAATCATATATATTATTAAGTATATGTAAAAGAAAATATTTTAAGCTAAACAGTAATGCTAATAGAATGGATTTAATCTTCTTGTAACGGTGGAATAAAATCTTATGTTTTATGGCGCATTGAATTATTCTCCTTTAAAGTACTATCTTTTCGTACGCACAGAATCAAATACATAACTTTATTGTAATATATAAAGTTATATATTTGTAATTAATAAGTTATAATAAGGTTTAGTAAGTTAATAATTTTAAAGATTTCATGCCCAAAAAATTCATAATAAATTTTTCGCACATCTGATTTTTTATCAATATATTTTATATATGTATACATATATATGTATATATATATATATATATATATACATATATATATATATATGTAGATATACACATTGTAGATACATTACACAAGTAAATATATACACATATATATGTGTGTATATTTACTACTTTTATTTAATAAAATACATAACAAATACAATACATAATTTCTTTAGCCTTAATATGTTCTCAAATATATATCATATTGCAATATATTTTCAATAAATGTTTTTTGCAAAGTTATAATGTTAGCTATACTATACGGATATTTCACGTGAAATAGCTATACGCTAGATAGTGAAGTTCTCGCCAATATTAGATAATTTTGTTATAATATTTACAAGACTGCAGCTTACAATAAAAATACTAAAAGTAATGGTAAATGCCTGCTGATCGTAAAGAAAAATATTGAAAGAAAAATATTGTTTTTAATTTTGCAAAAGTTTTCCCTTTTCAATTTCAAATCACTTAGGAAAAGTGGATCACGGATCTGTGCTAATATATTTTCACACGTTTATATTCCTTAAACTTTGACGAAAGCGGATGAATGGCTTATCTTCTTCTGCAACCCTGGATTTCCATTTGGCTTCTGTCAACCATAGCACGCTCCGTCAGAATTATTGATGCAACGAAGCAAAGAAATTGAAATCCGTGAAACGTGAAAAGGAAGGTTTCGAAACATAATTTTTATCTCCATCGGTTATCGACTTTATATTTATTTGACAGATTATGGGAAGTTAAATGATATATCACCCAAGAAACACATAAAAGTCAACAAAAAGATTAAAATTTTAATTCTTTATTTTAATTCTTAACGTCAACAAATAATCAAATTTTATAACAAAAAATCATTTTGACTTTTATGAATTAAAATAAAGATATTTTAATTTTTTGTTGACTTTTATGTATTCTCTTGAGGTTGATTGTTTAGCAGTCAATTTATAGACATTCGGAAGTTTATTATAATATTAATTTAAATATTTTTTTATTATGATTTATTATTAGAACAAAAAAATAAAGGTAAGTTATATTTTAATAGTATTTTTATAGATTAGTATACGATTATTACTTTGTAATTAACATTGTTAGAATGGATTGATCAAATGATTCAAGCGTATTAAAATTAAAAATAAATTAATATTTTTCTATATTAATCAATTATCTTGCTAATAAATTTTGAGGCGGATTAAAAACAGAAGTAATTAATTAACAAATATTTTTTACTTTGGATATATGTTAAAACACTTAAAAATATGTTACAATATATATTTATGTTTTTTATTTTATATGTATGTCTATCATTTTTATATGCTCCAAATTATCATTGTTTTATTATAAGCAACTTCAATTTAATTTATTTAACAAAATATTTAATTTTTATATTCCTTGGCAATATTTTGTAATTTTTTTTGTATTCTCTGTTGAAACTTTATCGCATGAGCATTTATATCGTTAATAAGTATACCACAAGAATATGCTTTTTTATTCAAATGCATGTTATTCGCGGTTGCTTCAGTCCTCGAGAACTCTTTAAATGACAGGTGCTCTTCATAATTTAATACATTCAGCGCATAAATGTTGTGAGCGTAATTACAACATGTTTACACGTTTCAACCAACAATTCTAGTGATCATAAAAGTAATTTCAAATGAAGTAATCTACTCTAAACATGTAATATAATTGTTGCTTGTTTAGCGCTTGATTTAAACAAGATGAGATACCGTAAACACCTTTACTAGCTAGGAAATGTTGAATATCATCATATTCACTACTATTCTCTACTATAATAAAATTTAACATAGGATAACTCCAGTATATATGCCGCACCTATCCAAAACTTAATTTATTAAGTATTATTATTTATTAAGTATTATTTATTATATTTAAAATAAACGAATGAATACATCAGTAAAAACTTTGCATTGTCTACTATTATGAAAAAAATATTAGAAATCTGAAATATTTATATTTCACGTATTAAAAAATGAATATGAAGAAAAATATGTATATGAAGAAATAAATAATAATTATAATCTTCCCAGGTGTATTACAAGTGTTGTGACATGAAGTACATATTTCATGTAATGCATTTAGTGCACTGAATTCAATCTGCGCGCTTTGTATGCTTTGAGCATAAATCTTGTCTGTTAAAAATGCCATATATCCTAAATAGGTGGAATATACAAGACAACAAACTAAACAAAGAATACAAGAGCAAAGTACTTGTATTTGTTATACAAGTAAAATGTTAACATATTTTACTATTCCTCTACGCTCATGTATCACGAAATAACTACTAAGTCTTTTGCACATCCTACAGTAATCATTTTATGTAGATTATAATTTATGATGGCGCTACTTAACACAATGACAAATCGATTCAACTCACAATAATTTCATTAATATTAACAGTAAGAAATCATAATACAATACTAATATAACATAAAGGCATGTAACAGAGTAATTGCGGGAAAATTACCCCCCCCCTCCCATTCCTTCTATTTTTTCTGACTTCTACGGCGTAAATCTCAGTGCGGCGTATTTGCCGGAATTACCTTAATCATAATCAAAGTTGACTTCCCCGAATTTTATATGGTTCCGGGAATTTATATATTAATCACAGTATCTGCTCATATATCCTTCCTATTTGCTTTAGATAGATGTTTCAAAACGAAAAAATACGAGGATATGTTTCAGAAATATAATATATATTTTAAATATCTAAAATTAGAAGTATCAAAATATAAAAAGGAAATATACTTATATATATATATATATATATATATATAAAAGTTATATTTAAAAATATCTGTATGTAATGAGAAATTATGTTAGATTAGCGCTCCTAAAATTACAAATATAATTACTAAAATAATACCAACAATATGAAAAAATGTAAATTATGTACGGCACAATTTCTTTTTGCATGTTCAAATTCACATTCAGTTATGCAAATTGATATAAAATGATGAAATGTAGAATATCTTTCAGGAGCTATATTAGATATTCTATAAAGAGTTCCATCCAGTGTAATTTCTCAGATGGCGTTTTGCATTATTTATAGTTACACACTGACTAAAATGATAAGAGAAAGATGGTGGAAAGCATGATTATAGACAGTTAAGGATCAGCATGATTTTTTCATTTTCGCTCCAGAGGCGAAGTTAATTGTAGCTCCCGGCAGGAATTAATGGCAAGACGTGGAAGTCGTTTCGGTTAGATAAGGAGACCGTCAGGATGGAGATAAATAGTACCACGGCAACGCCTCTGCTTGCTGGTGATTCAGATGTCTTAGGACAAGGAAAAATATCAAAGAAGGAGGAAGAAAAAAAGCTAAGAAAACCGTGAAATATTTTCACGCTATCTTATTTCTTTCGAAAGACTTGAAGAGATAGCGAACGAACATGACATTGTAAATAACTATTGTATGTTATAACTATAATAAGTACAATTATTGAGATAGTGAAAGAAGATGATTTATTTTCGTCGTAACTTAAAAAAGAATAAAAGTTGTAAATAACTATTGTATGTTATGATTAAATACAATTATTGATATAATAGATAGAAGATGATTTATTTTCACCACGATTTAAGAAACAATAAGTGTAAAAAAGTAAGATGTACAGGGGGACGAGAAAAAAAAGCGAAGATATTTTTATTAATTTATAATTCTTTGCGAATAAATGTATATATATATATATATATACTTAAGAGTCTTAAGGCAAATAAATTTATTAATTTAGGAAAATGTATTTCCAACATTATATTTAATATCGACTGTTTAAGATTCGCAATATTTAAAAATGAAAAAAGAAAAATATTCATGTTTATTTACAACATGTTTATATGTACAAAAAGAAATATTTTTTTTATAAATAAAAACGAATCCATAAAAAAACTACGATATTCTAAGAATAAATTCGGACATAGTCTAATGAATCTTGCAAAATAGAGGACACTTTTACCTTCTACGTTATTATTCGTGATTTTATTCGCAAAACTCAGCAAGTTGTCGTGAATATATTACTTGATATAATTCTCTTAAAAAGATAAATAATTGTAAAAAACTACTGCAATTCGTTTTAAGCAAAATTTCAACCTGCATAAAGTGAAAATTTAACGTTACTTTGAAGTCTTTAAAGTTGCGCCAGCAGATTATAACATTTAAATCAAGAAAATATCTTCAAAATGCTTAGCTTCTCTGGGTAATTATAAATTACTTCCAATAAAAACAAATAATTAAATTTTATGATCAAAGATGTAAAACTAACAAATATTGACCAACAAATTTAATAACAGATACTCTTACTGACAAAACTTATTGAGGTATATAAGTTTTATATTATAATATAAATAAAAACAATTAAGAGATATTCTTTAAAATTAATGGAGCAAATAATAAATCAAATGCGCTATAATATTATTATTTGTCGCAATTGTGTCATATAATCATTATTAGCCTCTGAATAATGGAGCTTGAATATTTTACAGCGTTATTATTAATGTGCAAGATGTAATCTAGACCTTTTTTTTCTCTGTACACCTGTTCTTCTTGCGTAATAACATAGGAAAAATATCCACAAAAATTTGCATCTCGTTGTCGTATCATACATTAGAGATTCTTGACATCTTCATTTATTATATCTGTACTTTACATTTTTAGTTGCAAAATTTTTTACGTATTAAATATAGTATTTTAAGAATACAATTTTATATTATCAGTATTACTACATATAAACTAAAAAGTTATATTCTATTGGATTTTATTTTAAAAAATCATGATTTTGCATATTTATATTATATAATATGCCTATTTGCATTATATTATTTTAATGTTGGTTGTAGAGAAAATGTTTTAATTGGGACATTGTATATGAATATTGCAATAACAATTTATGCATCTGTTTATATTAAATTTTCCTAAACAAATTTAACAGTTTACTCTACAATAAATATAACTACAAACTTAAACCAAGAAAAACTCTCGACTCTGATGTCAAAATTCTATGTCTAGGACATGGGTGAATATTTCATGTGTATTACATAGAAAAATAAATTAATGTGTTAAAAAATTTTGTAAAAATTGTACATACTACTAACAATGGAATATTTTGTACAAATTCACAGTATTATTATAAAACATTAATTTTTAAAGAACTACATTTATATGATACATTTATCACAATTGATTATTACACATTTACCGATTCCTATAGGATATTACAAAAATAAGTTTACATAATTGATAAGAATTAATATCTACTCAAGATTTATATGGATAATCTTGTTATTTTCGTAACTAGATGTGTTCCGAAAGACTACCGTTAGCACCCTCTCTTGTATTTATATTTATTAATTTTAATTAGAATAAATATGCAACTAGTACTAACTAATGTTCACAAATTTTCGCTAAGTTAACATACAATTGACTGTTATGTTGTTTTAAAAATATTATTTCCATCAAAGAGCATAGTCTTGTAAGAGAAGAAAAGAAAGAAATAAAGAAAATCAGAGAAAGAGAGAGCGAGAGAGGGGAAGATGGAGAGAAAAAGAGAGTGAGAAATTAAATTAAAAATATTCAGACATCACTAAAAGAAATTGATGTCATTACATTTCTATTAGAGTGTAAATATTTATGTAAAAATTAATTTTTTTTAATACAATAATTTATGTTTTATATTACTTTTTTAATGAATAGATTAAGAATGATTCTGTCCCCTTTTTTAAATATATTTTATATAAATAGATATTATTAATATGACAATAACTAACAATTTTTACAAATAATATTACTAGTAACAACTATAAGAAGTAACTATATAAGTAACAATTATATATTAAATAAATAAATTGTAACGATTTGAACAATTTATTTATTTAATATATAATTGTTACTTATATAGTTACTTTTTATAGTTGTTACTAGTAATATTATTTATAAAAATTGTTAGTTATTGTCATATTAATAATATCTTTATCACATATATTGCAATCTTGCCTACCATTTGTTGATAAAAATTAGATAGTACGAGAAAGTGATTTGTGCTGACATCTAGCAATGTGTTCAATGCTATTTAAAAATTTTAAACATTTAAAAAATATTTTTTATAATATATTTATAATTTTATTAATAAATATGATGTTCTGCATTTCATGCAATTATAAATAAAAATATTGAGAACTACTTAATTAAATTATCCTGCATTATATGTTCTACATGCCAACAGTTGATAAAACATTACATTATTAAATGATGTTAAATCAATAAAAGCATTTTAATTTGTATCTTAAAAAATATTAATAAAAAATCAGTGTCTTCGCGAATAAGTAAAAATATACATACAGTATAAGTGAATGTCATCATTATTTGATTCTCTTTGATTGCTTCCATCATTCATCTTTATTCTACGCCAAGCTGCAATGATAGAATGTTTATTATTTGATAAATATAATATAAAAACATTAGTCATATTTTCTATTAAATATTATATTTCTTTACCGTTCCTGAAAAATTTTCTTATACCAGATTTTTCTTTGTCTTTAGAACTTTGATGATTGCATTTCTTGACCGAGTTAACATCTTCTTCCATGGTACACGAAAAAGTATCTTTAAAAGGGAAATAAATTTCATATTAATAAAATTATTGACGAAATAATTATCAAAGTATATTAATGCAATATGAACTAATATTTACTACAAATAAAAATAAATCAAATTTTAATTAGACAGATTTTTAACTTATTGTATGTATAATTATAAATTATATGTTATAATAAAAATTATCATATTATTTATTCACTATATTTTGTTACTATTCTATTTCATTATTTTATGTGCTCTCCATTACAATAGGGAGAATATATTTAGCACAAGGTTTATACATTGCATTAGCATCATAGGCGTCGCGATTTCAAACGCTATTTTATTGATGTATATATATTAATATTAAAAATGTTATAAGGTATTACTATATAAATTGTTAAATATTAAAATTTATTTTTTTAACAAGTTTCAATAATGAATTGACTGGTTATTTGTTCTTTATTACATTAATTAATTATTATAGAAAAATTGCAATAATAAACAGTCAAGCTCTACTAGTTTTTAAAGATTTTCCAATATCGCGGAATAAAATTTAATATTATGGAAAATTAAGTATTATATTTGTTAAACTCAAAATTGACGTAAATACGCATTACACTAGTATACGTTGCATTGTTTAATGCGCACAAATCACGATGCAGCGGTGCAACAATCAAATATCTATTTTTTATAGAAACATCACAAATATCGTATGTTACGAAATTGTAAAATCAATAAAATAAATAACAACTTAACTAACCCAAATCGTCGTCACTTATCGCGAAACACACTCACATCAATCTAACTTCTAAATTTCTAAACAATTTCTCGCGGTATCGTAGATGGTTGTAGAATAACCGAATACTATTCAGTGAATCAGTTAGAAACTACTAGTTAAGTGACCGACAGAAGAGGGATCTTTGGTCAAAAGCCAAATACACCTACACATATCTGCATTTTTTTTTACTCAGAAGAGGTCAGAGTACTATTCTTTCTTATGTTTTTCTTCTGATGTCATTGACTCCAGTGACAAAATCGAATTACGTACAAGGGCAATAAATAAATTTATACATAGCAAATGATACCTGACATTAGAAATACATGACACTGGCCACAAATATAGACATAGCCATTGCGCGTTGCCAAGTAAATCCTCACCTTGATAAATCTTACTACTATTTGTATATTATTTCGAGATAAACTTTAATAACACAACTATGAAATATTCAATGCCATTAGAAAAAAATAATTTTAAGTGAAATAGACCGAGAAATATTTAAACACAAATAACAGAGAAGAATGCTTTCGAGAGAAGAATATTTTCGATTAAAGTGGGTCTTGGTGCTTAGTGATATTCATGTACATATGAACATAGTGTTTAGTAATATTCACACAAATACAGTTATTAGTTCTATAGATTTTGCGCCGATTCGGTCGGACTTGAAACACAGTAGTACATGAACTGAAATAACAATCTCACAATTAAATTAAATGCTCGTCGATTTAATAATAATGCTGATTAGCATTTTAAAATCTAAATAATCTTTGTTAAAATAAATGTAAAGAAACAATTTTGTAATGTGTGTACGTTAAGCACATAACCGTGAAATCGATTCAATCATGCAAAATATGTAATAAAAAAAAATCTTATTCAGATAATATAATACAGATATGCGCACCAAATAATCATTAGACGGAGAAACTTTGTTATCTCAAGGACTCATACTAAGCTGTATCATACTGATAAGTTTTTCAATAAAAATTCTCGCTTGTAAATATTATCAACGTTATCATTCGAGTAAGTAACAAAGACGTAAGAACACGGGGTGCGTCGTAGGCATTCAACGTCACTCTAAAGGCAACCTTGTTGCTAGGCGACGTTTAACTGTATAGTCGTTCTGTGCCCCTGCCATTTTGCACGAGGCGGCAGTTTCCAGATAGTAACTGTCGTCGGTGCAATCATCGGTCAGCCTACAAGGAAGGCGTTTAATATCCTTTAGCGTCCGCGCCGGCGGTGAACACCGCGCGACCACGCAAGAAAGTTCACTGTGTGTGCACAGTTAGCCCAGTCGACCGGCCTACCGATGGTCGTACCGACTCGTACTGAGAAATTTATATGGCGGCTCAACTGCGACAATTACTCAGCCACCCCGCGTACGTTCGGATGCTATACTAATTGGACCACCAACCAGTGCCAATAAACTCTGATCGCGCCCCTTAAATGTAGTGTTGATTAGTTCTTTATTATATCTTTTGCCGATTATTTGAAACGAACATCGTTATAGCTATATTTTAAAAAAATGTATATAATAAACTGGGTCAAATAATATTTATATATAGTTTTTTTTTAAATGATAAGAATCATCTTTTTCCAGTATGAAGAAAAAAGAAAAAATAAGCGCTTTATTATAAAATTTATTGAAAAACAAGAATTGTGAACGTTTTTTTATAAGCATTTTTACAAGATTGATTTTTTTATTAACAAGACAGATAATTACAAAAAAGCATGAAAGAAAGAGATATATGCGCAACAACATTTACAAAACTGTCTATTGTGATGTCTATAAAAACATAATCAGAAAGTAAAAAAAAACAGAACGTAAACAAAGTAAACAGAATATAAAATAGATAAAATACAGAACAAAAGTACAATCTATAAAGCAGAATATGTACTTGGTAGACTATAAAAATAACATTTGATAAATAAGAACGTGAAATGAAAGCAGAATAATAACGAAAATTTAATGTTAAAAGATAACAAGATAAAATATATAACTGCAATGGTATGAAAAAAAAACGGAATTTATAGGAGTAATATAATAAAGTACATTCCTATCCTAAACACTTTTGAATAAAAACTATTTTTCATTCGAAATGACATTTTAAAGGATTCAACTTAACTCTAATAATAAAAAAACATTTTTTCAGGGATTCTTCAAAACTATTATTCTCTTTTTAAAATAAATAAATCGTTCAGATGAGAATGTGTTTTTCATGAATACCTATAGGAGAATTAACTGGAAAACGCAGATATAAGAACTCTTTCTTTCCTTTTTCCCAACAATAAATTTAAATTCATTACATTAGGAGAAGTGGTGCTTTTTGGTAAATAAAAACTAATATCCATCTAAAAATTTGAATAACAGATTTGATTTATCAATTGGCTAGTAGATATACTAAGGGATGTGTATTCATATCTGAGTATTTAAGCTAGATTCAAATCATCTTTTATTTCGAAAAAGCTCCTCAAACCATGATTAAATAAATTCGAAAAATTGGTTCAAGAATTGATTTAAACAAATACCTTGTCTGAAAAAATGAGAATCAATCGTGAATCGATCTATGACAAATATAACCTAAAACAGTTAATATAAATTTTAATATTAATTGTGAAAAAAATAATACACGGAGAGAGAGAGAGAGAGAGAGAGAGAGAGAGAGAGAGAGAGAGAGAGAGAGAACAATTTGACTGAAGTATCTAAAAATTTAGCTAAACACAGACCTAAAAATGGATCATCAAAATAATTACATAAGAATTTCGAACAATGCTGCAAAGTTTTGAATGACTAGTTTGAATGTCTTACATAATTATTTTGGTGGCCTAACAAAATTAATCTCAAACCTATGCTAACTAAATTTTTAGATATTCCATCAAAAGCTTTTTTCATGCGCATTTTTCATGTGTGCAGTCGCTTGCATGAAAACCAACGTGGAGGTAAATTTATGTCTAATTCTTAAACTATTTTCGTAGAAATAGATAAAAAATGTTAATAGAAGAGAAATTTTCATTAATCTATTTGTTGTCAATTCATTCAATTATCATACGATTATCTGTAAACCAATTGTAGAAATCAAATTGTAAAGCAAATTATCAGTCGCAACAATAATGCAATTAATATTGTTTATGCATTATTCCAAGTAATTATATTGTCTTCTACAATTATAATATTACCATACTTTTTTAATAAGAATACGTTAACTGCAAAACAATACAACGCACAAACTTTTAGAAATTCTAAATCTAATAATTTCTTCAAAAACTATCCTGCTTTATTTGAACATAATTGAAGGTCGGAAAATCACTGAAACGGAATATAAATGTAAAAAGCATAGAGACGCGTGTTTCGGAAGAAGAAAACTTAATGTGCGCAACTACATTTCAAACGCAGACAAAGAAAAGAAGAACATCCAAGAAAGAAAGAAAGAGCAAATACACGCAGTAAATTAATGCCGGCTCTTTAACTAAATTAATTACGCCAATGGTAATTACACTTAAAGCGCGCCAGTGCATCTCGTGTTAAACGGTGCCACTGCTTCTTATGTGAATCTGTATGTGAGTCTTTCCCTTTGCTACCCTTCTCATTCATTCTCTTTTCTTCTTCTTCTCCTTAACAGTAGTCCGTATCTCACTCTTACGCGACAGCACGATGCGCCATGCTGTTCGACGATAGTCGCAGTCTCCATTGACTATTTGTAAGAGCGCGAAACACGTGTTCGCACACAGATAAATTTAATTAGACGCTCATTTTTGCAGACACAGAAGTGACCGACACACATACCGCACTCTTATTCGTTAGAGCTATCGCATTAGAGCTATTGAATGTTTGTATGCTATTTAATAACGAATATTACCAGTGTAATAAAGTTTACAATTTAATATCAAAATATATGAATAATTTCGTTTTTAAAATACTTTTCGAAATATGTTATTTAAATGTATACTTTCTATATTTTATGAGATCTCTCTCGTCCGTTATGTAAATGATATAAAAATATATGTACAGAAAATAGATGATTCCGTGAAGTTAAATTAACAGCAATATATATAATAAAATTATTAAATGTTTGCTTGTTTCTTTCTATATTAATTTATTCAACATTAATTAATATAGCTTTCCGCTGTTTGTTCCAACTGATTCCATTTTTCAGTCTCGGTACTTACGATTGCGCTTCAATCTTGTTGTAATCTTGCTGCAAGTATATCAAAAGAAATAAATAACTGACATATTGCTTATGTTGCTGGCTTGAAATAATAATAATTTTGGAGAGTTACATTACAAAGGTTATACCTATCGGCGATGTTCAGTTCAAGAAAACAAGAATCTGTGCATGGAATTGATCTTTCAAGATGTATCTTCGAGGTCATAATACAGAGAGGAAAGACGATCCAATAAGGGTCATCGAGAGGAAACAAGCGCGAGGTGAATCACGTAGAAGCGACGAAGAGAGAAACGAGAAGGAAAACGGTGCGACGCAATGTAGTAGAGGGAGGTGAGGAGGAGGGCCGTTTGTCGGACATACCTTGGGGCCACCCTGGCGTCTAATTGCGTGTAATGCACTCCTGACTTGCCTGGCCTCGAGTTACCGCCAGAGAAGAGTCGCACGAAAAACTCGGGTCGTGCAGCAGCAAAACCCCGATGATCGCGGGGACGCAGTGCTATGTCCGGAACGCTCGGACCCACACGACGTGGACGACGAGGATGGCGAGGACGGCGACGCCCTCCAGGACGTCGATCCCCTCGTGCCATTGCAACCGGGGACGGGGTCGCGTCCTTTCCGCTCAGTTCTCATTGCAGATCCCTGGAATGTCACCGGCACCTCCTGACCGCTAAAATGAAGACGTGTTCTTCACCATGCTTAACCGCCTATTGGACGGGCGAAATCCTTTCTACCGCGGACTCTACAGTCTTCCAAAAAAAACAAGAATGCCATAAGAAAATACTTGGAGACATATCGACGATGAAGAAAGTATCTTTATCAAATCGACAAATTATTATAAGAAGTCAAATGATTGCGTATCATATTTTCATCAAATTCGATAAAGACTGAGTTTAGTGTTATACATTTGATATTAAATCAACAATCTCTGATTCTAAGTTTTAATGAAATTATCTCCTTGAGAATTATCGTTAAGCAAGCGAATATGATTGCTTATTTAAGATTAAAATAAAAATTAATAAATATCAAAATTATTAAAATTTCTAACTGTAATTTTTTCTGGATAGATTATTTGACGAAGTTGCGAGTACTAATAATATTATAAGTAAATAAATAAAATATCAAGGCACCTATCATGAAACAAGTCAGTATAGATTCCGATCGAATTATTCCGTTTTCCCTAGAAAACACAATAGAAATCTAGAGAATGATTGAAATCGATTTCGACTTTGTTCCATGATAAGTGTCCAGGTCGTGAAAACTGTCAAATGTTCTCCCAGATGTATTCAATACTGCTTTCTTTTCCTAAATATTTCTAAAGTGGGCGTGCTTTTTACGAAGATGGGTTGAAAAGAAATCATCCGAATCCCGGCAGCGGCATCCTTTAATTGCGGAATGATCATCTCGAGACCTTCCAAAGAATCGAAGGGGGAGAGACGTCCGGTGGAGCGAGAACTACGACCGCGATTATTTAGCGTAGCTAAGATCTGTCGGTACAGGTTTTTTGTCGCGAGAGCTTATTATGAATAATGATTTATGTTTTGTCTGTGCCAGTATCAGGGTGTTCCTTTAGAGAGCGAATAAACGAGAAGGCTAGATAAAGATGGACTTACGACTACGGTACGCGGCTGAAAGAGATGCATAGAGGGGTTAATAACGGTCGCGTGTTGTAATACCTACCATTATCCACAAACCGACCGCCTAACAAGCTACCTGCTAATAATACACGACGGCACAACACACACGATCACGTGTGTGATCTTTTTACTTGGAGCCTATCAAGTTTTTGTCATTGCGATTGCTAGCTGCGGGGCAATATCGTATGTCGATCAATCTGAATGAACTGCCGGCGTTAAATTGCTGGGAAAACATAAATTAGAAACGTGAAAGTTTTTAGACCATACTATACTATAACACTGATATGAATTATTAACACTTGCGAATGTATGGCAATCGCTATAGCTTCACATTATTAAAATAGATACGTAAATTGTTATTACCTGTCGGATAAAAATCCAAATCATGCTTACATTACATGTCAATCTTTAACGGATTTTAATGTATGAATTGTCTCTGTAAATGTCTATTGTCTATTCCATTATAATATGCACTTTGTAATAAAATAAAGCGCTGCTTTGTATGTTCGCTTGAACGATTCTTCGAATTAATGATTGTTACACTAGGCTAGGGTATACGAGAAGTTCTCGTCGAGAACTCGGTCGCGACGATACGAGGGGATATAAGCAGGCGGTATAGAGTTTGCACAAAAGGCCACTCGGCAAAAGTCAATCAGTAGTCGAGCAATTATATCCGGTCGAGTGGATCGCGCTCGATCGCCTTTGCTCCATCTGTCATCGGTCGGTGATCTGGGAGCAAAGAAACAGCCGAATAGAGAGGAAAGAGGTGAGGAAGGAGCAGCTTTTACGAGCTGCGAGATGACAGGGCGCAACAACGAATACCAACTTCCGACTAGTATTTTTTTTCATCGCAGTTACTATTCTCTCTCAGTATAATTGCTTTGTGCACGTCTCGCAACATGTCTCAGACAGTTACGGAACATGTAGAATGTACATGTAAATATTCAAGTACGATAATGAGTGCGTTGGTGTTAAAGGATCAAGCATGAATCATACATGTTAAAATATATTAAAATAAATTCATTAAGATAAAAGATAAGAGAAAGATTATATATTTTGTGTGTATAGTTTTCTACATCGAATGTCACATTAATCTAAAGCATAACGCGTAAGTTGTTTTATTATAACCATTTATTACAACCGTTTATTTTGTTAAATAAAGAGATGTAAAACTTTTTAAAAATGTATGATAACACAGATGTGTATTCGATTGTCAATAGTTTCAAATTTATTTTATAGACATTTCAATACATTAATTATTATTTTATATGCAATGGAATAAAAAAAATCGCATTATTATGTGTGTGTGCGTGTGTGTGTGTTTTATTTATAAAAATACATGATTTGAAAAAATACGACAGATAAATCAGAACTATTCTATGAGCAGTGACTGACAAGTTTTTATTTAAAAACAACGAATTGTACAGATGAACAGAACTGGTTTCGGAAACAAGCTCTTCAATTATTTGAAACTTTACAGAACTGCCAACAGAAAAGAAGTAATACGTTTAGAATGTTGCCGATCGTTTTAACGTTAGGATGGTTGACTTCCATCTATGCGTGTACACGGCATGTTTGTTCGTCATTCAGTCGCAATTACGGATCGGGGCCGGACCGAGAAAAAGCCGCCCAGCGCATCGCTTGCCAATTACTGGAAGGAAGGGCAAGGGAGGTTCCAATTTGTTGCAAACATCTCTCAACGAAGGGCGGAAGCGGCACGGAAGGGTGTGGCGGTATTCACCGATCGCGAATCGCGTGGCTATTCCGACTTTGCACGGAATCCTTTAAGAGCGTGAAAGAGCGTACGTATATATGGCTTATAACCCTTTATTTCGTGACGCCAATTCTACGGATACTTGCAATTTTACTGGGATCCATAAAAAAAAAAAGTAAACAGGAAACTCGCCGTAAACAAAATTTTTTTTCTATCACAATTTGTATGTAACGTGTATTTTTAAATCAATAACACTAATTGAACTTTTTTCTCTTTTCATATATATAATGTATATATTTAATGTATGTATAATGTAGCTACTATCATCGTGTTAAGAAAGAAGTATGGTTAATATAAATTTGTTCTTTGAGTTAGTTTGTTACTCGAGTTAATTAAGCTACAAGTGATTTGTAAATGACAATAAATGGCCAGCGTGGGCGAGAAGTACAGTCGAGCGTCGGGTTATCAAAAATGCAACGCGGGTTCTGTGCCGACGTCTTTGTCGGCAAACTCGTGCGAGCAAATGCAAAAGGTATGAGTGTAGTTGAAACAGCACGAGCTGGCATGGAAAGGTGTACAGCAAAGAGCGGTGTCTGCTGACGCAGTCCAGGGCTTCCTCTTTGGCCAGACTTCCTGTCGGAAACGATCGTCGGGATTCACACAAGGTAAGTGCTCATTCCAGTGACGTGATTTAATATCGCGTGTTCATATGTCTAACAATAAGATTCTATTGTTAAGATATCTGATATAATTGAAAAATTGAATTAATATAGAATTAAACAAATATAACAAAACTTTTTTTAATATGATAAAATGATTGTAAAGAGATTGTATGATACAATTCTATAAATCTATATTTTATTTATTACTTTCATCTATTATCGCATAATATATAAATATATTGTTTTCATATTTTTATTTTATATTTTTCGTAATGTCTTTCTTTCTAATATTCAGAATAAAATTCATATTTATATATTTTTAGCGTATTACTTTTAAAAAATAATAACGTAATGATGCAAAGCAATTCGGTAATTTAAAAAATATTACAATATAATTTAATTTCATCAAAAAATTTATACTGGATAAAAATCAAACAGCGCAAGAGAATGAATCGTCGTAGAACGCTGAATGAATAGATTAAACGGAATGTCATTGAGTACCGTCTTGAATCACGAATATGATACCATGTCTGTGGCATCAGACGGAGTCTCACGTATGCGACATTGCATAAATGTCCTTCTACTATCTCGCAATAGCGATACAGTTTCAGGAACTGAATGAGAGATCCGCTAAAGAATGAACAATTGATGAGGTCAATGAATGCCGATGACAACACTTAATATCGTGTTTCACACAGTATAAAATATTTGATGTTTCATTAATTCGACGTGCACGCCGTAGGTGGTCGAAGGTGTGGCGTATTGGGTGATGCCGAAAATCACAACATCTTCGACAGCGTATCAACATCCGGAGGAAGACACCTCGCTTGCGCATATTAATTATGCTACTTGCCAATGCTAATTAATTCGTCTAATTAACTAGGCGACGCGGATAGTGCGTCATTAATGTCTCTGCATAAACACAATAGACGCGACAGTCTATCATATTTAATGTCGTGGTACAGTTTTTAATTTCTAAATACTTTTCATAATTGCATTTCAAAAATGTCATACTTATTGTTATTAATCTTTCTCACTGCTCTAATAGCAACAAATTATTTTGAAACAAATGAAAAAATAATGATTAAAACTCACCAACTATGTTGTTCAGTTTCGCAAATAATTATAAAAATTACAATTTTATATGAAATAAAGGAAGGAACAAAAGTCAGAAATATAAGATTTCTTTGATGTCCATTATAAATTGCATATTTTGTACAATGCTACCTAACTGATGCAGATAAAATTTTCTGTTGAAAAGAATACATTTATCTCACTGAACTATAATACAACTGGAACGCGTATTCAACCTATGTATAGCCTGGCTAAAGTGTTGTCTAAACAGACATAATAACTGCAGGGTTTTCTACCTTGTAACACCGACATTTATTAGTTAAAATTTATGTCGTTACAGTGAGAGACAAAAGTATGAAGAAACTGAAAAACTTTGTTTCAGAAAAGAACTGTTTACGAAAAGAATTTTTCATAAAAATATACGGAGAGAAAGAGATATAGAGTCCTACAGTGATATTTTTCTCTCTTCCGCAAATCAAAGACTGCGCCGTCAATTATAGTTCAATGATTTATTTCTTTCAGACTTTGAGTTTTTCTTTGACACACTGATAAAGAAGAGAGGTAAGAAAACTGATTTACAAATTACTACGGACTAATAGAATTTACTACAGTAAAATTCAACTAAAAAAATGGACATTGTATTAATCCACAGGTTTTAAAATTGTTGCTATGGTTATGGACATCTATAATAAATTATTTTAAATAATAGGCGTTTCTCAGTAAGGGCACAGTATAATACAATAAATCATTATATTTTCATTGCCGCCAACGTTGAATAAAGATAAACTGACTGCATTAAACACTATGTTTTTGCTGGAAAATACTCCAAAATTTTCTGTTAGCGAGATGCCTATTATATTAAATGCAATATATAAATAAAATATTTTTTTAAAGTCAAATAATAAAGTCAAAATAAAATTATTCATAAAACAAAAAAGTAAAGAATAAAAAAATTTTGTGTAACGAAATAGAAAAATTTATAATAGTAATGATATTAATCTATTTGTATTTTAAATTTTTATTGAGTATGAAAAGTAATCGTATTGAAAAGTTCACGGTTGATCGTGAATGCAGCCCGATACCAGAAGAGTGGCGACTTGTGACAGCTTCTTGGAAAAGATTAGGCGTCGTTAGCGGCCTTCGCCGGACATCGACCCTACCGGTAGTCGGTACTTTCTTTCTCAGACTCCGTTGTGCGTGCGTTTCAAGATGTTGCGGTCCCAGACATCGAATGTTTCCGTATCGAACCAGAAAGGCGTCTGCTTCTCGGCGAAAACCCTGTCAGATTACACAGATTCCACGCAAACCCGTCAGGTTAGTCCGCCATGTTAATCATAAACGACTGCTCACCTGAACCGCCATTTTGGTACCATTTGCTCTTTGTGATAGCTATTAGAATCGCATGAGTGGGCTTGAAAAGTATGGCGGTTAATAATTATGCCGGAAAAGACACAGACGAAAATGTTGTTTTAGCAAAAATTATAAAACCAAATAATAGACTCGTGTATTTAATTTTAATTTATATTTACTAAGAAGTTTATTATGTATAAAAATAATCATGCTAAATACGAGCAGAGCATTCAATATTATTACTTTAAAGTTGTATGATATTATAAAATAAAAATACACATTTAGATTAAAATACTTATTTTCAGAATAAATATAATAATATTAAAAATATGTTTCACTTTTTTTCTTTTTCCTCCACATTATGTTATGTTTACCAATTTAATCGAAAGAAACATATTCCATGCATTCAAAAGCGTTGAAATCTTCGAATCAGCAATTATGGCTCAAGTAATACGAGGCCATAGATGTAATTTCAATGGAGAGGATAGTATCGCTTTTTTGTTGACACTCAGTGCTTACCATGCTGATTACAACATTATGAAGCATGTATTGTTGCAAAATCAGTTCATAGCATATTTGTTAGAATAAGATAAAGAATTTAATTTTTAATATTCTCGAATATCGAAGAAGTGTAAACATATCAAATAGTGTAATAACAATATTCTAACTAATTCTTCGTAATCCCATCTCTCATTGTATATAATTTTTTTCCAAAATTAAAGAATTTTCGATTCCTTTCAATCTTTTATTTTCTTTATTATGTAGTCTACTTTATTTTTATAATGATCTGCTGCTTAGTATCTCTAATTATACAAATACATATCTTTTCAAAATATAATATTGTTTTTAGAATAACATAATTTATGGTTTTTCTCTTTTCTAAAGTGAGCATTTTACACAATTTAAAAAAAAAAGAAACTATAGGTATTGTATAGTTTGTTTCATAATTTTTTTTCAAAGCAAGTATTGTATGCGTCCCTTCTGAAAAAACTACCTACGTTCTATTGTCCGTTGGAATATTAAATATACTTCATCACTATACACACACACACACACACACACACACACACACACACACACACACACACACTCACGCACACACATATTTTAATATTATATAAAATCCATATATTTAGTTTATATATGTACATGTATATATATATATATATATATATATAAATAAAATATATATATATATACATACAAACACATACACATATATATCTCGTATATAAACTGCAACAATTCTATGTATAAACATTGCAAATGTAATTTTATTGACATGAAGAGTTTAAACATCAGCATGAGCTGATAGAATAATTTCTGACCTGCTTTAGCAATATCCTTTTAGTTCAGATACTGAGGCGTGACTTTATTGAATGCCAGTTATATTATTGGTTCATATCTTTTAAACCACTTATGCCTATATGCTTTATATTACAGTAACACTCCATCAGTACATCAAACTTATTATCAATTCCATAACTATGTCAGAATAATTGAGGACTTATGGCATACAGGGACAGCAATCAAATATCATATATTCTTTGTGATATGGCAGATATTTATATTTTTTATTCTTAAAATGTTAAAAGAAAAATAAATTGCTCGATATTTAACTCATTTAAAAAAAGGGGGAATAATTGATACAATATATTAAATATATTCTAAAAATTTATTAACAAAGTGCAAGATAAAAAATTATATCAGAAATTATATAGAACTGTGTCTACATGCATTATAGCGTTTATTTTTTACACGTCGTAAGTGTATCGTATGATGTAATAACACGACACATTAAAGCAACATAACAAGTAAAGATAATAAGATAAGATATTGTAACACGTAACACAGTCATTAGATGTTGCATATTGTAACACGTAACACCGTCATTAGATGTTGCATATGCATTGCATAGTATATATGCAGATATAGAATAATACACCGTTACTAGTTTTTCTAGGGCAAGGTGTACCTCCTCATGGGGTACCTCTCACTGTGCCCGAGAACAGACTCGTGGAAAACGCCAACTGCTTCCGCGTAAACTACCCTCAATTCTAGCAAATCATGAAAATTCATAGGAATCGCTTCCCGGGATCGTGTTACGACCTCGTAGCTTTTCTACGAAGCGACGGAACTGAACGAACCAAAACCAACCGGATTGCCTTTCGACGGATAGCTTACAAGGTTCTGAGTGGCGCTAAATAAATTATGCACGCGCAGCGCGTGTATTTTCCGATAATAATCGGTAGATAAACTTAGATCTATGCCACACGTGCGATTACAGTCAGCATTGTCAAAGAAAAAAGATGAAGAAAAAAAATATCAATAATTTATATGGCATAATGTGCGCAGTTTATATTTTCGCTTCGTCGATAAGTTTGAGAAAATGTATATATCATACTTTTTAAGTAGTAGTTAATGGAATGAAAAATCTTTTGAATCATGTATTTAATATTTATTTCTTTTTTTTTTAATAAGAAGTTTCTTATCTTTAATTATAATAAAAATATTATTTAAAAATTTTTAATTTAGAACTTAAAAAATTAATTATTAGCTTTAGCTAATACATAGTGATCGCATCGAAAGAAATAATGCAGGTAAGTCGAAGGTAATTAATTAGAATTTATTTAATTACAATTAAAATAAAATTACATTTAATTAAATGTAAATTGTACAAATATGTATAATTGATATTAATTTTTACTATTTTTTATATATTTATTTTTATATATTATTTATTTTTTATATTATTTAATTTGTATAATTGATATTACTTTTTACTATTTTTTTTTATCAATGTAAACCAAAATTGCACTGTTTTCGAGTTGTATGTGATTTAAAACTTTTATTAGCCATTGCATTTCGAATAAGAATTTTACATATCTAATCACTCTAATCAGTGTTTCGCATATCTAATCAGTTATTTTGTACCGCTATCATTAGTTACTAAAACAATCAACCGATTAGTTTTATAGTTTAGTGTTGTGTGAATAATAACACGATTTTGTGATGCAATATTGACGGCAAAACTGCGCGAAAAAATGCGTAGTTAATGGTTAATTCTTATGCTTATTAAAGCGATGGGACTTCCCAGGCTAAATAAGTTTGTTACGTAAGTTCCGAGTCTAATTAACTGTAGATGAGCTATATATATATATATATATATATATATATATATATATATATATATACTACAAAATATAGGCTTGTATTTTATAAAAATAAATTATGTAATAAATACTACAAGATATAAACTAATTGTAAGTAATAAATTATGTCGGTTTCTATTTATAAAAATAAAGCGATCATGGATTAAATAATATTACTTCATACTAATGGAATATTTCCATACCAATGGAAATTTCTAAATGTTAATTAAGCGAATAAAATTATAAATTTGTTCATAACTTGTATTACTCGGTTATATAATTATATCGATTTTATATTAGTATACTTAGTTTTTCTAATGCTTTAGTACAACAAATTCATAACAAGCTTTCAAAAACTGTTACCAATAATAATAAGTCAAATTTTGTTAAATAAATTTAAATCAAAATAAAAAATGTACTTTAAAAAACATAGAGAGGAGTTATGGAATATTATTTTGCTTCATTGAAATAACTCAGTCAATGTTTATAACTATTTTAAAAACAAATTTGTTAGCCAAAGTGTGATTCTAATTATATTACCGGAAAAAATTTCCCACTATTAGAACAAACAAAAAATTGAAGAGGAAAAAAGATTGCAATTAAGGAATAGGAAGGGAGAATATTACGTGGAATATTATTAACTGCAGTATACAGTATAACTTTATAACACATCGGATATATGTACACTTTTTGTTACAAATTTGATTCAATTATATCATTTGCAAATCATACTTAAGGTCTCCAAATTAAAGTTACAAAAATTAATACCAATTAATGTAAAAATTAATACAAATATATTTCTCAAATTTATATAAAAAGTATGTAAAACTGTCTGCTGCGAAACTAAAACGTAACTTTTACAACAACGTAAACACTATATAACAATCAGTTCATCGAAAGTAATTTATCGAATTGATATTGAATTGATTTCGATACGATGACGTCTAAATGACTGTCATTTCTCATTGAGTAGTGACTTATAATGTTTAAGCAAATTATGTGAAGAAATAACTTCGACGATTGCCTCCAGAACGTATCACAAATATACAAAATATCATGATATTCTATAACTTCCCATCTATTTCATAATCATCTCCTTTTCTCTGTTTAAAAAACTCATTAAATTATTAAGAAGTACATATACAGAAGTACATATTCTTAAATAAATTTTTTATTAATTATTATTTCTAATTAAATTATAAATAATTATTTCATTAGCAATTTAGGTACTTTATAAAATGAAATCATTACAAATCATATCATGTTAAAGTATTACGTGTATAGCTAGAGTAACATATACTTATAGAGTTTTATGTAATTGTATAATTCCATCAGAAGATTAAATTGACAAAAAAATCTATCATGTCTCATGTATTTTTTAAAGTTAAATAAGAATGTCATTTAGTACTTTGACACTTCCAGACATGCGATTCATAACACATTTTAAGTGTACGATTTGTATTCGCCCTCAAATGACGAAAGTTTAATTTTAGATCTACATACGCAATAGGTACATACGAAAGTGACTATCAGAAACTAAATTCACCGAATTCTAAGTTTAGTCTATTATACGAACTATTCCTTTTACAATATTTGTATTTATTATACAATATTTGGATTTATATCCTTTTAAAATAGACTGATGTATTTGATTCTTATGACAAAAAACTACATTTAGATTTAAGTCTAGTATCTATATAGATCTGATTTCGTATTTATGCGTAACTTTTCTCCATAAATTAAAAATAAATAACATTATATATAGTTAATTATTTAAAAATATTCAATCTTTAAATATAAATTTAAATATTTTCATTAAAAAATGTTTATCAAATGAAAAAAGAATCATTTATATTTAATTAAAGTCAGATTTGGAATAATCGCGTTACTTGTTGCTATGAGGTGTCAATTATTTTATTGAAAATATTACATTATTATTAATTAATTAAATTCAACTGATTGTAAAATTTTTATAACTTCAAACATATTTAAATATATTGAAGGAAAGGATTATTTTCAGTAATAAAAATTTATATAGATAAAATAAGTTTCGATTATTAAATGTTTTTAGAGTGGTTAGTAAATATCTTCCGATTAGTAGTTATTACGTAAGTACTAATATAATCATCATTTCCTATGCGACTATGGCATCGGTTGCATACTTTGTTCACTACGATATATAAAAATAAATATTTTTAGAATTTCAGTCATATAGATAATATTATCAATAATGGGAAATAAAATTAAAGGAAGTATTTATTTTTGTATGGTATTATAAATATTGTCAAAATGGAAAATTGAAACTTTGAAAATCTAAATCTTTTAATAACATGTAACAAACCTTATAAACATCTAATATGTTCGAATTGAAATTTCACACACAACTTTATATAATATAATTAAGAGATTAAAGTACAAAATATTTTAGTTTGCCAGTACATTTCCTCACGCGTTCAGATATAAATTATATTAGTATATTTACATTTATATTTGAATTTGATATTATATATATATATATACATATATATATATATATATATATATATATATATATAATATCAAATGGTGGATTCATATATTCGTTCGGTTTTTGTTAGTAGTGCAAAAACGGAGAATCATATCATTGATTAAAATTCATTCTTTGTATGAAAAAAACTTGTTTCATTTTACCTTCAAAAACCGAACGAATATATGGATCCACCCAATATATATATATATGCCAAATTTAAATGTTTACGTCATTCCATTAACACTATTAGAAATTTGGCGCGTTCTCTGTTGCTGATTGCTTCGCCCTTCAAAGCACAGTCTCGTGCGCGCATATTGCGTGGGTTCGTGTAAACGCTCGCACGGTATTTTCCATGTATATGAAGATTGTTCATATACACGAAAGAAAAAGAGAGATGAAAGAGAAAGAAGGAGAGAGAAAGAACGTGTGCGAAGCCCCACCACGAGACTACGTCGAACCTACATATCTACATACTAGCGCGGAGGAGGCACCTATACACGCTTATACCAATACCGACGAATACGCTAGACTGATATATTCAACCGCGTTGTTCTCCACGGCCTCTCGCCACGGCAGTCTATTCCTCGCCACGATCGTTCTACTAGTCGCGGGCTTCCTGATTAATGTTATCTCGCGTTTTCGCGAGAAGAAAAGTTTTACGTATCGTTTGCTTTCGTATATCACGCTTCCCGGTGAAGAAATCACCGGGAGGAATTCTAAGGTGTCGGTCAAGGTAAAGGAAGCATCTTGTAGGCCCGCCGTGTCATTCGTGCTGGTGACACCGTTATTCCGTCCTTGAAGAGATACCAGCCGCGTGAAGAATACTTCGAGCTGCGCCGTAAAGTCGCAGTACGTTCACGTTCGTCAGGTTGTTTCCTGTCTGCGCGCATCGCTGTGGAAGATTCCAAACTGCATACGAGAAAATTCGCCTTAGTCGGATGAAAATAGCCTGTTGACTTCAGGGAGGACTGCAGAGAACATAAGCCTTCGAGAAAAAGAGAAACAAAGAAAGAGGAAGAGGAAGAGGAAGAGGAAAGAAAAAGTAAGATTTTTAAAAGTTTAATTGAATATTCAATATGTATGCTTTCATGCATTAATTAGCACCAATTTAATATTGCATATAGTTAAGTATTTACAATCCCATGTGATAAATTTGATTATTAAACAGCCTTCTTTCCATGAGATTTATAAAACAAAATATTATTGCAAAATGGAATATTAAATTACAAAAATATTAATGTTAAATTTTTTATTTAATGATACTTTAATGATATTTTATTTTTAAGAGATTAATTTAAACTTTTAATTTAAACTTTCTGTTGCTGTAATTTAAAGTACGTTTATATATGGTTACGTTTTAAGTAAATTTATACATTTATTTAGATATTATATCTAAAATGCGTTATGTAAATTTATTAAAGTAGTATATATTTTTTACGATGTCAATTAAGTAATTAATAGCGGGTAGATATTATTATGCTTGATCTTACTGCTCTTGCATAAAACTGTTATGCAAGAGAAAGTCAGTTGGAAGGAAACATTGGAATGAAACTAATCTGCATTTATAATTGGCTTCCAATGTTGTCAACACTATTGATTGTCCTTATAGCAAACCATTTCCTAGAAATGAAATTGAAGTCTATAAAATTTTAAAATAATTTTTATAAATATTTCGTCGAATATTTTCAGTATTTAAAATAATATATATACAGTTTAAAAAATTTTTTAAATTATTATTTTTATCTGTTTTATTTTTTCCATTTTAAATAAATAAATAAATAAAACAGAAAAGTTCTACTCTTAATCATAATATAAATTGCTTATGTACATGTAAAAACGAAATAATAAAATTTGAAAATATAATTGCATTTCTTGAATTTTAAGTATAAAGAGAAAACTTTAAATCATATAACTTTTTTTAAAAAAATTTTATAAATGTAAAAACAATTATTTATTGAAAAAAGCAATTTGACGTTTAATTAAGTTTACATAGCTCTAGTTTATTGATAATATTATGTATGCAAAAATTTCCACTGTCACTTATTAACCTTAGGGCGATGTTAAACGAATCCAGTTGTGGCAGTCTTACGTAAATAAAAATGACCCAAATACCATTTAACAAAACACTGAAAAAAAAATATATTTATGATTAGATTTAATTAAAAAAAGAGTAAAACGACGTCAATTTAATATGCAATAGATTTTCCAGTATAAATATAAAATTTTGCATTTATAATTTATTTATCATCAATGCGATTATCCTTACTCTCGAAAATACATAATATATTTTGTTTAGAAATATCTTTAAAATATTCTACACTATTGGAAAATAGTTTAGAAAAAAATCTTCTCTCGTAATTTTGCTGTTACTTGTTTAAGAATAAGAATTTTTTAATTCTATTTAACATGAAACAAACAAGAACAGCAGAGAGCTTATCTCATTCACAATGCGTATCTAATAATCATTTAATTAAAATTTAATTTTAATTAATCCAAACGTTTCTACTTGTTTGCATATCGTGAGCAAATATCGCGTATCAGGCAGAATATTGGCTTTAAGAAAATTAATTCATACCAAACGTCTATGCTTTTACATGCATTGTCTTGAAAATAACAGTTTATTTTATCAAACAATTTATCAATAACAGTTTATTTTATCAAACAATTTGTCAATAATTATTCATTTATAACATGCAAGTTAATATTATATAAGAAAATAAGCAATTCAAAGAAATTAAACTCCTACTTGAGAAGAATTATTTGTGAAAAAAGTATTGAATTACATAATTCAACAAAGAACTCTTTTTAACATCCATACAAGATTATATATAGTTGTACTGATTTTATATAGTTTTTTTGAATACTGAATAAAATACGAATTGGATACTGAAATCTAAATTATCTATTATTCTATCTCATAATTTTAAGAGCTTTAGAATCAAAATTGCAAAAGCTATTTTGTTATAATTACGTACTTTGTTATAATTACATGTAATGCATCAAAGAAATTTTATTGCAATCAAAATTAAGTACGTTGTTAGAACTTTCACCCTCAAAGGAATTTTTTGTCTATTATGGTTAATGAGATATTTATGGATATAAATATGAAGTTTATTATGCAAAAGCTGTGAATTATATCATTGATAAATTATAAAATAGTTTTTAATTATGTTTATTTAAACTTGTGGGTTTTTAGATCGCTGAATCCGTTGTCAAAACTGACAAATTTGGAACCATAAAATATTTCTATATACATATATTAGGTCGGGGAGAAAGTTTCTTCGTATTTAAAAAAAATTTGTTGCAAAAGTTTTTCATTTGTTGCAAAATTTTCGTTACAATTATATTATTCGTTAGAGCAAAGTTTTAGAATCTGCTTTAAGAATCTGTTTTTTAAATTGCGGTGTGATGATTTTTATCGGAGTTACGAGCAATCAAAGTTAGAATGCTCCTTTACTTAATTCGCGAATAACTCAGTAATAAAAAATCATAGGAACATTTTTAAAAAATGATTTTGTAGGAAAAGCTTCGAGCTTTCACGATAGGTAGTCGAAAATTTTTGTAAATTTTTTTGGACACGTGAGAGATCCTCAAAGTGAAAAGAAAAATTTTCATCTTTTTCAGCTCGCAGTTTTTTTGATGTAAAAATTATCAAATTCACAGAAACTGAAAAAATATAGTAATCTTTCGAAAGTAGAGATTTCAAGCTTTAAAACTCTCTTTTTAAATTGAAATTTCATTTATTTTTGACGAAGATATTGTATATACAATTTTGAATTAAAAAATACGAAGAAACTTTTTCCCCAACCCAATATTTTTTATGTAGCAATCCGGATATTTTTAAAATTTTAACATTTGCTGTAATTAAATCATTTTAAATTTGTCAATTTTGACATCGGATTCGTATTCAGCGGCATAAAAATCTATAAGTTTAAATAAACATAATTGGAAGCGATTTGTCAATGATTTAATTCACAGCTTTTTCATAATAGATCGCGTATTTAACCATAAATATCTTATTAATCATAGCTGACACAAAAAATTCTTTTTAAAAGCTGAAAACTTCTAACATACTTCATTAATCGCAACAAAATTTCTTCTTCTTATTGTAATTATAGTATTATATATAAAATATATAAAAATAGAATATAATTTTTACAAATGTAATTGTAAATTTCTCAAAATTGTAACGTTATGAAGCAATTTGGAAATCGCATTCGTATTTAGCACCTAAAAATTATGAGAAATGACCAGTTCTATTCTGATGTGTTTTTTCGTTGAACTATATGTTGTCAAACAACTATGTTATGAAAAAAACATACAATTTTAATTACGAATCAAATTTGAGATAACCAATAGACATTAAAATCATTTTGTAGAATAAAATAAAAAGTTTGTAGTCTGTATTGATCTATTTATAATACTTATACGACTGAAAAAGTAATGACACATATAAATTGGAATTTATGGAGATATGATAATCGTTCCTTTTGTTATCTAAAAGTAACATTCTGTGGTTGTATCATCTATTTTTTTAATGCAAGACGAGAATATGTATTTTGCAACCAGAACTGCAACTTTTTCGAACAGAGCATGTATTGATACTAGTGTGATACATTGTGTGAGCGAATAAACCGGATACGTGCGTCAACTAATTACGATATATTTAAAGATAAAAAGGAAATAGCTTTTCAGAGAATAATTACAAACATAACGTGGAAAATATGTATACATATATAAAACATCCGTATATAAAATGTTATCTCTATAAATAGTTCCAAGTTTCTTAATTGCTTCTTCGATATTTATAAGAAAAATGTATCATTCGAAGCGAAAATAATGTATACCTCCTACGTTATCTCTTGCATTTTTGATAAATTTATATTAATTTAAAAAAATTATTAATAATTAGGTCATCTAAAAAATATCCGCGGTTTTTTGTTCAATTTTTGAATGAAATTTTTCTTTATTGAAAATCAATTTTAATCAAGTATATATTGGCCATTATTATCTATAACCTTTTGCCATTTTTCGGGTAATTTCATAATTCCATCCGTGTAGAACTTTTATGGTTTATCGGCAAAAAACTTTTTCAAGTGATTTTCGACAGCTCTTTTATCGGCCAATGTTTTTCCATCAAGAGAGTTCTGCAGAGATCGAAACAAATGATAATCAGACGGTGCAAAGTCCGGGCTATACGGTAGATACATCAAAACTTCCCAACCAAGCTCTCTCAATTTTTGGCGTGTCATCAAAGATGTGTATGATTTGGCGTTGTCATGATGGAAGACAACACCTTTTCTGTTAATCAATTCTGGTCGTTTTTCCTTAATCGCTTCCTGTAATTTATCCAGTTGTGAATAGTAGAGCTCTGAATTAATCATTAGGCCATGTGGTAACACCTCATGATGGACGACTCCCTTCCAATCCCACCATACACACAGCATTTGCTTATTTGCCATCAATCCAGGCTTTGAAGTCGTTTGTGGTGGTTCGCCGCGCTTATTCCATGATTTTTTACGAACAATATTCTTGTATTTCACCCATTTTTCATCGCCTGTGATGATTTGCTTCAGAAATGGGTCGATTTCGTTGCGTTTTAGTAGTGTTTCGCTGATGGAAATTCGATCAATCAAATTTCTTTGCGTTAATTCATGTGGCACCAAACATCGAGTTTCTTTGCGTAGCCAGCCTTTTTCAAATGATTTCAAACTGTCATATGGTTGATTCTTAGTGCATTGGCTATCTCCTGACAGCTCACATGCCGGTCTTGCTTGACTAGTTGCAAAATTTCATCGACTTTTTCAGTGACTGGCCGACCAGAGCGAGGTCGACATCAAAATTTCCAGAACGAAATCGAACAAACCACTCTTGCGTCCTACGTTCACTTACAGCATCCGCGCCGTAAACTTCACAAATTTGTCTGCATGTTTGTGCTGCGTTTTTGCCTTTTTTGTAGTAAAAAAGCATCACATAGCGTATTTCTTTAGGTATTTCACTCATTTTCAAACCAATATAACTTTTGACACGATTGATGAATCACCAAACTTTGTTTACAAAAAATGTAACCTAAAATGTCATCTTTCAGATGCGCGTTCATTTGACACAATCGGATTAGTGTTGCCCGATATATGATCATCAACATCTAGTGACAAAAAACCGCGGATACTTTTTAGATGACCCAATATATACACATACACACACACACACACACACACACACACACACACACACACACACACACACGCACACTCTTTTAATGTATTTTGAAATCATATTTCAAATTTTCACATAAAAAATGATTATTTTATTCGATTATGTTTCTTTTGTGATTAGATCAACAAGAACTTTGTTTTATTTTACATAATAATTTTAATATCTGTCGCTTATCGCAAATTGCATTTGTAATTAAAATTAGATAGGTAATTGTGATCATAAATAGTATCGTGACCGATAATTGGGCAGATTCTTCTGGAGGTCTACACCAAGAGTAAAATCGATAAGTCGTACCCGCCCTGAAGCAATGTCATACAGTTAGTCCGTCGTGTTGGCGTCGTAAGGACGCGTTTCGTTCGCGTTCATATCTTCTTTTCTCCCTAGTAATGAGTAGTGGAATATTTCTTATCTTTACGTATTTGTTTACATCAATATAATACTTTAAGACCACCATTTAGCATAAATCAGCCATTTTAAGAGAAGGTAAGGATCAATATCTTTATTATCTATTAATATCTAATAAAATACGACCTTCAACAAAATCTCTAAGATCAATACGACACATATGTTCGATGCTTTTCGTATCGTAATTTTATTTTGCAACTGATAAGCTATTTTTTTTTTTAATAGCTTATCAGTTACTATAGGATTATGGACTGTCACATATCGGTACAAGAATAAAATTCGATAATAATACCAATACTTTACAACTATCAAGACGACTATCAATCTATGCATGTATCTTATATATATTGTCTAACGCGCACATCCATGATGATGACATAATTTTATGCTGCATCGTATTTTTTCCACGGTCGATAGAGAAGAATCTGTCAATCGGTAAAGAAGTTTACTATGACGTAATTTTCACACAACAGAAAATATATACACATATGAACGTTTTCTAATTATGCTAATATGTGTGATCTTCTACGCGTAGAATCTGACTCACTATTTCTGCGTGGGCGTGCAAACGAGTTAATCGTCTGTTCTACAGATGTCTCCATTGACATTGTAAAGATATGATAACACGAAATAAAAACTCGTAGATCCTATAAAGATTATAAGTTTAGATTATTATTATATAATCCTTTTATAAACAACCTAAATTATTCGTTACTGTTTGTATTTTACGCATAGAAAATTCACAGATTCATTGTGAATCTTCATTAAGATTTACAACTTCATTAAGACTTACAACTTTATCAAGACTTATTTAATCATAAAAAATAAATTTCTATTTTGTGTTGCTAAAATACAGGGTTCATGAGATAACAAAAAGATAAAATATTGCAAAATATTCATAATATGTAATATTGGTGAGATGAGTTGGAGCAAGTATTCTATACGATGAACTCTGGATTGCAAAGATTCTCGTTCTATCAAATGCTAATTTCTATAAAAGTATTTCGAATTAGATACTTATCAAAACTTTATTATTTTTAAAAGATATTTACATAATCGCTAAATTTTAATTTTCCGATATTTCTTCATAAAGATAAGATACAACATCTAAAGAAGTATATAATGTAGAAAAATAAGCTAATTGTAAATTTAATTAATTTATATGTTTGATTCAAAAAGATTTAGTAGTATTTCTTTTATATTTTTCATTTACATATTCTTTTCTTCATTATGATGTAATGCGCATACATATATCGAGCATTAATAGATGCATAAGATAAAAATTCCCTTTTATCAGTTAATAAATTACATTATTAATATACTCTTAAGTCTACTTGTCACATGATTAATAATAATAATACATGGATGAACAATTATGTGATTCATACAGAATTTGGTATTTGCGCACCACGTAAATATCTGATATATGAACATCAAGCGCGTGCAAGTAAAATTATCCAGCTTATAATCGCACATCATGCTCGTGTAAAGTGTAAAACAAATCATTATCGTCTCCATTGGAAGTTTTTTATTCATGATGAAGCGTTTGCGTAAACCGTTGCAAAATACAAATAACAATCATCCGAAGACCTTGTATCGAGAAAATGATCCGTGTAATGGCACACTCGTCGCGCTACCATTACTTAATGAAATTGGTTGTGATATCATCGCCAAGTTTTTACATATTTAGAAAATTTTCCATATTTTTATTGTTTCTAATAACTTTTTTAATGTCTCGAGTAACCTAGATATTTTCTTGCCACTAATTCGTTACTTATGGAGCTGAATGCCTCGTCTAGCGAAACATCAGATTACGAGCGTGTGCGTCGCAATGAAGAGAGTAAAATAGAAGTTTGTACTTCGAAGCTTCCTGCACAGTTTGTACATATTACGCATATACTTGTCGATGCGCGATTAGTTTCACGTTTTCACGGATTCCACCGGCGATTTTCTCATGAGTCATGACTCGTGAGCGTGACTCACGCAGTCGCGTTCAGTTTCAGCTGCTCTCAGTTTGTACTTGCTTCATCCTAATTTAATGTGCGGCCTGATATTACGATCCCGCAATCGTCGTGTCATGCTAATCGCCACCTACAAGAATGACGGATCATTTTTTTTCTCGATCACTGCATTCCACTTGTTACTAAATGCACCTATTTTTAGTTTGATTAGAGCCGAGTGAATTATTCGTCATTCTTGCAAATTATATACATATAACATATTAACATTTAACGCGATATTTCCAAATATATCTTTCCTTTTAATATTTGATTATCTTGGACAATTTTCATAATTAATAATAAATAAATTCCAAGGAAATTTCCGATGGAAAATTTGCACATATATCTAATGCATGCAATTAATTGATTTAATTCTAATGAACGTTGATCTTAATCGGGCATGTAAATATTACCATGTAATTATATTTTATAAAAAGATCAATTACTTATCGCTTTAGTTATTTACTGTGTCTTTTTCTGTAATTTTTTGTTCTTGTAGAAATATTCCATACACGTGCGAAATGTACTGATAGATATCAATATATTAAATATAAAGTTTATCTTCTATAAGGAATATAAGGATATGATAAAATAATAATTTTTCTTTTCTGTATTTTTCAAACACAAAATATTTTGTGAATCTCTAGAGTTCTTTTTTCTGAAATTCTTTTTTGTTAATGTATCTAATATAAATTAATGAATTAATTATTATGAATAATTATAGCAAGAAAGCCGTGGTGTCTTTTTAAGAGTCTTTAATCAGATTTTTTCATCTGACCGTTTAACTCAGAATATTCTTTATAATGCACGGAGAAAGCCAGCAAATGCGAATTATGAGGGAAGTACGAAATACCGTATCGCGTTAATATAATGAATTAACCGCTCATGGTCACGAGGCCAAGGTCGTCGGTCTTCGCTGACAGAAGGAAAGAGCGATTCGCGAGCGCGCATACACTCGTGAATGCTCGCGTGTACGAGAAAGTGCGCACACATGCAAAGTGTGCATCGTTCATGTACGCGTGCGACGCACACGCGTCCGCACACGCTTAAACTTTCCGCATGCACGTTCGTTGAGCGCGCGATGATACCGACTATGCGCGCGGATGTGCATGTTCATTTCGCGCACTGGCAAGTGCCGTCCGATGAGATAATGCAGTTGTATCTACGCGTACGTTCAATTTCGTTTGGCACTAGGTCAGAAGATCGTTGATACCGGCAGATGAATGGGCCGATTAATGATAACGGAAAATCGCGTGAGTTTCCGGTTTAGCGAAAGAGAGAAAAGAGGGAAATTACAATTTTGAAATATTTGTATAAATGTAAATGTTATATTTTTTAGAGAGATAAATACATTGCATTTCTTTTATTATTCCTACTGTCTCCTTAAATTAAAAAAAATTGATGATAACACCTGATACTAGTATGTATGTAGTATCTAGCATCTTTTACATTCCCGCTCTTCAAAAACAACGATATTAATAAATGAATCATACTTGATTCAAACATGGAAATATGCATGAAGATTCTAAAAATATATTCGCCTTCATTAAAATTTCTTAAAAATTGACATTCTTAAGATAATAAAGAGCAGTTGCTTCTATTTGTAAAATTAGTGACGTGTTAATTATTTCACGCTACGTATGTCGTTAAGTATATCGTATTGCACAATTCGTATAACCTTAGCGATTGAATGGTCAATATAATTGTGCATTTATCTGCTATAATCTCTCAACCTCGTAATTTTAAACTTTTCGTGATGTCACAGAGTTGATATAGTACAAGCGAGATACAATTAACGCGGATATCTTTTCGTATTATTATTATTACGTTTAATCTAATGACGTAAGATATACGAAAGGAACAAATATTCTTTTCAAAATTAAAGGGAATGACGTGCATAAATCTACCAGTGCTGTGACGCGTGCAATGTAGCAGTGACAGTTATTATAGCAATTACGTTGACATGTCATAGATGACGTAGTTAATGTTTATAGACGATCTGGAAAATTAATAAAAATTAGTTAAGAAAATAACAATCAGAAAGATAGAGTCGTGCCGATAATTCCCTGAATAATTGAAAAAGACAACAAAATCAAAACATAGTAGTTTTCCAATCTTCGGTCAGAAATTTAAATTTTAGCGCATTCATATTATAGTTATTTAATCTCGGCAGGCTAAGTAACGTCGATTAAGATGAATGATTCCGTGTTATCTCCCCCTTCCCCTCATATACAGAATTCTAATTACGTAAACGGATGAATAATGTTGTATTCCATTGCGAAGACGTTGTATATTCAAGCATCTCAAAAGAATTTTCACGTACGTGACACACCACAATGCGAAATCTTCAAAGTTCTTCGAATGTCTGCGGAAGTGACGCAAACTTTGGTTTATTATCTTCTAAGATGTTATAAGAATCATCGTATTTGATCGTGTGTCAACTTCTGTTTCTTGTCTTTTCAATTTTAATGAATTGTAGTAAATTAAACTTAATGCTTACAGATTGAACATTTTATATATATAAGTTTTTAAATAATATATTAATATATTAATATAATAATATTTATCGCTTTTTTATCATTTCTTGTTCAAATTTTATAAAAGTTGATTATATATCTTAATTTGTAATTCTATATTTACATAAATGCTCAATTTAATTTACTGTAATTTATTAGAACTAATATTTCAATGTATAAAAACAATATAAAGAGTATACAGGGTATAAGAATTTATGTTTAAATTTCCATGTTTTAAAAAATTTTTTATTTTTGATTTTTATATGTCCTGTATTTTATATGTCCTGTATATGTCTTTATATTTTGAAATTAAGAGTCCTTTGTTCTTGTCAAGTACATACAAAATATATATTATTTTTATATAGTCTATAATTTAAAAATCCAATCATCTCGACGTTATAAGCTGTTATAGAACATAGATTTCGGATGTTAATAATTCGTACTGGTCTTATTTTTCTGCACTTTCACTCATTTCGTGACTATCTCCGTTCGCTTTCTCGTCGAGTGAGCCAAGTGCAACGACGCAATCAGCACGAAGGCGGATCTTGTAATGACGTCAGAACAATTTTCTTATCGCTCACGGTACGATATCTCCTATGGAAAAAGGATTTTCTGATGCTGAAAATTTAGCATTTGAATTTTACTGTAGAAGTGTGGGAAGCAAAGCAATAATTTATGACCGATACATGAATATTTTATAATTCTAGCAGGAAACTTCCGAGTTCACGAACAGGAAATATCGAGATATCAGAATCTGACGTTCGCTTATTGGAATCAAAGAACAATTCTTATAAACGATCTCCATCTTCGTTACGGGATTTCACGCGATGCGCGATCCCTGAATTATAAAATACACTTCTAAAATAATCCAATGACTTCATCTCGTTGAAGTTAAACAAACAATTTTATTTCTCAGAAGTCCTAAATAATGTTTTGTAATGAAAAACATGTTTTATGCAAAGAATCTTAATAGAAAATTAAATAATTAAATGCAACTTAATAAAAATGATTAATTTAACCCTAGTTATATACACTTTTTTCTACCCTTGATATACACACTCGGATTCCTGAGACTCCATCCTCATTTGTTAATTTTTATAAAAATGGATATATTTCAATTAATTTTTTTTCAATCGATGGAGAATTGATTAAGGAATAAATTTATAATGTGAAAAAATCTCGATTTAGCAAATTGCACTGGAGTTTTTGGGACCCCAGTATGTATAGCTAGCGTTAACTATATTTTTTAATAAGATAATCCATTTTATCATCAAACATCTAAAGATAAAGATAAAATGAAAAAGTGGACATTTTGAGTCTTCCGGTATAATTCTCAAGATACATAGACATGTGCATATACATCCAAATTTGTTATTTCATGAAGTAAAATATATTGTAGTAAAAAAATGTTAATACATTAAATGTATTTTGAGCAAACACGTGAATTCTAACAGATTAGTCATGGATCGAACTAGTGCATATCTACTAACGCCTATGTATTAGTTTCTAGAGATGCCTAAAGTGGGCGGTGATGAATCGAGGCAATGAATTCTGAATTCCAACCCTTGCATTGCTTTCTCGATCTCATTGGGAGATCGAAGAATCAATCGGGCGAACTAACGGTTGGGATTACTGGCGCTCTTCATTGTGCAATCTTCTTGACGTCACTCGGTCGTTACACTTGCTTACGACTGATTCATACAACTCACGGGCTTGAGCGCCGTTTAGTATTCTCTTCGTTCGTCACGCGAGTATGTACCGCGCAAGATCGTACCTTTATGTCTTTCCTGTAGCGACAGGAAAGCATTTTTATTGACTGGCGATTTAGTTCGCAATTGAAATAAATCATATCTATGTTACTTATATCTATGATATTTGAATGGTTACATTAAAAAGACGATAGTTGGCCAATTGTATCTTAAAGTTGAAACATCAATGTAATATTGCGCTCACGTAGTAATCGATAAGCACTCGATTATATACTGCATTTATTTAATTTTAATATACATCAATATATATTTTTTTATATTTAATACAATACGTTTATATCTTTTATAATTAAAATTTTAATTTTTTTATTACAACAAAATAAAATGTAGATCTTTATCAATATACATAAATTCTTAATTGATCTTTATTTGCTAAGACGACATAATATAAAAATTGTCATCAAGTTGTTCGCAGAAAAAGAACGGAAGTCGAAAACTAAAGAGAGAAAAATAAAAAAATATCTTTTTATTCCTCTAAAATCAGTTATACAATATTACAGCAAAATTACATTACAAAATTAATATTACAAAATTTTAATAATTGAAAACATTGAAATTTATATTCCTTGCATAAACGATATAAATAATCTTTTCACTAAATTTAGACTAGGAAAACGGTGATTAGACCAAAATGTACGAATAGCACGCGACTGCGGCTGTTTACTTATTTGATAATTCCAGATGTTAACGGCATTTCATTCCGGTAATTGTACTCATCTAAGTGCATTCACATGCATTGATAAAATCCCATGTTCGTGATCAAACGAAACATAAAATTGAACGATAAGCTTGCAAAAACTCGTCTAGGAAACGTTAGCTCCTCCTTGGCGCGGATCGTTACGAAAAACAGGTCAGTACTGCGAGATAACGTGCTCTACGTCACGGACGCCTTAACATAACGATTTATCCAACGTATTATCCAACTTTTGCGCCGTCGCGCGCGTGTGCGCGTAAGCTACAAGGTCGCAGATTTATAGCGGTATGCGATCGTTTGGACAGTAGAGATCGATGCGTGTGTGTTGCACCTGTACTTCGCGTGAGTTTACATACACGGGTCACACGCAGGTCGTAGGTAGAAACGTCATTTAAGGTAAGTGTATGCAGTAAAAGAGAAAGTTGTGCCGTTATCTTTGCTCGATGTCTCGACATAATCGCTAAATCATTATCTTCAAATGTTTATTCATTTATAAAATATATTAATTGGAATCGTAAAATAATATGAACAAGTGCATAAAAATGTGTGAAAGGGATAAATATAGAAATAAATTTTAGAGAGGAAAAAACAATTGGACTTCTTGAATTTTTGAAACGTAGATATAGCAATTTATTTGTCTGAATTATGCGGGAGAACAGGTCCGAACCTGCACGAACATCAACGAGACGTACCAACAAAAAAGAAGCTAAAGTCGGCATCTCATCAAAGTGGATCGATCATTTAGAGAGTGTCCTCCAAAATGATGACTCCAACTCATACCGGATAAGAGTTATTAATAGTTACTGATATATTTTTTATATTCGTATATTTTTTATGTTATGGTATATTACTTTTATGTATGAATGATATAATTATTATTAGCAAATATAAACACAAATTGTCAATTAGATGTTCAAATTATTGTCCAAAATAAGAATTCAGAATGATATTATACTGTATATTAAATATACAGTAGCTAAAAAAAAATATTTATCAGATAAATATTTGTGGTCAAGTTTCGATCAAGGTCGTATTATACATGCTGTATTACGATGCTTCTATTTATTCCCGTGAAGTTATATTTTCTATCTCAATCTTTCGTACGTGATAACATAATGATGCTGATGATAAGCTACAATCACTTGATTGCATTTAATATTTTCGATTTAAGAGGCGGATGATCTGGTTACTGAGAAACTTCTCTCGTTCATTTCTCGGAGTTACGAAATGACTCAGTAATCGAGTTTACCTGCGACCCTTTTGCTATATTATTGCTCCTAAATCGTGCAGTTCAATCACAAATTTTATAATCAATTAAACATAGAAATACATTAAGTAAAAATAATAATATAAAATTAAAAATCATTAATAATAAATTATTAATTTCGATATTATTTAATTGATGATATAAGATTAAATTTCTTTTAATTTTCGTAGCTTATAATAAATTTCCAGCTGACTTATCTTTATTTACTTATTTGAACTTCTTAGCAAATTCGCACAGAAATAGATCATATTTGCATAATATTTCTTTCTGAATATCAGATATAATGTGCGTCAAAAATATTGCAAAAATAAGAGTCTTTGTAAGACCAGTTTACTCATTTTTGCGTTAATAAATCTATTCCAAATATGTACATAGAATATTGTATGTAAGGTGGCTCTATGTCGTCAGAGATCGATCGTAGTTCTTTCTTTCCCAAAATATCCTCGCAGTCCTTAAGCGAAACGTGAGCCTGCGCACGTTTGCAACGAACTTTACGGTCGCGTGAAAATAACGATATGGGTATGCTAATTCGCCACGCGAGCCGGTATGTTAAGATTGCTAAGGTCGGTATCGTCACGCGTCACTGACCGTTTAGTTGTACGAAACAGTGTGTATTTGTCAACCCAAAGATTATAGAAAGGCGACGATTCCCGTTGACATGCCGAGTGTGAAAATCGCACGGTAATCATTTACTTACATCTTTTCTAAAGCCAATTTGAAAAAAAAAAAGATCTTGTCTCGTATCGTATTGTGAAGCAACGTAAATAATCTTTGTTACATCCGCTTCGCCTTTGATATGGCGATTATTGATCTAGAAATTATAAGCGGCTCTGAACTCAGTCGCTGTAAAATTCTTTAATAGCCTCGATCAAAAGTCGAAAGCAAGTTCCGCGAAAACGATCTCCAGTACTTGGATTAAGACGCAACAAACGACGTATTTGCGGTGCCGAGAGGTGAATCAGGTGAATGATAATTGTACCTCAGTATCGTCTGGATGTTTTATGCAAAGACCGATCGCCTGTCGTATACGCATATATTACATAGTGTGCTTCCCCCTTTATGAATAATAAGTATAAAAAGAGACCTTGCGATGCACATAATTATAATGATATGCATACCTATAAAGTCTCGCGAGATCGCGCGAGATTGTGAATTAAACGTGCTTTTCATACATTAGACATATTTCAGAAATAATGTTCATACATACGATGTCCCAAAATTCCAGGGTAATATTATTACAGCGTGAAACTTCGCGAAAAATTAAATAATAAAAGTATAAGTAAATTTTTTTTGTAAAGTAGTTTTTTTAAGTATAAACATTTAAAGTTTGACTAATTATAAGCGCTGGTTAAAAAATCATTTGTCCGTATGACGTGCGTGCAATAATATTAAATACTAAACAAAACATTGCCACTGTATGCACACAATTTTACGGACAGACTTTTTAACGTTTATGATTAGTCAAATTTTAAATGTTTACACTTAAAAAACTACTTTACGGAAAAATATGGCTTACAATTTATTGTTTAATTTTTCAGAAAGTTTCGCGCTGCAATATTATTCTTGAATTTTTGGATTTCTACGTATATTATAATATATTAGGTGTTGGAATTAATTCGTAGCGTTTTTAATGAAAGAATGTTATTTATTTCACATGAGCATTAAAAAATACATTAATGAAAGTACTTCCCATCACTTGTAAAACGCTACGAATTAATTCCAACACCTAATAACTCGATATGTAATTGTTCTTATATTTTAATCAGTCTTGTAAATAATTGTATATTTTGTAATTAATGCACAAATAAATTAAATTAAATTAAATTAAATTAAATATCCAATATCTCAAAAAGAACAATTCAGTCAAATTTAGTATAACATTGAAACGTTTGATTTATTACTTTCGGCATTTATTGTTTAATATTAGTTCATATTAGTAGCAATAACATTTAATGCGGTTCAAACAGCCCCTGTTTTCTTAATGTTTGAATTCATGTTCAGTAGAGCCTTATAATATAATACAATTGTTTGAATTGTATAGTTTACTTAAAATTCCAAATCTTCATTATTTCTAAACTTATCAGATACTATGAACGGTATAGATAATCCGTATCTTCAATTTACACAATATTTTGTAATAGTGAAATTCCATATCCGGGGAATGACGGAATGTAGGATTGCACGAATGAGAAAAGGATTTGAATAAGAGCCGGCGCGACGATCGTGAGACAAGGCGTTTCGTAAAGAGATTCGATCTTGCGCAAGATCCCCAAAAGACGGTCTAAATCGTGGCGGTCTAAGCGGTGGTCCAACACGCTAGTGGCTTTTACCGCCAACGCCGAAGGAATTCACTCACAGTGATTCAGAGCACGAGTCGCGTCCCAACCTGGGACTCCCAGGGCGTACGAATACCAACCAGACCCCAACGATTTTCAGCGCCTCACGCTGTGTTGCATTGTATTGCGATTACTTAAGCAGACCGCGTAACTCCCTGGATCGTTGGGAACTCTCCAAATCAATGACGCAGGTGCAAATTCGCAGAAACATTACATGTAATTTCGTGTTGAATGTACACTTACCATGGAAGATACTACTACACGTAATCGAGTTTATTTAAGCTCTAGTGAATAGAACATTTGCGAGGGAAACTGTGAGGGAGTACTAACTAATTCGTAAAAATAGTATACACGTCAGCATAAGCATGAATGAGTTCATGTACCTGCAGCGGAAGGTATAAACCAGGGAAATCCCGCAACTTCATTATATAAATATATGTTTAATCGGAACAGAACTGTGTATAGAACAACGTAAGCATTATAAAGTACAATAATTCTACTGAGGATACAGTACTTTTTTTTTAATCGTGTAAATAAATAAATATATTACAATAAAATTAAATAATAATTTAATTTCGACAGTTTTTGAAAATCCCATAGCAATTTCTTGTAGATAATATTTTCACCATACACACTGTCTGCACCATTTATAATTAATTATTAATAAATTATCAAATCTGGCGTTACTATAAAAATTCTACAGATAATTGAATATTCCAGTTGCATTAAATGACAATCTTTATTCTTGAAATTTATCATGTAGTTATTAAGAAAGACGCGTCCTTATAACCACGACCGCGCACGGAATGGGGTCAGAACATGTATCTTCCGCAAGCAGGTTCGTCGATTCCGCAAGACCTTCGGTTTACGCGTCCTTTGCGAAGCATTGCTCCGAGATGAATGGAGCATTCTTGGAATCGAGCCGCGATGATTCAATGAACAGTCTCGACGATCCTATGCGCGCTCAATCCTCTTACAAATATGCCCTCGAAGATCGCGTGTGACGAAACGAATAAGCGCCTCATAAAAATTGTGCCCATCCAATATACATTCCGGAAATATCATAGCTCCTTAACCGAATATTCAATACGTAATACTTATTTTGAAAGAACAGTTCAAATTTTGAAGATCTTGCTTTTATAAAAGTTGTAATTTTTTTCAATGTTTTTGGAGAAATACGTATACCTTTTTTTCAAAAGGTTTTAAAATTAATTGACAAGTTAATTTTTTTAAATAGATTTTTAAGTCTTTTGTAAATGTTCTGTATGTTTATTTTTGTAAATTCATAAATTATATTACAAAAATTAAACAAATAAATTAAATTATCTTTATCTACGAAGATGCTTATTTATTCAAATAGCGAAAGAATGCTTATGGCAAAGAGGTCACATAAGCGCATACGTGAATAAACGGCTTGAACCATCGCATGACTATCGATGGTATGCAATCTCCTCAGTTCTGTTTGCGTTTTGTATCGAAATGGATAGCTGATGGCTGGACGCGTAAAATGATCTTCGATGATAACAAACTGTAGAGCCAGACTCCAGAGTATCCCTAACATAATTAAAGATTAAATACTCGACTGTAAATAATGCAAGTTTTTTTATTAATGAGATAGTAAATCAGATAGTAATATCAAGCATATTTAAAAGAGATAAATTTTATTTATAGATTTCTCATCTCTGAATAAATACGTATATGCATACATAGAGAAAGAGAGAGACAGAGAGAGAAAATGTGTATACATACATGTATATTGGATTGAACAAAAGTTTCTGATACTACTTTATTTATACATATTTATATGTTTTAAAAAAAAATTGACGATTATACCATTCCATAGAGTAAAGTTTTAGGTTTAAGAATCTGTTTTTTTATTGTGATACAATAATTTTTAACGGAGTTATCATCAACAATCAAAGTCAAAATGATCTTTTTATTTATAACGCGATAATTCAATAACAGAAAAATCTTAGGAACATTCTTTAAATATGATTTTGTAGAGAAAAACTAAGCTTTCACGTTAGAAAACCGAAAATTTTCACAAGTTTTTGAGCACGTAACAGGTTCACAAAATGAGAAGAAAATTTACTATTTTGTTCATTTTGTAATTTTTTTCTATATGTAAAAAACCAAACTTACAGAAACTCAAAAGACAATCTTTCGAAAGTAGAGATTTTTAATTTTAAAATCCTTTCTTAAATTTAAACTTTGTTAATTTTTTAACAGTTGCTTGAAATTTGAGTCCATAGCTGTTCTAATAAATACATATAAGAGAGAAATTATATAAAAATATAAAAGTCAAATTCGCTCGTATTACGCAAAGCCATTTATAAAAAAATATAAAAATATAAAAAACTATAAGATGAATGAATGAGGTTAGGAACATTGTTACAATACAGTTGTTACGAATGTCTACGCGTCTTATTCGTAAGTCAATCGATACTCTGAATGAATTAAAGCATGAATGAACGTAGAAAGTCAAAAGTACGTACGCGTTGATGACGGCATAGGACCCATTAGAAAACCTCTTATCAAAAGAAATGAATAGTAAGAGATATGGAGTAGAGACTATCGAAAGAGGATAAAACGACCGACGTGTAGGATGTATCTCAAGTAAAAGCGCTAGCACGATGGCAACTGAGACGAGAATTGCACAGGTGCATGCTGAGAGGGTAAGATGATATCGTGCGATCTTCCGACCTCAAATGAAGATCCACCGTCCCGACCCTGAAGGGCACGAACGGTATGATGATGAATCATTCGAAGGAAATAATATGTACATACCAGCGCGTTGCGAACGGCAAGTGTATACTTGGATGGGCACCAGCTGCTCCGACCACGTGCCATCGTGTGACCACAACTTGTGCACATAGGGTGTTCTGTGTATGCCTTCTAAATTCTTCTACTCTCGAAAATATACAAAAACGTTATCTGAATTGAAAACAAGTATTATCGACAGATACGTATTTATACATACATAGTATTAAACTGTTCCCGTATTTTGTTGTAAAAAAGATAAGCATTAATTTATTCAAGCGTTTAAGACACACTTTAAGTTAAAATATCAAGTCGGATGATCCGAGAAGAAGCTCAGTTCTTAGTATGCAATGTCAGGAAAATACAAATGATACATAACTTACGCCTGCTGCTTGCACCAGCAAGCACAACTGGCCTCTCCTCTGAAGAAATCTATGGTGATTACGAAGAAGTCACTATAACAGGTGCAATCCATCTACGAAACTGATAAAGTCCATTGCAATGTCCATATCGCTCCTGGCTTTGCTTGCGTGAGAAAAATTAACGTGACAGAAAGCCATTCAATATCTTCCGCTTATGAATAAGAAACAAGATAATATTCTATCGACAAGTTATCTGTTTGATATTTTTTGTTTCTGTGTTACTCTTACTTACATCGCGTAATAATATTTACCTATATAATATTAAATTATGAATAAGTTTATTAAAAATCAACATTTCTTCAAATATAAAATGTAATAAATATGTACGCATACAGTTTTATTTTTTAATACATGTGTCTAAATATGTAACAGACAGAAAATTATGTACAATATGTTAAGTTAAATAATATTCAGTATATGCATATAGGTACATATGTGCACACTCTTTTTGAAATGTGACATGAAACTGCACAAAAGCAAGGTAACCTTTGCTACAACATCAATAAATGTAAATACATTGCGCGGCACAACAATCGAATGCGTTGTATCTCGAAGACTCGTCTACCAAGCGAGCATGATTCAAAGCATGTTATTAAGAAACAATACCCGCATACTTGAAGGATGACTGCTTTTTTTTCTTCCGCCAAGCAACTATTACAGCAGCGGTAAATCTGACTTACGGACTAACGAAGTTGACCGCAGGATAGACACACGGGGGATATTCCAAGAGAATATCCTGCTCGGCGCGTAGCATAACCGTTGCATAAAGCTTTAAAATATCTCGGACTTCGTATCCTGTCTCGCGCGTTCATTCCCGCTAGACGTTAAAATTTCATGCAACTCGAGGAAACGCAATGACAAATAGATGTACCAAGTATCGCATGAAAGTGTCACATATATTACAAAAAAATCTATTGCAAATTTTTTCGAAATTTTTTTCATAAATTCTTATCTTTTTCTGTTGCAGATCGAACTCTCCCGATCGAGTTTTCTTGCGAAATAAGGTGAGTTAATCAAATATTTTGAGATTTTTTTTTACGGTTATCTAGCGAGACAGGATAATACATACAGAAATTTAATTTAATCGTCGTTAATCATTACTTAAAAAAAAACAGTAGTTAATATAGTCAATATAAAATTTTTCTTCATTTATAATTTGCAATGACCTGAACTTTATATATTTATATGTTCTCACGGATATGTTCTCACTTATCGTTGCATACGCGTAGATAAACCCCACGAGATGTATTACGTCGCGATAGACGGTATGTGAAACCGATGCCAACTAAGTTTATGATAACTCAATACAATGTCGCTTATCTTTGATATTAAATTTCTGCGGCACATTGATACATCCTGTTTCGGAAATGAACTGACTTAGTATTACATCCGCCATCAAATTAATTAACTAATGAGAAATGTTACGCGATAGGGGCTACAAATACTTCTTATAAACGTATTTCTTGAAATCCAAGAAACTTGGAATGACGTAACATTTGTGACGTTCAAATGACGTAGATGGTAATCATTAGAGTAGTAAAATTTTATGTCAATATTTGACATTTTTTTTTTATGGAAAGCAAAAACATCACGTTTTAAAAAATGAATACATTTTTATCTTTTATTTCATTGCGTATCAAATTAATAAATTGTTGTTTAATAAAAATCTTTTTTTGTAAAATAATCTATCATCATAATATCCGTCACAAGTATCGTATTGACGTCAAACTTTGTTGAGAAATTATCTATATGTGATAATGATGTAATTAGTGACATTCTACTTTATTGGCATTTAATAACATTTTAATGAATGGTACTATTTAGTGGAAAAAATAGTATCTTATCATTGAACGTGGGCGATTAAAATTACTGAGAACTGTAAAACGGGTGTATTAAGTGAGAAATACGAAACAGAAAGACTGGATAAAATAATCTAAAGAGCGCGCAAAAAACGTGTTGCATATGTGTATTATTACCGTGACATCAAAGTCAAGCTGCAACGATTAGGGAGTACACGAGCCGCGTATTGTTCATTTAATTTTCCTCGTAAGTCGTTTGCCTTGATGCTGATGATTTCTTCTACGATTCACTGCGAGAAACAACAGTATCGCTGGTGCAAACGCAATATCCACTACGCATTTACGCTAATCGGTTACCTTTCATCGTCTCGCACGTATAGAAAAATACGTGATAGGTTGTTGTACTCTTTATATTTCACATAGTACATGTACTCAATAATATCCAATAACAATTAATTAATCCCAAAAATTTCTACCTCAAATAATTAAGATTAATAATTACATATATTAATTATTTATTTAATTATATATACTTACGGGGAGGAAATCCGTAAAAGTCGAGACAGCATATTTAATAAAAAACATAAAGAAAAACATAAAATAATTGTAAAATATAAAATAAATTTTAAGCAATTTCAAAAATTAATATTAAGGAATATATATTTCTTTTATTATAATAAAGTTTTTTTATACAATTAAATATCTGATTGATTGCTCATATACTTCAGAGAATCTTTCTGAAATAGTCTTACTACTGTATATTTGGAGGATGTAGTGTACCCATTATCGGACACATTACATCTTCCAAACACATAGTAGTAAGACTATTTCATAAAGATTCTCTGAAATATATGAGCAATCAATCAGATATTTAATTGTCCAAAAATTGACCTCTGCCATACAAAATTGACTTCTAAAATTGTTTTCTCAGAAAGAAGTATAAAAATGAGGATATCGTTTAGACTTCAGACAACAAAGTTGCAATGAATCTCACTAACCGCAATGGGTTAACATTGTGCATACTTCACGTGAATAATTGAATACAAATCATTCATAATCTTTATATATGTTACTATTATCATGCCAATTTAGATTGAAATTAAGTATATCTATTAGATAATAAATAGTGTAAAATAGTTTACAAAGATATTTACAAGAAGATGTATAACAAAAATTTGACGTAAAAAGAAATCGTAAATTCATAATATGCGCTTCACTTATCATGTGAGAAAATATAAGATGTAAAATATAATAATATAATTGTAAAAGTGTAAAACTTGAAAAATATAAAATAAAGTATTAGTTGTTATATTCGAAATTTTATATGTCATACATTAATTTAAACAAAACAAATCAAATAACCTTGTATTAGTATCGCGTTTATAATATCTATAAATTAAGATAATTGTTAAACATTTGGAGAAAAAAAGAGAAAAATATAGAGATTATTAATTTTATATATTATATCAGCACTATTAATTCATGTTTATATACTAAGAAGATTAAAAAATATTTAACATCTTACTTTTGTGTGAAAATCGGGAATGGTTAGACATATATCTATAGCATTATTGTATCGCTTATTTACTTTTGCAAAGATTTTGTTACCGTCATAGAGAGGAAAAATATTCTTACCTGTAAAGCTTTTTTTTACATTTCTAGTACTTCACACAAATGTCTTCACTAGAGCAGATTATTTAATACATTATAAAAATTCTTTCTACATATAAAAAACTACATGTCACTAAACAAAATGCACTATTATTAAAGCCGAAAATTTATAAAACCAAACTAAATTTTTTATATGTATGACATATGTAGAATTATATCATAATGCAATTTTCAATAAAAATATTCTTGTAAGAAAATCCGTACTCGACTCTGTGGTGTACGAAAGTGTACTGCTTTCGTTTGTGTGGACAGAAAGTTTCTGAAGTTCCAATAGCACAACTCAGTTGTTTTCCCACGCTTTTCCGATGATTCAAAGAGATCTCTCGATAAGTCTTACTCATTGACGTACTAGTTCGACATTACGACATTATGACATAGTAAGATCTTTGTGACATACAACGTAAAAACCTTAAATCAATCAATATTTTACTAACAAAGTGTTAATTTGACAACTATAATTAATTTAATTTTTTTATATTGTATTTTCTGCGCCTCTTTAGCATTCATTAATAGAAAAATAGACTTGCGTCGTGACACAATTGGAAAATCCTGGCAAGGCTTTCTTATAATACAATACATTGTAGTTACCCACATAGAATAGAGAAGGATCTTTCCTCGTAACTTATGAGACTCGGGAGAGTGTTCAATGATCGTTACCAGGAGTTTCCACATGTGTCATTGCGCTTGCACACATTTGAATCGATGAACTTTATCAATTAATAACGTTCAAGTACATAGTATGTACATTACGGTCTATCGTATAAAAAATACTCAGGTTGTATACGTAAGCTCTCTAAAATTAACATATTTTTCTAAACGCATTCATTATTATTTATTCAAACTTTTATAAGTTTGCTATTGTAATTTGCGTTTACATAGCAGTTTGATTAGACTTTTAATGAAAGAATAAAAATTTTCAAATTAATGTACATCTCATGCGTTACATTCACACAATCGTGTACACATAGTGATAATTTTTACGCATACCACGTTGATGAGTGCCGCGGCTGAAGGTGCGGTAAGAGCAACGCAACGGTGTTATACACGGGTCGGCCTTTGGTGACAGAAGAGCCGATAATTATGCAAGCCAAGCCCGCGGGATGACCTAATATACTCGGTCGGCATTAGAGCTGTCTTACAAACGATCTCTCCCTCTTTCTTTTCGTGTTCGCGCGGCGTAGTGATCACGAGCTAAAAATAATAGCAGACAGTTACGACCAGACAAGATGAAGGCGTGAGTGAATCAAAGATTGGAGGAAGTAGTGAATTGAGGGTTGTGTATGTGATTCACACTATGTGAATTATTCGACTAAATCTTTAAGGTCATTCGCATTTAAATTACATATAAATAAATCCGATACTTTCCCACATTGTATAAGAAAATTACAATTGATTGCAAAATTATTTATAAAATATTTTCTATTTAGTACGACAATTGTCTATTTCACATTAATTCACGATAATATATATTATCCAATAATACATATTTTAATTTCTGATTAAATATAAATATTGTACACATAAATAATAGAATAATCAATAAAGCATTTTTATTTAAATCAAAAGATATTTACCGGCTATCGTATTTAACTGCAAATACTTCTTCATAATTCAATGTCTGGCAATCGCGGCGCGGATGTACTTTAAGTTTAAGATATACGCCTCTCCTGCTATAGTATACTTGAAACTAACTAAAATAGCGCATCAAGGCATCAGTTCGTTGTCAAACCGTCAGTGCACGAGAGTCGAAATCCAATCCAAAAGTCAGATGATTTTGACCGGAACCAGAAGGAGATAAGAAGCGATCAGCATGTCAAGAACGTATTTCCTGTTTTTTGAATAATAGTAGACATGATGCCAGTATCATATTGACGATTGAATATGTTATTGAAATTTGTTTTTACTTTCTTATTAGAAAAGCTAAAACTGATTGTTAAAACTGTTTATTTTTTTTTTACTTAACCTTGATTGTTATGCAAAATAATTTCGGAATCGCTAAAAAAAATATACATGATTAAATATTAGTTACCTAGTGCAAGTTTGCGAACTTAAATATATTTCTCGAGATAATGACGGCAAAACGAGATAGATTTATAATGCTAGGTATTTCAGGAAAATTAGTAATCAATAGTGTAAACGAAGTAGTATTTACATATCAAGATTGACATAATGATGGCTTGTAACATCCGAAGAATATATGTTTTCTAAGTTAGCAATAGAATTTTCAATTTTCTTTTATCTTTTGCTAATGCAAAAGGGACATGCCAATAATTAAGAATCGTAATGAATAAAATTATTGATAAATATCGAGCATACTTAATTGTAAAATTAAATTCTTAACAATTTTTTAAGACACTTTCTGAATATGTAAACAATAAATTATTTTGTTATACATGTATCCTACAATTTCACATATTTTTGTTTTAAATATATGATAAAAGTTAAATCTCTGCTAAATCTTTTACTAAATATTTAATATATCAATACTGTATTAAAAGTACGAGTATTTAGTACAATTTAACGAAGTAATTTTCTTTTACAGAACATTTAAAACCATGTGCCACATTTAAAATCAAATATAAAGAATTTTTTTAAAATATACTTTAAAGTATATTTTCAAAGTATACAAAATTTTATACGAATTTTATAATTGTTTTAAAAGTATCTTTATTTGTTTATTTATTGAATTTTGTTCATCATATAATAACCATATAATAATCACGTCAAATATGTATAATGATGTAATTATATTTACAGATATGTTTATAACGTAACTCGTGGAACTTGTTTTTAAATTAGAAAAAAAAATTTTTGATTAAATTCATTCAACACTCTGTTGATGTAATAATGTGAATTGTTGCGTTACTTCATACTTTTAATGTTTTGTATTAATGATTTCCAATTGTTTGATGATAGATTCCGCGTAAAAATCTGACGTCGTATTAACCGAATGTGTGATAATGTTACTATAATATTTAAGATGCATAATATAAAACTGAATGAAATGGCCGAATCTATGTTGCAATAAAAATCTATATTATAATATAAGAACTGAAAATAATCGTAAATTTCAAACTACAAAGTACATTTAGCAGCAATTTCGCAATCGCTATTGGACGCATATTAATGAACGTCATCGCCCATAAGATGTTAAAACATTGAAGACACATTGATTAATGTATGTAACTGCTCGTATCAAGAAGATATTCTCGTTTATGTAGAAAAATTTTGTTTATAGTGACGCAAGCACAGTAAATGCTTCCTTATTATTCAGTATACCGAATGTTAACAAAGAGCATCACAGATAAATATTATTTCGATACCAATTTATGAACATGTTTTACAAATAGTATCACATAATTGAGTGAAATCAATATTAATTTGTGTGCAATTTTATATTAAACTTCATCAATTGATTCTCAGACTAAGAGAAAAAGAAAAATTAATTGTTATAAAAAATCTAATACCATTAAATAATATTAATTGTTAAAATTCCCGCCACATTAATCTCTATTTTAGATAAATTATATTCAATCATCACTTGTCTTTCGTTTGCAAACATTGAAATTGTAATAACGTCTTGCAAAATTGCTTTATCATGTTAAATATATTATGAAACACAACGGAAGGTAATTGTAAATACATTGTTATGAACGTTAATTTGTACAATCATAACATTAATACAGACCTGCGAGATAAGAATTAATACTCCAATGTATCGTCACGCGCATGGTGGAAGTATATCATACTTAAATATATTATATTAATATACTTCCACCATGGTCACGCGCACCCTTTTGTTTTTCTCGTTATGTGTCATAATATCATTGGCTCGTAAAAGCAAACGAACCTTGCCAACCTTCGAACCCCGGTTTTTCCAACTGTGCTGTTACATCGTCACAAAATTCATGATAAAGTGGCATGTCGATTATCTCGTGGCTTCTTGTACTTTGTCGGAATATATTCAGTGCTTCCGACGGTAGACGCGTTAACCAATGCATCTCCTGAGATGAGACAAATCTATTGCTGTGAATGCTGGGATAAATGACTGTTGATATCGCACGGCAAGATATTTTTAAATTCCGCCCTCTTCAGAATGGTAAGATATAATTTTTTTCGATGCACTCAGTTTAAATGAAAAAAAAAATGTATTAAATGGATATAGTAATTCGTTCATTTTGTTATTCTTGACGGTATCTTGTGATAACCGCGGGCAAAATCTTTCACGTATGATAAATTAATTGATGAGCACACTTTATGGGAAATAATAACAATTTTGCATTCTATAATTTTGCATTCTATGTGCGGTTTAATGCACAGTCTGTTAAAATATTTTGGCCCTTAGATTTGGGCATCCTTCATCGTGCAATGATTTCAAACCCCTCGCCACAAGTTTTTTTTTTATACCTGATTTACAGGGTCGTACAACGTACATCAATATTGTTGGCAAAGCATTGTACAACTTGAAATCGTAAAATAGATCTCATAGAACTTTCGGTTTGGTTTTTTGTAGGGTTTCTTTTTCTCAGATTTCACGGACATAAATGTTATAATGAAAAGCCCTGGGTGGTCTTTACATTATTAAACGTTAGCAAAAAAAGCAAAGTGTCGAGTGAAAATCATTGCGAAGGACGCGATCCCTATCGATGTTCGGGCCTTTTATACCAATGGAATGTGATGTCTCTATCCGCTTCTTGTAATTCCCACCATCACGAGGACCACACGAATCGATAATTGCCTCTTTCAAAAAATTACATCCGTCTTTTCCACTTCGGACAGCTAAATACCGTTTTTTAGTGCGCGCGTTCGTACGCGCTTCGAATGCGCTTGCTCGCATAACATAATGCCGTGCGCAAACTCCTAACCGGTTACTCCTTGAGATCGTCTTGTATTCTCCTCCGCGAGATTACCGTACTCGATCGAGTACGATGAACTTCATCACGCCACGATATATGATCGATTTAACCTATTATTTCTGATAGTGATATCATTTCATCAAATGTAACCAATTCTTTACAATCGGTAAAATTAAAGATTAATCCAATCTGAACAAAATCTACTTTAACATTAAATGTGATAAATTTCAAAAATTTCAAAGGAATATTTTTCTTTTTATACATATACTATCAGTTTTTAGAAAATTGTTTATAAAGTTAGAATGTATTTTAACCTATAATTATTGTAGGAAACAGGAAACTGAAATTTCAATAATAAATGACAAGCTTAAAATGTATGTAGAATATACTAATTGCTAAGTATAGTCAAGATTTGATCGTAACATGTTATTCTATTAGTTACTCTGTTAATGATTCAAAACCTCGTATATTTCAGAATTAATGACTCACACGCGAAATCTAGAGCGTCACGCCAAATATGTAAATAATCGTAGACGTGACATAAACTCTTATGAATACTTTAATTATTACAAATCTTGCAAGTTAACGAAATTTTAATATTATACAGAACTTTAATTATAAAAATAAGATAATGTTTTGAATGTCTCATATATTTCACAATTACGGTTCTAACCAACGCTACATAAGAACCGATAATACTGTAAAAAAAATTCAGCATTACATTAAATTTCCCTCGATAGATTATCGCGTAATGTAATGTAAAATTATTTGATTTTTTTATATATTATAGAAATAATTAGTTAGTATAGAAATAATTAGTACAAATATATATTTTTATTTAAATATTTATTTTGAATGTTTATGTATACAGATTTGTTAATTTCAATTTTTGCACTTCTAATTTTAAATTTTAAATTTTCTATTTAAATTTTCACGAATCTTCTTACTGGCTAGTTTAGTGACTAATTAATCGTTATATTTTAATTTATGTCTACTCAGAAATGTATCCATTATATAAAAATTTTATAATTAGAAAACACAAATTAAGATTTAAAAAATCTATACATATCTAAATACATCAACACATATTCAAATAAAAATATGCATATGTAACAGTTGTTATAATGTGCAAAATATTAATAATTCCATATTATATCTCCGACGGAAATTAAACCAGATTTTTAACCAATTATTAGCTATACGAGAATCAACTAAAAAACTTTTAAGACATGTGCCAATAAAAAAATCATATCTTTAATCTATATAACTACTATTTTTTCTCGAAGTAGCTCTTCTGATATTTTAATTCATCTCCGCTGGAACCTTTTCTAAAAATATATATAGGCATCACTCATTTTCCAAATTTTGTAGATTTAAGCTTATTTCACTTTCACAAAATTTTATTAGAAAGAATTCGAACGGGACAATTGGGGCTTAGTTAATAAATTCAGATCTCTCGTTCCTAGTAATAATATAAAAAATATGAAATACTAGTTTCAAAATGGTGAAGTACTCTTTTATAAATGGATTTGTTTTTCCACCAATAGCGCAATTGTAAGTGGTTATAGTTATAAAAATTCACCAATGACAATCGAATACAAGAAGAATATTCGACCATCATTGATCAATTCTTTCAACTACAACCACTTACAATTACGCTTACGCAATTATAAAATAGTTATTTAATTCAAAGATAAACTGAAATGGGAAAACTTATGGATCTCCACAGGATATTTTATTCAGTCACTGTTATTTACTTTTCGTATTTTAAGGATATTTTATTTAAATTTAGCGTATCAAAATAATGGAAGGCATCAGAAAGAATGAAAAAAATCCTTGTGTTTAAAACACGTCTTAAATCCTATTTAAAGATATACAAAGATATACCATTAAAGATATATCATTCATAAAATGTTCTGTTATTTCTATGTTCTGTTATTTCTCTATTGTCTTATTTCTCTCTTGTTATTATCTCTTCTGTTATTATCTCTTTCTATTCTTTTATCTCTATTGTCGTTGCATCTTAGAACATCACGTTCCATCCACGCTACTCACGCAAAAATGGATCCGACTAGAGATCTAGTTAGGCTATATATTCTAGTTTATCGTATTATATTTTCATTCTTCTTAGCCTTGAGTTTTGTCAGTTTTACCCATCTTCTAAATGTGTAGCATTATTCAAAAGAAATTTTATGCTGCATTTTATAAAAAAGTAAAATTTTTCAAAGCAGGCTTTTTGTTAAGGAAAGCAGCTTGTAGCTTTGAAAAAAATAACAAAATAAACGACTACTGTTGCATCGCTAGACATTTACAAGTTAGAATATCATTATAAATCATAGGATAAATTTAAACCATCAAAATCAGAACGAATCGAATCTATATGAATTTGGAGATAATTAGTCAGACATTTATTTATTTATTTTTTTAACAAGTTATTTTATAATGCTAATTACTTCCGCGCGCTTTATTTGCATTGGAAACAATAATAGTTTTTTATTGCGTGATTCAGTATTAGAAATAGAATATCGACCGCGCAATTCGTGTGCAATTGGTCGACAAAAACGAGAGAGATAGGGTACGAAAACGACCTGTCTCTTTTTATTCAATGGTGTAATGTTATTAGAAAGAGAGATTGGCCATCTTCACGCTTCTTCTTTCTCATTTTTGACTACATTTAAATATGGATGGCGCGGTCCATGCTCTATGTTTTTAGTATTAGTTGACATTACTTGTATAAGCGTAATGTGAAATCGTGAGTGCAAGAAAAAATTTTGTCTTTTATATAAAATCACTATTTCAAAAAAATTACGAACTTTGTAACGAAAAGATATGTTGTAATTTATGCAGAATATAATTTGCTAAATCAGTGAACTGATGATTTGCTTTGCCCCTCAATTTCGGGGCAAATCAGATATTTCCTTTTTTTTTTATTTTTTTAGTGCAATAGGAAATACCATGTTTGTACAATAAAAAGTATCAGGTTTATGTATTATTTTATTTATTTTATGTATTATTTTATTATAGGATCCAAATTATAATTATAAATATTAAAAAATTTATAATAAAACTTAATAACAAAATTTGTTTTTTTTTATACATTTTTTACCAATGAACAAAAATTGATCCGATTCGTCTCAGTCTATTATATTATAAATAGCTATTATATAACAGAGTACCGTTATAAATCATCTATTCAAATGCAATTGACTTTTTAAAACTCGAATATTCGTATAATTGTGACTTGGTATTTAAGTTTTATCTATTGTATTCAGAGATCCGGACTGACAGGTTTTTTCGGTTCGACTCCGATTCCGGTTTAATAAAATATCAAATAAATGTTCCGGTTGCAGTTTCGGTTTTTTTTATCAGTAGGAAATCGAAACTGTAAAAATTATAGTTTTTTAACGGCTTTTTTCGATTCTACTCTTTTACTCGCTTTATTCTATTTATTTTTTAAATTTATTCTATTAAGAAGAGGGGAAAAAGAGAGGAGAGGGAGAAAGAGAGAGAGAGAGAGAGAGAGAGAGAGAGAGAGAGAGAGAGAGAGAGAGAGAGAGAGCGTGTTCACCCGTTCAATCTAGAGAGCCTAATCGAAGAGAAGCGTCAACTGATCACGTGACTTTGAACAAAAATTATATAAACATTATTTTAAGCACATTTAATTGTTATGGATAGATTTCACTTACTACATAAAGTCTACATATGTATTCTTGAATTTCATGACGTAGAATAAATTTTTGCAACATGTTGGAAAGCAAAATCTAAATAAAAAAATACTAATATTTTTAAAAAAGTTTAAATATGTCTTGCGATCCCACTAGATTTCTTATATCATATGAAGTGTTGAAAGTATTTGCATTCCGGTTGTTACAGCGACAGTGATACTGAATTGAACATTGATGATTTGGATGAAAGAATGAGTAGAACAAAGATTAAGAACAAGGATAAAGATCAAAAATTAAGAACCGAAAAAAATCATAAAATTTTACCAGTTCAGTTACGGTTTCGATATTACAAACTTTCTAAATTCGGTTTCAATTTCGCTTTACTAAAAAAAAGTGTTCCAAAATGGTTTTCGGATCGGTCCGAGAGTCCATGATATTATATACAACAGATAATCTAAAATAAGATAAAGGATATATACAATACAAGAGTTTCAAAAGATTTTTCCTTTCAGTTATGTACAATACTAAGATTTTACCATTTAGTATCACAAAGACTTGTGAGTCCTAAAAAAAGCCTATCAGAGCCGACATCAGCTGTTTGAATGCACAGAATTTCTTTATTCTCGTGTGAATTTAACAAAAACGAAATAATAAATGTTTCAACCTTTCAATTTGGGTCCTTATCAATATAAAATATAAATCTAAATTACATGAGTAACCTTATCTAAAAATATAATTACAATTAATACATGCAATTTTCAAGATGGTGAATCCCGACAATTACAAAAATTTATATAAAACTGGTGTCGTATATTTGCGTTAATAAATAAAATCACATTGCTCATCAAATTGTCAGATTTGCTATGTAATCATTCAAAATAAAAACGAAAAGCGAAAAATTAGAGAATTATTTAAATCATTTATTTAAATTTTAATTTAATTAACTTATTTTTATAATATTATTGTATAATTTCAATATTTAGATATTTATTTGGTTATTCATTACACAGCAAATTAGTATTTGGATAAAAGAAGAACGAGCTAAATTGTTGGGATTTTTAGATAAGATTACTCATTTAGATTTATATTTTATATTGATAAGGATCCAAATTGAAGAGTTGAAACGTTTATTTCGTTTTTGTTACATTCATATGAAAATAAAGAGATTCAGTGCATCCGAACAGCTGATGTCGGTTCTGATAGGCTTTTTTTTACATATTTTTTTTCATAAACACAGTGTATATGTCAATCACCAATTACAGACGTTTCAACCACAAGATTAGGTCCTCTTCAGTATTAGTAACAATATCGGAGTCAAATTAATATGTAAAAAGATAGACAAATATAGTCATTAAATCATCGTTAGGCTTAGTTGTCCAAAATTAAGAACTTCGTTATCATTTGTTGTACTTAGCTGGATATCTAAACAAGAATTCAGTAATTTAATTAAAATCGAGTTGTATATGTAAAATATGTAAAATTTTTGAAATACTATTCATAGTCAATGTGTTAAAATTAATTATATCAGTTAAATAAAACTTACATTGTACTCATATAACGATGATCCGTTATAATGCGATCTTTATATTGGTATTTTATTCGATTTCCTTGTTTTATAAATTATAAATTTATATTGTTGATTTTTATGTTCGTATTTATTCTGTTTAACATTTATATTTATAAACACGAATACGAAACGTTCTCTCACACGCTCTCAAGACATAGTTATAATCACATCACGTTATAACGGAAAATTTTCTGTGAAAATTTTGCATTATAATATGTTACAAAATTCAGATTATCTATATTGAAAAAAAATGTTATCCAAAATTTCTCTACTTGTTGCAAAATTCAGATTACATTTTAAAAAATGTTATTCAGAAGTTCTCTACTTGTTCCCGACCTGGTTAGGTGAGTTATTTTTACTTAACGTATTTTACTTAACGTAATTTAATTATTCAATTTTGGTTGTGTACTTAATATACTATTAATAGATTGACGTCACAATCGGATTTGAAAACCTATTAGTGTTTTAACTTTGATTAAGGAATTTTTGAAATTTTACATATATTTGATTGTTGATAACAACTTCAAAATCAAAATGTTCAATCAATATTGATGACATTCTTTTGATAACAATTTTTATATTATAATTTTCAAAATAGAATAAGATCACTGAAGATGACTAGGTTAAAAAGGTCGAAACGTATGTAATAATATTAATAAATTATTGTTATATATAAAAAAGTTTTTCGCAATTAACATCCAGCGCGACTCGAATAGCTCGATAATTCGCAATTGTTGAATTCATATTCTTGAGAGCTTTATTAGTATTATAGATTATTAACTATTCTGTATCATATTCCAGATATCTTTATTTAAATGTAAAGTTTAATTGAAAGATATTCCACAAATATATCATATTTTGCAGAATCAATTAATGTTATATATGCATATTCGCAATATTATCTAATCGTAATCGTTAGATTATCATTCTATGAGAAAGTTTTCTTCTATTTTGTATTAAACGATTGGCACATTGCGATTGAGAATATTCCTATAAGTAATATATATTTACGTTATTCAATTTTGAGTCCTTTTGCCTTGAGAAACAATATCTGAGAAACGATATCCGATGGCGTTGCGCACATGTTCGTTGCGCGCAATTCCCGCGATTCTCCTCTTGTATTTCCATCGAAGTGATTATCGGTTATGATGATGGGCATTACGCGTTGATGCGTGACTACGAACATAATGGCCAACCGCGATACGAAATTAGACTAATTTCCATAAGTAACGAGTCCTATGTGTCAATCTTGTAGAAGCCGGCAAGGATAGATTCGTCACACGCAGCCTGCGTACACATCGCGCACATTTTCGGCGGAAAACGCGTACATTTCCAGCGAAACAATGATCACATTGACTCATTAATTGAGCAGGATGTTCTGTTTGGCTCTTGTTTCATTTTTTTCTTGCGGGCTACGCGACCGCGTGCGTTTTCTGCGTAAACTCGGTCTAGTCACCACTTAACTCTCTCTAGTCTCGTCGTAAACTTTAAACGGAAGGAAACGCATATATATTACTGACAGGAAACATATGTAGTATTGTCGTCACGAATCACGATCTATTTCTTAAAACATGAATCCATTCATCTTAGACAATTAGCGTCACTTTTGAAACAATAACTTAGGATAAATATGGTTTGCGCGAAAAGGATAAAAAATATTCAGATCAATCTGAATAACAAAATTTTTAATCGTTCATCATCTTTATGTGTGTTAATTGTCTACAATAAATATTATATAAACACGTAGCATTTCCAGCAAGAATATTTGCTGTATTCATTTCTAGAAATTATATAAGATATAGAGTAACAGTGATAGGAAAGCAGCGATGAAAATAATTACTTTGGAATGCAAAAATTTTATTGTCTAAATATTGCGATTCCCGGAAAATGATAATACATCAAAATTCGAACGAGATCATCTACTGCGAAAAAATATTTTCATCTGAAAATTTCTCAAGTACTATCCATATTTTCCATATATATCGATGATGTTATTCTTGCATTCTCATTAGGAAATCACGTACGTTCGAAGAAGAGACGCGCCGGCGCCACATCATGTGTGATAAATAAAAACTGATATATCAAAGCAATAATACATTTTATGTGGGCAAAATATAAAAGAAATTTTTACATAAATTAAATGTCTACCGAATTCCAAGTTATAATTTTTTGTCTGCTTAACACAATAAAAAATTGCACGGAGAATTTAATATTATTCTACATATAATAATAGAAATTGAATTGTGAATTTAATAAGCAAGAGAAGAATAATTTCAGCTTGTTATTTATTATTGAGGATAAACTTTTATAGTCACTCTTCATACATGATATGACGTATATATGCGCTCGCATCTTATGTAGTATCCACGCAGTTTTTAATCACATCATCTGCTCTACACTGCACTGTTTCATCATGCCGTATTACGTGCACGTAGTGACTTTGCATAGTGTGATCTTTTATGTCAAATTGACGAAACCATAAGGACAATCACGTAGAACATTCTTTATATTAAAATGCCTCTCTCAATGTTTCATTCGTATACGTTTCTTCACTAATTAAGTGCGCAATATGATGTGTAATCTTGCGCATTCAGTTTAGTATCCACTCGTCAACTCTCAATATAAACTATGCAAAAACATATAAGAAAAAATTATCAAGAAATACATTTTCTAAATATTCATGTAGTTTATTTATATATTTTCCACAAAAAAAAAATATATATATATATATATCTATATAAAATATAATTTAAATTGTTTATGTTAATATACATATATAAATATATATTACAATTAAATGAAATTATTTCAAATCTTAATAAGGATAATGTATTTTTATATTACTGTTTTACACTGTTTTACAGATATTTCATTATTATATTGATTTTCATTATTAAGTTGAATTATATAAATATATATAGATTGATATAATTCAATCAATATTAACATATGTAATTTAAAAAATGTATAAAATATAAGAACCTTATCTTCTTGCAATTGAAGTGATGTCTAAATATTAAGTATTCATCGCGCGCGTGCATATCAAATCTCAATAAATTCTATATTCTCTTCTCATCGATTTAATTCGTCTATAATGGTATACATCGCCTTGTTAATCTAGGTCGTTTATTGATGACTCTTTCAGCAACGACGCCTCCGTGCTTTGTAGCACGTTGTTTTATCAATAATGATTCATGATTTTTACCGATTCTATCTATGTATAATAGTTAGTATCGATATTGTCGCTTTCCATTGATGGTTAAAGTGGAAGTTGCATTTTCTCGGATCATGACCCTGCAAACAAGCTATCGTTATTTGTTATTTTAATGTAATAAATAGCGACAAATAACATCAGTTTGTTAGGAATCGCATGAACATTTTCATATTAATATGTTCATAAATAAATGACAATTATAAGATTAGAAAAAACGCTACTTTTTATTTTCATTTTAAAAAAGTATTAAAAATCGTCGAGGAAAATATATAGAATTCTTAGGCATATCAATATTATAATATTTGTGGGAAACCCGAATATCAAGGCAATAAAAGACCATGTACAAATGTCTCAAAATACACATGAATCTTAAGTAAAAAAATTGTTCGAGATTAATGATTTGTGAGATACAGTCTCAAAACTTTTTATGCAATTCTTTTGTTTTCTATTTATCAAAATATTTCTTTTAATTCATTATTTTAGTATTCTTGTTAAAGTTAAATCTGAATAAATATGGAATTTTTAATAAGGTAATATAAAAATAGTCCCGAATAATATCAAAAACGGATGATATAAAAAATTCGATTAAATAAGATTAATCAGTTGAAATCCAGTATAATTTTGAAAAAGGTAAAGACTCCGTTATACTGATTTATTGATTACGTTATGTGATGCAATCGGAGACTTCAAATACGAGCCTCATATGATTTCTCCTTCGCATTTTCGAATGACTGATGCAAGTCGGATAGTATATTATATATGATATATATGTATTAAAACTTCTTTTCTTAAAATTATTTTATATCAACAAATTTTCATTAATGTATTTGACTGATATACCACCTTGTCTTATTGATTATTTAATAATTAATTGGATATAGAAACAAATATTCATCATTGTCTTGAAGTATCGTACAATTATTATAATTAATTTATTAGATTACGTAACGTCAAGCGCGCGTATTGTATACCATTAGCTCTATCATAATAATTAATTAAAAATCTTCCCGAAATTTTTTCGTTTAACTATAACTAACCGCATCCGGACGAAAGTTGGATTAAATTCCTCGAAAATGTTTGTCAATCGGAATCCTATCTTGTCCCGAGGATTTGATTTTCGTTCTGAGAAAATCCTTTCGGAAGTACGACCGATTTGTCATAGGCGTATATACTTCCAACTTTAGTAATACGAAGATATGAATATACGTAAGCGTTCAAGAGCTAGTGAAAGGAGACGTCATCATTGACTTTAAGTGGGAGGTAAAAGAGGATATGAACGCGGTTTTGAGCGGGGAGTGTATGCGCCATGGTGAGAAAATTCGAAGCGCAAGAGGGGAACTTGAATCAGGTGGAAATCTTTCCATTCTGCAAAAACATTTTATCCATCAAATGTAATTTAATTAATAAATTGTTAAAATTAATATGATGATTAATTGGCCACACAATGTGGAAGAAAAAAATTAAAACTATTTGAAATTCATAAATTATAATTTTAAACGATATTATACAGTTATATTGCAGTTATATAAAATCTTGTTTTGTTAAATAAGATAAAAAATATAAGTATATTTATATAAAAAAAAGTATATATTTATATTAAAAAAAATTTATATAAAATATCTTGTGTGTATCTGTAACAAGTTTCGATTATGATGAGTTTTTTAATCTGACATGTCAAGATCTGGCAGCAACACTGTATGGAAAATGTCATAATAATTACCATTAACGTCACATCTATCGTCAATACTATCAGTATCATTGTTGTGTCTACGAAAATGTATGGACAAACTGACGTTGCTATGACGGAGAATCGCGACCTACCATTATTAACATTGTTCATTAATGCCGTGAACTTTTCACAATGATAACGAAGATATTACGTACGAGATTCTCGACCGGGAATAACGAATGGTGTCACGCCTTCGTCGGCAATTAGCGGAATCGCGCGTACGTCCACGCTGTTGATGCACACATTCATCTCTACAGGCGGAATGTTCCTATGCTATAATTACCTTTATCGACAGATTCATTTTATCTGTAACAATATAGTTCGGATTTTTATGAAGAACATGAATCAACTACGTACATTTCTACGATATGAAAACTGGAAAAGCATTCACGTGCCAATGAGGATATTTTTTGCATAATTACAATTTCCATACAAAAATTGAATATTTTTAATTTAATTCTATTTTTATTTTATCTTATTATTTTATCTTATTATTTTATTTTATTTATATTTTATTATATTGAACACTGCATATACTGTTAAAATGTAATTTTAACAAATGTTGTACTAAAATATGTTAGTTTTTGATTATGGAAAGTATTTTGACAAGACAAATTATTTATTACATATAAATTAATATGGAAACATATAATATAGATAGGAAAAAATTTCAAGATACTTATTCAACTACTTATCTAAATTCTTCATGTTTTTCAAAATTGAAATTGCTGAAAAAAGTAATTTCCTACAGTTTATGTCTCTGCTAATTTTAGCCGATCGAATTTAATAGGTTAACAAAAAAATTTAATGTTAATGAAATAGCGCGGGAAAATGATCGACAAGCATGGCTGATACTCTCGTGTGCTAAGAACTCATTCTCTTTCGGTCATTGCTAGCGTGCAGACCACGTGGTGACTATGAACGAGCGAGTGGAACGCAAAGCCTTGCGATTGAGTAACAAGTATTCGTATTTTTGTAGAATTTTGCGAATATTGTTTATTTCATTTAGTTTTACCTTTTGTTTTAATTATTTTTTCTCAACAATAATAAGACTTTTTGCAAAAATACAAAGGATAGTTTTGTTTATCTCAATACTGTTAGATATCTTTGTATAATTATCTTTGAACAAAAAAATACATTCGTATTTGATTCATAGGGTACAACAAAATGAAATGTATTTTTTTTATTAAATCATTAAAAACAGAAATTTCATGTTAAAAAATTTTTACTCTTATGTACATTCAATAAAATAGAGCAAAGCAAGCAAAAATATAAAGATAAAAAAGAATGATAATTTATAAAATTAAAAATACGGTTATTAAAATTAATTAAAAATTAATAAAATTGTCATCTCTTCTCACCCGATATTAAATCAAAGCCAATTTTTGCAAATATTAATTACCAAGTACACTAAATCTCAGTATCCGTTCGTGATGCTTAAGATCATCGTCATCATCATCATCATCACCAGAAAGGTTCGAGAGATAAAACTACAATGTGCGGCAGATCGACAGTGAGTCGACGTTAACATCGCCTACTACGCACATATAGTGGGGACGGAAAGAGTGGATACCAAGGTGGTCGCGGGGAGTTATGAATGAGTTGGTCGCGAGTCCTGAACCACGGATCTTAATGGTGGGGGGTAAAAGCCGCGCACCGTGCAGGAGAAGGGATGACGAAGGAGGTGGCGCGGGTGATCAAGAGAGGGCGAAAATGGTGGGAGGATTGGCCGAAAGCGGGGTGTGGGCCACGTGCTACGGTGACTTTACAATCGTATATAGGCACCGGTCGACGGAGTGGCCAGTACCATACACTGACAGTCATACACCGGGGGCGCACGAGGTGATAGAAAGAGTGAAAGAACTGAGTTCGAACAGGAAGGAAGAGGGAAAAAAGAAGAAAGAAAGAGAAAAAGGAGGAAAAGGAATATAAAAGAAAATACAATAGATAAAGACTACGAGAAGCGATTTACGTATGTCTAAGGCAAACGGATAAATCATCACTATCGTCTCCCTTTAGACAAGTTCATTTCTATTATAACAAACAATTTTTCACCCGCCTTCTTGTCCTGTCTATTCGTTGGATTGACCGCGTCCTCTCTTACTTCGTACCTTGATAAATCAGTTAGTGACAACATCTTTTGAAAGCAAACTTACCTTTCCAATTAGAAAGTGAAATATAGCCCTGTGAAGGGCTTTGGAATCAATACAGGAAGGAAACTGACAATCGACAGCGAGGAAGTAATTGTGAAGGACAACCAAAAAAGAAGAATTTTAAAAAGTAGAAGGAAACGTACAAGGACTACCCTTAACAGTATATCCCTTTGATTCTTTTTCTTCTTCTTGAATATCCCCGCCACCTTATCAAGCACCCACCCCCCCCCCTCCCCTCTTTCTCTCTCTCTCTCAGGATCCCATAACCCCTCTGCCCCCTCATATAAGAATCAGTGCATCGCGTGTGCTGGGACCAGTGCCAAACGGATTGTGAATCTGTGCAGACTGTTTTTTCGATTGTGACAACTCTTCAGGTGATCAGAATCGGTGGCGTATCGTGCGACTGAACGCTGGAGCACACGCGCACCGTCCGCAGTATCCATGTCTATATACGCATGTAGATGTATATAACGCACGTGTATCTATTACTTACATATATACGTACTAATCGCTGACGCGAGAAGACCCGCGAAGGATACACCGGCATTACTTCTGCCTTGAGGCTGTGCGTTCGCGAGTGTTCGCGTGATAGATAGTTATGCGATCACGATGATTGTGAAGAACGCGATAGAAAATCAATTGATGCCAATGGAGATCATACTCATCCGCGATCAGAGGACTACGTCCCACCGGGTCCATGACCAGGCGAGTCCTGTTATGAGAGTCAACGCGCTAATATCAAAGTCAGCGATCTCATCGTTGAAACAAACCAAATATCAGGGCATCGTTGCGAGACGCCATTGCATTAAAGCGATAACCGCGAAAACGCTTAAACGAGAGAAAAAGAGTGATTCGCACCTCATGCCAACATTTTATCATGACCGAAGAACACAACATTCTAACGAATCCTTCAGCGTACTCAGATTTCTAAGTAAGTCAAAGTTACCATCACATATACACATACATACACAATTGTAGTTTGTGATGACACAGCAAGCACTAGATGCTAGCAACGGTAATTGTAAATGTACGAATAAACATTAATATTGTAAATATTAAAAAATCGTTTATTACAATTAAATAGAAGATAAATTGAGATTTTTAACCCGGAAATTATCAATTAATTGTAGATTGTGTATACTAAATTACTTCTTTTTTAATGTAATATAAAATGGGTTGTAGCAGGTGCAAGATTGAGTATCACACGAAAGAAATATCTTTATTGTATTCTGATACAGTATATGCTACGTCGATTAATTCGAGGTGAATGCAGCAAAATGCATTACGTAATTTTAATAATATTTCGGTTGTTGCATTGTACTGTTCTATCTTTGCAGCGTGGTCGTTGTCAATATAAAAGTTGCATCCTCTTTCCGGTTGCAAGGCTTTCTCCGAATTGATTTAGAAATCATATCAGGATTTGCTACATTTGCATCAAGCCAGTTGTTTATATCCCTCACTCCTTATTAACCTTTCGCAACATCGACAAGGAAATATATAGATTGACTTCGCGAGTATATCTACCGAATATAAATATTGTATCTCTAGGATTCAGCCAAATTTTCTATGAACTTCCGTACATTAGTCACAATTCGAAATGAGAAATACCGATTCGTATGTAAAAGAACTCGAGAATCCTATTACTAACATCGATAAACTTGAGTATGACTCGTAAATTTGCACTTGAACTGGATTATGACCTGATGGTAAAACTCGCGTGTTTCGAAACCTTAATCATTGAACGGTGCTCGTCTCGTGATAAGTATCATTAGAATACACGAGTCTAAGTATACTTATCGATCTACAAGTATACGTAATTTTATTTTCTTCAAGTGTTAATGAAAATTTTGAATTTTTTATAATAATTCATGAAAATTATAAGTTTAGCAATTTTCTTTATGTAACATTGCAATTATTTGCGTTTTAAAAAATATTTATTCATTATTTTTTTTAATAATATTAAAATCTATTGCACAATACCTGTTATAAATAATACTTCTGACTTGTAAATATCACAAAGAATATATCGCAAAAATTAAATTAAATTATTTTTAAAAAATTAATTTTAAGTAATGTTTTAATATGAATTTTTTTAAGAAATATATAATAACAAAATATTTCCTTTTGATGCAGTGATAAAGTAAAAAATGTAATAAGCGTGACATTACGCTTTTTTTTTATTTAGTTCACTGTCGCTCATGTCATTCTCTTTTGCGACTTTGACGTCATTTTCGAGCATGCCGATGAAGTATTAGTCATCCACCTTGTAACGGTCCTCCTTATCGATTCTTCGTTTACAAGTTTGCGAATCTTAAGTCTATACGCGTTTTCGTTTACTGTCTTATCAGTTTCTTCCAAATTCTCAATAAAATTGAGAAGAGTGTATAATAGGAGATCTGGATTTCCCAGAATGAATTCAAACATGGCACGTGCCAGGACGTGCGGTATATTTGCCTCCGTCCGCCCACCTGTTGAACAGCGAGGGTCCTACAGGTGGTTTAAATCCTTAAGTTCTACGAACTGTGAAAAGATGAACCTACAGGTTCGTCTTTCAGGAATCTCGGCTAGATGTCCACATATTTTTGTATTTTTAAATGACATAACATACGGTGTTTCGTTGCTTTTATTCTTAAATAAAACGAAATTTCTCAGAACAAATCGATACATTGATGTAACTTCATATTTACAATAGTGGGAACTTAATGTATTCACTATATTCTTTTATGATGAGAAATTGTGTGTGTATGTGATAGAATAATTTATAATAAATTGTCCAACATATATGCGCACCGCGGGTTGCGACCTACCGCAACGTGCTTCGGTCCGTAGATACGAACGGAAGAAAAGGGAGTAGCGGGTCGGGCGTAATGGGGTATAATTGTCGCAAGCAATGCGAGGACAGTGCGTCATTATCGCATTTTTCACTATCTTTCTTGTTGGCCGACAGCAGAGATGCGCTTTGCACCGGTGTTCACCGGCTTTGCGCGCCATACTTTTTTCAACGCGACCACGGGTTCTTAGGAATTTCGATGGAACGCCGTCGTTGAGAGTCGTCGTTGAGGTAGGCCCTCGCAGTATCAATGATATGTAGACGACATTGGGGAAAGTATAAAGAAAGGTAAAATGGCCATCAAAGTCCATAATCTGCCGATTGGTTTCACAGAGATAAACTTTTCTTACTGATAGCAGTAATTGTGGCAAAGAGGATATACACTTAATATATTTAATTTGTTTTCTTTTTAGAAAATTGTGTAGATTAAGGAAATATTAGTTACATAATGGATTGACTAATACATAAAAAAAAGTAATGTTCACCAGAAATAATTTGAGAACAATAGTTTTCCGCCATACGGCATGTCAACGTATTTCTGCGAAAAACAATTAAAATCCTGACGCGTAGTTCCTGAATTAGGTAAATGCGAGAGTAAGTTTTGAGAGCGTCAAGATGCAGACTTTTAAATTTCTTTCTGCTCGAGAATAAGAACTCGTTTGAAAGTATACCTGTATCATCGTATCCCTTTCTCTGCTGACAAATTTGACCGATCGTGGAACTCTAATCGCATAGCAATTAAATACCTAAGAGAAAAAAAGAAGACGGAGTAATTAAAGAAATAAGAGAAAGTAAATGATGTCTTCAAACGACAAGTAAGGAGATATGTTCGTGAATAGCCGAGATTATTTACGTGGATTACTGCGAACTTTGCAGAGCGATAAAAATACTTGCAATCGAACGACTGTTTCTCGAGATACGGTCTTTTTCGTATATGGCGAAAAATATATTGCAAGTACACGTGTCTCTCCTAACATCATTAGCGAACATTAATTGGACGCTTTCCGCCAGGATTGTTGCCCTTTCGAAATTTCTTCTTCTTTTATTTTTACGCTGAAAATAAAGTGTAAAAATATGCTTTTATTGATTGTTGTATATTACACAACTAGCGAAAAAAAAAATGGAATCGATGCAACATGCTTTTACAATATATGTCATTGCAACAATAATACCATATAAAAAAAATTCACACGATTTAGTTTCCCGTTTATTTCTTATTCCATCATACACAAAAAGATACCGAAAAGAATCGATTTTATCGAAATATTTAAAAATTTAACTATAGATATACAGATCTAAAAATAGTTTCGTTGGATTATATATAAAAATAATTATGTAGAACACTTAAGCGTGATGACAAAAATAACATTCTATCAGATTTGATTTGAAAATAATTTTCAGATTTGTATTAAACTAAATTTTTCGATATTCCAGCAAAACTATTCTTTCCGTATAGACTTATCTACGTTAAAATGTAAATTCCAGCACATATTAAACCCTTATCACGTCTTTGCGATTGATTCTGTAAAGTAATAACGCATCGTAGCATATTCACGTTAAAAATTATGGCAATGTGTTCACCGTTGACCGACACGGTTTTGCGTCGTCACTTTGGGGCGCAAACTTCCCTGCGGCAAATTGCTCTCTCATCGCAACGTAGAACGCACTTAAGAGCCGCTCATTAATATGCGTTAAGTGTTCGAGGCGTCTCCCTATGCCCCGTCCCACTCCACGTTTTCTCTACATCTCGCTCTTTTTCCGTCTGCATTTCTGTCTCCCTTCGTTTGTACGGCGCGTCCGTCGCCTGCATCATGCGTTCATGCACATTAAAATTAAATTCGTTAGCGCCTGTGGATGGTACGACACACCTCCGGTTTTCGGTCGCACGCCTGTTCATCCCGATGAACTAACGATATGAATCAAAGAGCTGAAGTTACGTAAAACTGTATATTCTAAAACAGTATCGTTACTGATTGCAAAACGCTATATTACTGATAATTCGACCTGATAAATGTTCAAAACACGATAAATATTATCAAATAATAATGATAAAATCAATCAATAAAAGAAAACAATATTTGATTTCGTAATTTTCTTATTAATAGATAACAGTTGATTTCAGAGAAGAGAAAGAAGTCCGAAATAATGTATGCATAGGCAACTGATAAAATCTACAATATTGATAAATGTAGAATGCTGTATATCTTACGAAATTTGATTTAACTTCAAATCAACATTGCATTTAGCAGTGTCCGTTTGATATACCGTATGCATCGCTCGATTTTTGAAACCTTCAAAACGGTGATGAAGGAAGGAAGGGGAAGGGGAATATGGATTAAACGCGGACAACACGTATACGGTGGCTTCCCATCGTTATACATCCTTCAAATGCGTACGCAACTGTCGATGGTTTGTCGTCGTACCGCTGCACGTGATCCGAGGCCCCTCATCAAGGGTCGTAACTCGCGTAATAATGCGACGACGAATTCGCGGGGACGTAATTCGACGTGCGGTGATCTTGAAACTGCCGGATGATCATAAGACGGTCCCGATCGGAATCTACCATTTAGGCGCTTACTATCGACGAGTGAGTCCCCGAGGGTGGAAACAGAGGGCCAATGAGCCGGAAGCTCAATGATAATTTCACGCAGGCATCTCGCGGCTCTCACGTCAAATCGTGATTACCACCAGATCATTGAGTAGTATCTTCGATTTTTCCTTTTTTAAGATTCTGACAATTCCGTTAATGATGCCCCTACACAAGTTAATCTTCATTGCGGAAAGGGTCCAATCCCGTGGCACTCGCTCGCTGCTACGGATCTTCGATGGAGCCATATTAACGTAACTGTTTCCGCAATCTTTATAGAACCTTATTATTGTATATACAATGTACTAAAATGGCAACTAATGTCATTAAAAAATAAAAAATATATGAATCATTCTGATAATTTGATGAAAACACTTATGCCATCATTTAACAATAAGAAAAGAAACTGAAACATTTTAATATTTAATTAGCTAATTATTGAAGTGGTACTTTAATAGTATAGAATAAAAACGGATTCCATACTGTGATCGATAATTTAATTATAATGTATCATTTAATAATATGGATCATTAAAGCAAAAAATCTAAAGTGACTATTTTTGTTTCCAGGGTTAGGCTGTGCGTTGGTGATTATACTAGCGACGCTGTCAGTGCGAAGTGCTCCGATAATGAATTCCCCGAACAAAACGGATGATATGAAATGGGTGAATCCTTGTGGTGTCTCTACCAAATTACGAACAAACGGCTCCAATCCGGACATTGCTCAGTTGGAGGACCATGATCTCCTCAACCAAATAGTACTCCAAGCGAGAACAGCATTAAAGCATGCACAACTATTTAGAGATGAATTTGTAAGTAATATAGAATACATATGTTTCTCTCTTTATCATTGTCGTCTTCATCGAGAGTTTTGATTGCGTATCTTTTTTTCGTGTATATTAATACAATTCACATTGATACGAGATTGATACGATATTTTATTGAAAAATTATGAATCAAGAATTATCAATTCTTTAATAATTACTTATATGACCTCTTGGAGGAGATCGGATAGAGTGAAGGAACTTTGAGCGGAAGGAGGTTATGGTAGTATTTCCGGTCATCCAAACGTTCGATCGCAGTTCCATGAATTACGATCATAGATCTAAGAAAAAGATTCCAATTTTATAAATCTTGTCGCGTCTTTACATTAATTGCAAATGTCTCATTAAGAATTTTATTTTTTTTCTATTGTAAAAGTATAATATGTATAATAAATATTATACAATAGTTTACTTTAAATTTGCAAAATGAAAATGTGAATTTGATTACAGCTCCCTTTTTAAATTATAAATTTGTATCAAATTTTCTAAATTTACATTAAATTGAAAAAATTTTATTTATATTACGCTACATTTTATTTAATTGTTGGATTATTATTTATTCTTTATTCTGAATTATCTATTCAACTATTATGCATCTTAAAGTTGCGATTGAATCTTGAATTCTGGAAATAATTTTATAATGGAAATCGATTTTATAAGGCAGATAGATACATACGACAGCGAGAAATTTTTGTTTCAAAAGAATCTTCCCAACCAATCGTACCTTATTATCTCTGACCAAGGACAATAAATCACGCACCAGACCCGAGCGGTTTCTCAAGGTTTCTCTTTAGGAGCAATCCAAAAAAGAGATCGACTCGAAAACCGCAGAGATGATGTTTCGCATTCTAAATTTCATTTGTTTTTCAAGAAATATTGTCTGACATGTATAATCCGCTTATAAAACGCACTTGACTTTATTCCTTTCAATTATATATAAGAAAATTTAGATTTTTTGATGTAAAAAAGATTTAGACTTCTAAAATACCAGACACGAGAAAACGCCACTGATTAATTTCTAAACGATTGCGTTTCGCCAAATAATGGTACTAAGAAATAAATACTCACGATTGATCGCTGAACAACATCAGTTAAGACCAGACAAAGACCGTCTTCCACTCTCGTGAACGGTATTTACCTAGGCGAAGCGAGTATATGACCGAGTAAATTAGCATTCGTCGCGTGCATCGAGAAAGGGTATTTCTGCCTCTTCGCATTATAGGGTCCGTTTCGCCCTAGGGCTCCGGCCGAAGGCGGTTAAAAAGCGTTCCCGTTACATCATCGCGCAGCGATACCGGATACCGATGTTTTTTAAGTCAGCGCATAATCCGATATCATACCGGCCGTAGCTCGCTTCTACCCTTGACAAGAAAGACAATAAATCGCGCACGTGTAAATACCTCGCCACTTGCGACATATAAAAGATGGCATGGAAAAGGAGTGAAGTCATAGTTGAACATGATGACAGGGAAGAATCAAGTTTCTTTCCTCGCCGCTCGGCTCACTGTGCTCGCGGCGAGGCTATGAGCTCCAGGGGCGCCTTCCTCCACTGATATCAACTTGCGGCGACACACTGTCTGATGGTCCAGTGTCTTCACCGTCCGACACTCGTTATCGGTTCAGCGTAGGCCGTCTACCGGCAGGGAGAGAAAGGAGTAGATTAGTCAAGGATACTGAGAACGGCGGAAGTCTCACGGCCAATGTATCTTTCGCGTGCGTGGCGCGAACGCGAAGAAAATCATCCGCGGCGAATCATCCTCGCGATCTTTTGCAACTGACAAAACTATTCTTCCAAGAAACATTCCGGGATAATTGAAAATCTTTAGAGTACAATCGTCAATTCGATCTATCTGTAGATTACATCTTTCTATTGCTCGTACATTCTTTAAATTTTTATTGTTTTTTCATGACGTACGACAATTCATCATCTTTATACCGTCTGGATAATTTATAAATCAAATTTATTCGTCTGCAATTCGCAATTTGCGAATAGCGATAGATAGTCTATGTTTTCGCGCGTGTGCAGACGCCAGTACGTGAAGGAATCGGATAAAATATCGGAAGCGAAGGATTCCAATAAATCAGAATCGGAAGCTGCCCCCTCTCCACCGCGGATGGATACCTGTACGCCACACTGGCACACCGCCTGCATACTAAAGCCCAGACCGGATATACAACCTGCCAGTGTATGTACTCGTCTCGATACATACGACACATATCTCCTATCATGGTATACTGCTGTATTCTAATGTCCACTCCCGTCGTTCCTTTGCGCGATGATATATTTTTCGAACGCGATCGTGATTGTTCAATATATCTTACGAAGTCTACAGACTTATAAAAAAAACGGATCGCATAAATATTATTACAAAGATCAGAATTAACTTAATAATATTTCTATATAGAAATTTAAGAACCTGTTCAATCAATATAGTATTTGCAATTAGAATTTATTAACAACATTAGAAATTATCGACTCAAGAGATATATTTATAGGACGTGTTGATATCGCGAACTATTCGATCGACTCTCAAAGCTATCACACCAAAATTTTACAACTTCTAATAACCGGTACAGTAGTGATGCCGCGCTAGAAGAAAGACTGAAAGGCTAATTGATTTTGACGGGTCCTCAGCAGCGCCGCGCGGAGACCATACCTATTCTTGCCAGCCTACTTCCTGCCAGCTTCCAGCCCGGTTTTACGATTATTCGTGCTCCAGTGTGGCCGACGAGACTTTTACGAGGCACAAAAGACCCGCGCCACAGATTTGTCCGCCGTCAGTGGTTGTTAGCGACAATTCCTTTCATTCTACCCTTTTTGTTTCGCTTTACCACCTTTCCCGTGTTCGTTCCTTGCTCTCGCAATCTCTCTTCGTATTTATATATCTCGCGGCGAAAAATGTATGGAGAATATTCAAGCACTTCACAGCGTGAAACAAAGACCACGGCGATCGTTTTGGAACTTCGTGACTTCTAGCATCATTTTCCGTATCGCACTAAAACAAAGATTGCTGAAGTATCGATTCTTAAACGGATTGAGAGCCACCACATCGTGAATGTAACCAACACATCATAAAACGCGACGATAAAAACAAGTTCTTTTCGGCACTTGAAAGGAAGAAAGGTGGACGCGAGTTCAACTCCATTCGTAGTAGGTAGACGCGTAGGTCTCGTTAATGTATTTATTAGTGGACTGCTTACACAAAATTATCGTAAAATTCTGTTTAATTACCCATCAGATTCCTCATTACGTATACCTACACGATGACGCAATTGATGGCCGGTTACCGCCATTACCGAGTATTTAATCTTTTTCGATACAAAGTGTGGGTTTAAAAGTTATCTTTGTATCTTCTTTGTATCTTCTTGGACGCTTTCGTAACGACCGGGGCGTGAGAAGGGCCGATCACTGATCGGCGCACGAGTGCCCGCAGGTACACAAGATCGAACATGCCATAACGAGGGAATGAATTTAATGAATGACTACCGCGATGCCGCCTTTCTATGGGCTACTCTTGCTAGCCACGAATTTCCGCCGCTGTCGTGCCTTCGAAATCCATTTGTCGTCACGTATGCTTACTTTCCACTTGGACATGTCGATATCTTCGTTCATTAACCTGCACGCGAATTCATTCTTATTTTTTCACGGCGTCATATATGCGTTAGAGAGAAGTCTTCGAGGATATATGATTTATCAAGCTATGCAATATGTGGTTCTTGGCAGCGTGGTTATCAGGAATGTTGTTTGCGATCGAAGGTATTATCGCATTCGTAGGCCATACGAGAGTAGTAAGAGTAGTGTCATACGATGATACACTTTCATTCCTACTTGAGATAATAGTGTTACAATGCGTTATCTACACTGGAATCCAAGATATAAGATCAATGAGACGAAATCATCTTTCCGCACATAGGATAACATGTGCAGAATTCTGGATAATATGTGTCAATGCAAAAAGGTTAACACGAGAATTCTTTTGTGAAACAGTTATTTGAATCTTCAAAACCATATCGCAATTGTTCGTCATAATAAGAGGCCGATGACCTATACCACAGCTTTGAAGGCTCATGGGACTGAAATATCAGTGTATCATAAAACATAAATACAAGATACTATAAAAATTATATACTTATTATATAGTATATAATAAATTTTAATTTTATAGAGTAAACAGTAGGGTAACAGGAGGGTAACAGTAAATAGTAGGGTTTATTAGTTCCTTAGAATCTGATGTCAAGTGCAATGAAACAATTTTTCTACATCCAATTATGATACGAAAATGAAACGCGAAAAGTGACTTCCAATATGTTATGCAAGCTTATGTGGCATGTTTCCCTCGCTCTCTATTTCTCGCACTTCCCGGCTCAACGAATGATTCATAATGACTCGTCCGATGTAAGTGATCCCTGATGGGACAATTAGTGTGTCTCGGCTGGCGCCCGAGTTTCCAAGTAATTTCTGGGTAAAGGACTAAGCTGGCTTTTGTTAGCTGACCCATCTCGGTATTCCCGAAAAGTCAGCGTGCCATGGCTGCTTATGGCACGCGCTCTGCCGCATAAAGAGCCGGCACGAACTGTCGTGCGTTACTCACGCGGCAGTTCGCACGGCCGGCTGCGTTTTCATCGTACCAGGAACGAGGGATATCGGGAGACTGATCGTATACGAGGTGTTGCACGGCGTATAATCGGTGACTAAACTCGCTGACATCCAGTGGCGTCGCTTCGCTGCACTATTACGAGAAATTAACGCGAGCGAGTCGGTACTTGCGCTGGCAATAGTGCTGGCACAATTGGCGGATACCTGGAAATACAATAAGAGCAACGCGGTGCACTAGTCCGTGAGCCTTTCGCGAAGTGACAATATAAAGTGACAGTGAGATACACTGCTGTCAAGATATAAAAGCGCCAAACGGCTGTGTACGCATTGCGTTCTTGTTAAATTGTACTAATATTTTTTAAAGAACATTTTTCAACAAAAAAGTGTATACAATATCGTATCAAAACATATATGGTTACAAAAAATGTTATTAATTAAAATTTGTTATTTATTATTTAATATAATATATAATCGTGCTATTAAATAAGCATGATTATATCCTTTAAGGAGATAGAATAAACAGCGACATGCTTTTGCACATGCATGTCACGTATTGTTTTATATATATATATATATATATGTGTGTGTGTGTGTGTGTGTGTGTGTGTGTGTGTGTGTGTGTGTGTGTACACACACACATATACACCTTAATCTATTCCCGTACGCAACGAATATGAGAGATATGCAGAACGATATAGCAATAACGCAACACCCACGCGGAATAATTTTTCTCAAATTTCCGCGAGATTACACGCACTAAGAAGATGATGATGAGGAAACTTGATAGTCCCGCATATCTTTCTTCGATGTTGCGGCTCCTTTTTTGAGAGAAACGATGTATCTAATTGTGCTCATGTTTTTCTTCTATGATTTTGCAGATCAGACAAACTTTCAAGACGGACTTCGCCAGCGTCCACAATTTGTGGAGGAAATATCATTACGCTTGGCTGCCTACACGATCTGAAATACCTAAAGAACTGGGAGAGGAACTGGATAAGGAACATCTTAACAAATTGGATGTACGTTATCAATTAATTTATCTGTCGTTTTATCTGTCTGCATAGTTATTGTTTACAATCTATTACAATACAATAATTTATTGGAAATATATATATGTAAGTAAGTCAATAAATACCTTAATTTTTGCAACCTTAGTTTGTTAAAGATAAAATTAAAGTTACTTACTGACTAATTTGTTCTGCATACACATATACATTCACACATATTTCTAACGTATATATTCTTTTTCTTTAAAATACGTACAGTATATATTTTTTCACGACACGTACATGTGCATGAATAATTACACACCTATAAATGGATGATTAACAGTATGTTCGGATTTATATATTTTCAGATTAACACGTCTCTCGTCGATGCGTATGAATATATGCAGAAATATGCGGTGGGCTTAGAGCAGGTAGTTTTGGATCAAAAGGATTATCAGCCTAAGTATCATCAGAAATTCACAGAAGCCGAATGGAAACTTCGAGCGGTAAGTTCAGTTTCGGGATTATCTTAAATCCGTTATCTTCCTAAATAATTATGTTGAGCCATGAGTATTCGATCTGTAACTCTTTCTCGGCGTGCGGTATAAAAAAAAGAACTGTTGTGCGCGACTTTCACAATAACATCGGCACAATTGGCCTGAATTATTCTGCCTTCTGTTGCTGCAAGTATGATAAAAGACGTTTCGCCAAGTTTTACGATCATTTTACGTAAAGGTTGAGACGTTAAAGATCGTCGCTAACTGCCATTTTATTGACCATTCCGGCAAATAGCTTTGGACGCGCTCAAGTTCCTATTAGAGTTTCTTGTGTTTTTTAGTTTTTTTTTTTTTTTTATATACATCGACTTCGAAAACACATTTTGAAAGATTGCAGAAATCAGTCATCGCCTATTAAAAATCATTAATAACATTTATCTTGAACCTCGTATTTAAGTACAAAACAATGTTACTTTTGCAATTAATTTTAAATTAATAATTTCATTTATATATAAAATTAGAGTAACTTTACATAGATGTTAAAAATTGCAAAATGCTTTAATGTCAATTTTTATTAAAAACTTTTATCATGATATATTTTCCAATTACAAGTGTTTTTAATGTCCTGATGCTTCTCTTTTCTCAGGTTCTGTGTGAGATCCAAGTTGCTATAGAAGAACGTAGTGTAACGCGACGGCCGGACGTCACTCGAGATGTTATGACATCTGATTTCCGAACGATGACAGACATGACGTCCCGTGATCTGCGTGACTGGCTGATTTTCCGCGAATACATGAATGGTCTCGAATACGTGATACAAGTATTTTCACATCTACGCCTACGTCTGTAATCTGTACAATTATGAAGATCCGTAAAAAGCCGAAGAAGGGCTACCAGACGACGCTCTCATCTTACAAAATTAACGTAGTTACTAATGGCTCCATTTTCCTGAGGAGAAGAAATATAGGGAAGAGGATAGAAGGATCTTCCGATTATCTTCTAATTATCATTTAAAGAGCAATTTTAACGAAATGTGTCTCTGCAACAAGGATCGGGCTATTTGTTGGTATCGACGATGAGAATCAATATTGTCGAACCGACTAATATACCGCATCACAATATCTACATTAAGCTTCTATGATAACTTTGAAATAGAAGTGCCATCAATGCTCCCGACACTTCAATTACCATCCTTTTCGATACTCTTTAATGGTACTTCGTACGGAACAAGATAGAATGGAGAAAAAAAGGAAACAAAGAAAAAAAACTGCGTCGTTATTGGCCCACTGGCTTTCGCCGTTACAGTTCACGGCCACATACACATAATCGTGCATATTCACACAAACTATGATTTCGCGCGAAGATGCCCTACAAACGCGCGTGCGTATTTGACTCTATATATGAGAAAGAAAGTAGGATTATCTCTCTTTATGTAAGTTCAATGGCTCAATCATTTAACATTGAACGTAAAATAACTCTCGAGATAATTATTACATATCACGGTTATCTTACAATCTAAGAACGTGATATCCTTTATACTCGATATTTCTTCTTTCAATACGTTATTAACATTGAACATGGCCACGATTTAATTGGCTTGATTTTCAGTAAAGATTTAAATTTTTAAATAATATTCCTCAATATCAATAAGATTTGTGACAATCACTACTGCTATAAGTGATTGTTACATGAAGTATAAAAATACACATAAGATTGGAACAATTGAAAGTACACAGGTAAATTTTACGAAAAATTTAAATTGATTTTTTAAAGTAATGATTATTCACATCGTATTTTGCTTGTCATAGTAGTTTGAACATATGAATACTTTATAATACTTAACATTACACGTTCTATGCTCAGTGTAAAATGAAAAGTGAGTAAGAGATTAACTGAGAAAGAAGATAGTTAATAGGGAGGAATCCAATCTTGCTGTAGGTTCATAATGAAACACAATATTTTGGATCTCGCAGTAATTTAGATCTCTCGTAATTAGATGCGCGTGTACGTATCACATTATGCACACAAAACTCCCACAACACTGTTGAAAGGACTCTCTTCGCGAGCGATTCATACTCTCCACAATCTTATATAATAATTTATTGACTACTTATATATATGTTTCCATATAATATAATATTATATTATGTGTAAAACATTATATATAATATTAGTATATCCATATTTATTCAGATTATTTATTTTATTTTTATAAAGATTTTACACTCCGATTAATTAAAGTATTTAAAGTATCTAGTTGAGCTTAAAAGTGCCTAGTGTATATGAAAGAGAGAAGGCTATAAGACACAATTAAGATTTCGTACATATGTGCAATTATTTTGCTCGCGTGTACGAAATTTCATAATTACAATATTATTAATATCGTGCAAAAGGAGAAGAACGCATCTCCGCGACGAATATGTCGTGTGTCGCGCTGTTGCTACTGCTTCTCTTCTTGACGTACCTTTGCAGGGTATAAGAACTCTAATCACACACAGAAACTTAACGAGGCTGGTTAATTTCGCACTTTTGATCGCAATTATTTCACTCGCAAATGAGATCCTTCTAGTATTATATTTTACTCTATTTTATTCTTTTAAAAAATATTCTTTTACATCATTTTTTTTATGCCAACATCAACATTTTTATTAATATAATAACATGCGAGACTGTTGAAGACTATTGGCAACAGGGTATATCATATAAAAATTTCATCAATCCAAATTTATTATTTTATTCCATAAATCTATCATGATGCTATTTTGACAATCAATATATATATATAATTTTTTAATGCATATGATATATATTTTTATATCATGATCTACTCCATTTTAAATATTTTTATAAATTTCTAAATCATGTCTTAATATGAACATATATATATATATATATATATATATATATATATATGTACATCTTACGCCCTTGCAGTCTTCAAAACTAATACCAGAAGAATTTTTTGGTACTTACGATTCATAATCGCGTGATCTTTTCTAAAAGATCGGTCATAATAGAAAGTTATTGTGCGATCATCTGCAAATAACTAATGTATTAAAGTATGTATTGTCATACTTAATTTTCATATCAGTAGCAACATGTAAATCATATAACAAGTTCGAGATATCATCGACGCAATTTTAATGCGTAAATCATTATTTATACGCACACACATACGTCGCATAAAATATATTTTTATTTTCTTATCATCGCGTCTGTGATATGCATCTTAGAACATCCCTCAGGCGACTAATTTTTTATTTCCGAATCGATCCACGCTTGCTTCCGTTTCGACAAAAAAAAAGAGACAGAGAGAAACAATAAAAAGAAGAAAAAATAGGAAAAGGAGAAAACAAGAAATAGCAGCTAAATATTTATATTATGCTTATATTATACTTATATTATGTATTATTATTTGTATCAAATTTTGATTATTATTTGTATTTTTATTTTATTATTTTAAAATATGAAAATAGTTTATAGATTTTTATAAATATTGATACGTTATGTCGCGTATATATAATGAATAAATTAATTAATTTTGTAAATATTCTTTTTAGAGACTAAAAATCTCGTCACAAAAGTTATTTTATAAATTTTGATAAAAATGTTTTTTTTTTTTAAAATAAAGTAATTGAAGATTTAAAAATTGACTGATATTATATTTGCTTTCTAAAAAGATATTTGATAACTTTTACAGATTTTGAATTGATCTCTCTGTCTCTTTTTATCACAATTTTGTAAAAATGCATGGAACACATAAATAATTAGCATAAAAAGTTAAATACGGTCTAAATGAATGTTTTCATTTATCGTAAAATTAAAAAATTCCAATAATTGTAAATAAGGAGATGTACAAGACCGTAAAAATAAAATTTTAATAATATCGCGACACAAGATAAATTAAATTTGGATTAACTAGTGCGATCGCTTCATATATTGTACACAAAAGATCTGATGAATATAGTTTAATATAGTAATAAACTGTAAATTATACAATTTTATGTATGAATATGTAATCTGAAAATACGGGCTTCTCTCTCCTCAGAATGCCCATTCTGTTGTAGCATATTAAACCAAAGACCGTTCGATATCTTATCGTTCGTTGTTATTTCAATACTACCTTTTTTCCCCCTCAATACGATTTCTTAAAAAGAAAAAAAAATTCAAAATCCTCACAAAGAAATGTGTATAAATCAAAATTAATAATTTGACATGTAATAAATCCTAATCCTAACAATTTTCTAGCTATGTTATCTCTACATATTTCATTATTTGCTTTTTAATAAGTGTATTAGCAAAGCAATTCTTCGATCATTGGCACGTGTTACTCGAGTATTCGGTTCGAATATTTCAACCTGACCAAACGGGATTTGCCTTTTCCCATGATCAGTGTTCGATGCCGTGTCTCCGGAGCTGTTGACGTCGTCGGTGTTTGAGAGGAAACGCGTAAGTACATGATCATCGGCCCAGGTACGGCTCTGTCCCAAGCCGCCGTGTTTGCGCACGCTGTTAGCTCATTGTCATCGTTCGTCCAACTTACTTTCTCATAAGGATTTCCACTTCTCTCGTGCTGATTCTGTGTTTAACTATCCCTACCCGCCTTCCCTTGGTATCCTCATCCAGGTGGTCTCCCGAGCGCCGCCAAGGTGTCAATGTTTTGCCTAGCCATTAAGATCGTTAGCCCATCTACGTTGCGTTTGACAGCCGAAGGGCGATTCTAGAATTTTATTTCAGGAGTTGGGATAATTGCTTGGTGTAGAAAAAAAAAGAACGATATTCTTCAATTTGTAATAATACAATACTTAGCTAAAATTTTTTACTATAAATTCCTTTTTGGAAAATATTTTTAAACTGCGTATGCATATGATAATATACTATATTGCTATTTATAAATATAAATGCATGTTAAAATAATTAATCTAAAATAATATGTTAATAATAACATAAATTAATCATCAAAATGTACATTATATTTAATGCAATAATATCAATCAACACTATAATAATTGTACAATATAATAAATAATACGCTGTAATAATTGCATCAGATGATACCGACTACAAAATATATTTGTTATACTAAACGAATAAAATATTGATAGCAGTCGATGAGTCTCCTGCAATGGAATTCGAAAAGTCTGGCGCATACATACCGTCGGAGAGAGCGTCAAAGAAGAATGGTGCGCCAGTGTCTTCGCCGGTGGCGCAGGTAGGGATCGACGATCGAATCTTATAGGGTAAGATATGAATGAGACGTGAGAAGAGGCCGAAAAGATCGGTCAACGCTATGAATGGCTGGGAAAACTGCGATGTTTTTTTCATACTACGAAACATGCTTCATCTCTTCTTCGTTTCTCCTACTAGTATTCTTTGATGTTTCTCAGTTGTTCCATCAACGGCGGCGATGTGCCGACGGTGATCCTTTTGCACTTCGCTCCAAATGAGTCCTGAGAGTGGTCCGGAATCTAGCCCCCGCCATTGCCTCGGGCAAATACTTCGGCTCCTTTCAACTTGAAAAAAAAAAGTATACCAGACCTCGTTGTAATTAGGATAGTGCGCCCGCATGGACAGCTACAGGGAGTCTTCGCCACTCACCATTCATTCTTCTTCTTCACTCGCTATGTAACTCGCCTTGTCCTTCTTCGTCCTCGCCTCGTCGCCATTCTCGAATACCCTGAGGGCGTCCTCCCACTATATTCCTAGTGGCCCTCAAGACAACTTTCAATAATGTCGAGACAAAAGACTCCAAAAGTTGAGTAGTTCTCGCAGCTTACCGCGGCATTGTTAGAAACAGACACTCGACTATGCCAACAAAATGTCACTCGAGTATTTCATTCATTATTATATACAGAAATTATTTATATAGAAATTATTTCATTCATAAGAAAAAAATATAAAATCGATAATATAGTTTTCGTATATACTTTTACATTTTTGTATACAATATTCTTTTTATAAAGTAATTATACTCCATACATTATTAATTGTTTTCCTTCGATAACAGCGAAAATGTAAGGAAATTGAATTTTGTAGTCACTAATCAAAATAACCTGAGAAAAACGAGGTATATACTGTCATCCTTAACTGTTGCTGATTGAGGGGCGGTGCTGTGCTAATAGGTTCCATCCCCCGCCCTCTTAACATGGGTACTACGTTCTAAAACAGTCTAGATTTATTTCACAACTAATTTTGCCTTGTTAGCCGACAGGCTAGTACAAAGAGTCTATTCTTATTTCGTCATCAAAACGCGTGCACGTATCTCATCACAGCTAAATACATATTAATGACAACAATTGCTTAAAAACTATTCGTTTTTAAAATATACTCACATTACGTTTCGCATGTTTGTCTGTAATTTTTCTCTTACATATCTGAGCAGATAAAATTTGACATTGATAAATAATGAATATTATTTTCCTCAATCAATAAATTTGCATGTAATTGTTTCTATCCTTTTTTCGCTGAAAACAGATTTTGCTAAAATATAATTAAGTATAAGTGCGAGCACAGAATATTTAAAAAGGTGGATATTATTTCGTACAAAAATATTCATGGATGCGAGCAAGTATGTATTATTATCTATACAGAAAAGATACTTAAAAAAGTAAAGAAAAGCATCTTCTCTTGGTATTATATTACAAAATAGGAAATACATATTAGAAGCATAAAAACACAAATTATAATTCTCGTGTTAGCGATTGCAACGCGTTTTCTCTCGGTCAATGGTAAGATGGCTTCAGAGAAAAGAGGTACCGTTCATGGGAACTGTGAGACCGCTTCCTAGAAGAGTGAACACAACGCAGATATCGGTCGGAAGAAAAGAAAAAGAAGGACTGTTAAGTCGAATGAAGAGGGACGAATGACATTATGGAAATACCACTCTTTCGCAACATCGATATCGCCTTGTACACGGACGGCGTTTTTACCGCGGCAGCTCGGGGCCATCGTTTTCGGCAAGTTGTTCCGGTCGAACGAGATGCATTTTGTCGCGAGATAACGTGTGGATTCGAGCATGTGGGTGGGACAGCGATAACCGGTGAAACACACGAACACTTTTAACAGCTAATTGCCGTAGATAGGAACGATCAAGAAGTTGGCCGTGGAGTCGTGGTAAATTGTCGATCGTTCTCGCGAAATGCATGGGAACTAAAGCCATCCTAACCGGTGCATGCGTCATCAGCCATATCCGCATGGAGGAGGTTTCAATTCAGACGATGCACCAAAATTGACTGAACAAATTGACTGAACTGGTTGCTTTTAAAAGTTGTGCATTACGAGAGAATGACTTATCATGCAACATAATAATGCATTATAATAATGTTTTGTCAAATGCATATCATCCAGTCTCTTAAAAAAAGCATATAAAAATATATAATTCGCTAAAAATATAATTTTAAATAAAGTGCAATTTTAGGATACATTTTTTAAAACATAAAACATTATATAAACTTATATGTATAATAAATTTAAATTTATTAAGTTCTCATTTTTATAGGTTAACATTTTAAATATTTGTTAGATATTTATATTTAAATAGAGTAAATATGATCTTAACGTTATATTTGAATAATATTATATTAAAAGTATTATAAAACCCCTGCTCTTACTCTCAATTATTTCCATAATGTTTTTTACAAATGAAACTTTCAGCGACCATTACGCGTGGTTACACATCTTCTAGACTCTTAGGGGAAGCAGAGTCGAACTGGTAGTGGCAGCGGTGGCGAAGGATTGAAAAGGTAGCTCGAAGCGGGACGACGAGGTCGCGACATCGTGACCACGGCCAGCCACTGATTTACATATTGTCCACCGTTGAACCAGCATCGCGGTTCTTTGTTTTGGAATGCCTTGCCGAGAGCGAGAAGAGGAGCCTTCTTCCCCATCGAGCTTGTGGGATGCTCTCTTGGTCGCTTCTGCCTTGGTAATAGCGTCCAGATCCAGACTCCGGTGCTATCCGCAGAGCCACCAACGTCGATCTCGTCGAGAACTCTGAGAGAAGGCGTCGAGGTAATGCATTCTCATTTTTCGAACGGCGACACCCTTACTGCCGTTCCCTCGGATGCACACGTGCAACTATGTCGATTCTTCACTGATTAGAACGTTCTTTCCCAAGCTGGATTTGATTCTCTGCGATAACGGCTTGAAAATTATGAAAAGCACAAAATTATGGAAATGATAAATATGAATTTATAACAAGCCACATAAGCAAATAATGCAAAGATTTTATATTCTGTTAAAAAATGTTAATTTTTTATTATAACTTTTTATAATATTATAAAGACAAAAATATGTGTCTGCATCTATTTTGGCATTTTAGTATTTTTACATTGTTATCATTTTATATTTTTATATTAAATTAATTATTCGCGAAGTAGTATAGTAATCATATAAGATATAATTTGTAGACTTTTGTACATTCATCATCATGAATACGATTTATCAAAAACGGATCACAAATCTCATTTGCATAAGAATTGATTTTAAAAATATTTAATATTTCCATTCTTACCCATTATAAATTATAATTTCCGTTAGCGTCTTATTTATGTTCTTTTAAGTTTATCACATCCAATAAATTATATTTTAAAAAAGAAATATTAAATTACTTTTTCTTTAAAATATGATTTTGAACTTCTATTTATTCTTCTTTTAGAAAAAGATACAATGATACATAAAGAATGAATTATTATAACACTGAAAGAATGGCAGAATAGCACATGGAAAAAAAATTGTAAGGTTCACACTACTTAACTGTCACAATTGAAGGAAAGGTCACTGCAGAAAATAAGTTTTTTAAAAATAGTAAAGTAACACTCGAAAACTTTTCAAGGTGAAAAACAGTAAGAAAGATAACTATATATCACTTATCTAATATCTTCAAACATTTTTTTTTCTGAGTTATAAATCGATCTAATTTTTAATCTTGTCGACGGTCAACCATCAGATGTTAACATTCGTGAAATGACCGACAGGAATTCCAAAAAATCACATTACATCCGGTCGAAAGAGGGAAGCTATTTCGGACAGGTATACAGGTATACGCAGATTCGTGAGGCCTGATTGAGACTGAGTCATACATGTATTATACTTAAATCATCATATGATTATGTTAAAAACTTTGGAGTTATTGATATGAACATCAATTTCAGTTTCTTTCTTCTGTTAATAACTTTTCTTCATTTTTCTATTACATAATTAACACACAGAAAATAATGAAAAAGAGATATTGTAAAATAAATTTAAACTTGCACTCTGTATATATTTAAATTTTCTTTGACCTTAGTTTTTGGACATTCTTGATAGTTTTATCTTCCAAAAATCCGTTTCCAAACAGTACAAAATATGCATAGGTGAAAAGGAACTTCGTCGGCAGGATAAAACGAGATCACCCAAATGTGGGAAAGTGCGAGGTTTTACCATGGGGGGTCTTAAGTCCTCTTCTATCCTATCCCGTCTTGTACCTCTCTCTCATCCCTTTTTTCCAATCCTCCCACTCCTTACTTTGAGAAGCCATGTCGGAGAGATTTACGTTGTACCGATGAGTGTCCCCTTCAAGGAGTGGGAATATCTTCAAAAAAAAGAAGAATGAATAGCGAAGACGGTTAACTGTCTGTATCAGATATTCGCCGATTGTAAAGAAATAAATAGCTCTTCATTGACATATCTATTCAAAATTATCCTCTGCAGGCTTACATCGAAAAGATTTACTTAATATAATATGAAGCTCTTTGAGTTGTTTTGTACATTTTAATAAATCTGTAATACATAATTTTTAAATACAAATTTAACGTTTGTTTAGATCAAAACTATCTGTCTGATCTAAGTCAAATTTTAATTCGTCTCGTACTTGCGAAAAAGACTAGATCCGCGCGAATTGATACTTTTTTCTCAACTGACCTGAGACCTGTTCCTTGTGGAGCCGCTCTCTATTAATGCGCACATATTTGTATCCAAGCATCTCCGATTACCATGAGAGAGACCTGCTTTCGGCTCGCGATCTTGGACCACCGGCGGTACCAGCAGAAGAATTGCTTTAATTTTCCCGACACTCACGTCAAATATATTACAGTTACGGCGATAATATATTAGCGGTCTGAGTAGTAAAGTATAAAGCGGCCCAGTAGAAAAGATTAAAGTCTTTTCTTTCTTTCCATATTATCTAGATTCAAACGTGTTATGCATTCGAAATTTTGACACTAACTAAAGACCAATTATTGTCATTTTTTCTGAAAAAATTATATAATTTCGAAAATTGTAACGTTACTTCTTGTATTCAGTTTCTTATCTTTTAAATATTTTTTTATCATACAAGTCTATTTATATACCCTTTTAACGTATTAAGTTTGCAGACATAGCAATAATTAATTTAATATTTTATACTGGAAAGACATTGATACTCTAAAATTATATGTGAACATTAGTAATCAATATAAAAAATTTAAGGATTTTAAAACATAAAATATTAATTTTTAAAATTTTATTTCTCTTTTCCGTTCTCCCCTAATCTTTCTAATAAACTGTAATATAATGATTTTAATAAAAATTATTATACATGTACTAAAAATTGGCAAATTTGTTACCATTTTTAATTATATTTTATTATTTATTTTGCTTAAATGTCAATTAAAATAAAATTGTAAGTAAACTGAATCGTGCGGGGATAACTTTGATAAAAATTAAGCAGCAATGATCGATTCTATACGCGACAATAATAGATGCAACATGCAATAGTTTAGTCGATAGTAGTGTTTGGGTGGCGAGAAGATCTCGTTTCTCGTTAGTCCATAAGAGGGTCGACTATTATTGTATTGAAACCACCGAGCATTTAAAGATTAACAAGTGATGATAAATTTGAGACACCAACAATGATCAGCGATGTGTGAAGCGATCTGTCTTAAAAATTCTTTAAATCATTTCACATCAGGATTAATGTAAATAATCCAAAAACAATGCTAAACAAACTAAAGTAGATTATTTTTTTACAATAAATGTTTCATATGAGATAAAATGTACCATGTCATACGTTTAAGGTTCATGAATATTATATACATCTTGATTGTAATAATAATTATTTATATGCATATATCTATATAAACAAATTATATAACTGAAACATTATCAGAATTTCGGTTTTATTCAGTAATAGTAATATATCACATTAATTATCAAATTACAATATTCACTTGCATATGTTCACCTGTATCCTTTTTAATTGGATAGATATTTACCTCTTAGATATTTTAACTTACAACAAGCTCAATAGTGTGAAAATACACGTGCTACTTGAGTAGCGGCATCAAGTGGCGTCACGCTCCACCCTCTCGGTTTCACGCTTCTCAAACTTCGACGATCAGCGAACATAATCTGCGAGCAAATTGTGATTTCACGGTTCGTCAGTTATGGATGCTTCTCCCGAGATCTACGAGATCTACAACAGTACCCGATTTTTAACGTGCCGACAATCTGAAAAAAAAAAAACGCCGACCAGTCATTTGAGAAGCTTCAGTCCACTGGCGCCAACCACTTATAAAATTACATGGAACGAAATTAATACCCCAAAAGATTTCTTCTGTATCATCAAAATAATTCGGTATCTCAGGTTCTCATAATAGATTTATCGTTAATAAATGTTTTTACAAGTATCCTAATGCGATGATTTTTATAAGATTGAGGATCGCCAATGTATATAATAAAGTAAAAAGAAGATATTCGTATAATATGAATGGATTTACGTTTCATTTTTATATCTAACACAAATAAAATTAAAATAATCAAGATTATTAATGTAAAATAATTTTAAATATATCTGTGTAAATATTCTATCTGAAATTAAGAGATTGAAAATATCTAATCATATACTTTAAAAAATATACATTTTTATTTAATTTAAATAACATATTCACTTTTTTTCATTTTATATATTATATATTAATGACACAATGTAATAATTTATGCAGTATGCATAATACAAAATACGTTACTTATTAAACATTATGACCCTGTCACTTGAAAGAGGAAACGCAACGATTAAGCGAAGAGTTCTTATCCATACATGTTCGTCAGTTGTCGGGGTGAGAATATGGTCACTCGCGATTCCGCTAGCAAGCAGATCGTATGCTCAGGCACGTTTGGGCCACATAGACCGTGAAAAAGAAACGTGGAGGAGGCTCATACAACGTAGCAAAACGCGATGCAATTACACAGGACGTGCAAAGTCGACAACGCGCCGGTTAATTGTATGCACACCCTGGCACATTGTTCACCAAGAGGCATTCGAAACGACCGCCCATGAGACCTTGCTGGTGGTTCTTCTCTTGGGAAATCGTAAAGAGGTTCGTGAGCTTGGCGATGACGCTGGCTGTTGGCAAAGTCAAGTCGATAGGAAGTCGTATATCGCCCATTCGCGAGACCTTTCGTGGCGACCAACATTCACATCGTTTGTTCACACGATCCAAGATGAAGATCCATTCGAGCTTTACACGAAAACTAATAAGTTCAGCAATTCAAATAATGTTATAAGAAAATTTATCAATAATATGTTAAATTAATTAGCATTATTTACATTTTGTAATAATTAACTTTTTCATAAGACAAGCAAAAATAAATATCTGATAAATGGGCTCTAAAACTAACATAAGTAAGCAGTAATGCATTTATATTTCTCTTCTTTTCCTTTTACAGATTATCTTTAAAACTATGAAAAAAATAAGAGAGAAAAAAATATAAATCAGATTAGGAAACTACAGACATTCAAAAAGATCTAATATTATCAATAATATAGCCATCATTATTTAAACTATGCAATTTATAAAAGAAAATCGTAAAAATTATATTTTAGCATTTCTAGAATTCGTTTTTAACTAATGTCATATAAAAACAAGCCGCAAATATAAATTTTATATTTTTACTTCCTTAATCATCTAAAGAGATCATATTTTTTATCAGTATTAAAAGTGCAACATTTCCGAAAAATAAGGTGTTTTTTAAGGAGACCTATGTTAGTATTGGCGACTTTTCTGTAATAAATAAAGAAATCAGCAGAAAATATCAGCAGAATATCATATTAGCAGAAAGTATGATGCTATTTTTATAAAAAAGAATGTTACATATTAATAATGGCTCAGAAAAACTATTTAATAGTAGTACGTATTAATTAAAATCTTTTAGCTAAATACATACAATGGAACAAATACAAAGATATAAATAGTAAATAATTAGTAAATCTTAAACAGCGTTATTTTATTAAAGATGAAATGAATAGTATAGATTAAATATATCACTTTATTAAAATAATGTTTTCAAAGGAAAATTGTGAACGGATTATAATTTTGACGACAAATTGTTGTAAAAGTAAAATATGCGTAACAAAAAATAAGCAAAAAAAAGAAGATAGGGTGACAAATAAAGGTAGGAACCTCAACACAATTGGTAGATTACTCGAATAGGTTTCGCTGTTGGCGCTTTTGTGGCATTCAGGACCTCACGTGGAGTCGAACTCCCAAACAGATTACAAAGTAAGGAGAATCTCTGTGAAATCCGATTCCATTGTCACAGTATTATTTACCTAAGAGGTGATGTAAGGCGCCAAAGCAAAGAGTGCACCTTTTTTTCGGTTGATGAGACATTGTGTGAACCTGATTAATGATTGAATCCGCATTATTTTTATCTTTTTCGTTGGATTCTGTTATTTAATACAATAAGGTAGGAAGTTTTACTTATTGATCGACATAGATAAAAATAAATGCAACTAAAGGAAATTAAACGATGGATTGGTTACCTAACTTAGACAGATCGGCAGTATATGAAGAGTCTCTTCAAGATATATACCGGCTTCCAATTCTTCGGTTCACGACTCTGTTGGACTCTGTAAAGCCATCAAACCTGGTAAATATTTGATCTAGTGGAAAGGAAAAAGAGAGAGACGAAGGGGAGGCAGGCGCGTTGGCGGGGCCTTAAACTCACTGTGGGCACGAGACCCCCTTAATGAAATTACAGGGAGGGCACTGCCGGCCAATTAGCGTGAGAATGTCGACTGCCAGTGAGACTAGGGGGTGTCCGACAGAAGATTCTAACTCTCAGGTGAGACGAAAAAGCCATGTTTTAGAGAGAGATAGAAAGAGAAAAAAGGAACGGACATTGGAGGCTATCCTCGTCATTTAGTTGGGGCCTACCTGAGTAGCCCCAGGGACTCAGCATCGGGACCAAACACGATGAATCCGAGAGCGTCTTGTTCCTCGGTGTTGTGTGTGGCTATTGAGTTGTCGGGCCCGCGAGGGACACATACTAAAATCTCGTGAAACATGATCGGACACGGATGCACACGAGCACGCAAGAAACAGAACTAGACTTCTTTTGTGGGGGAGGAGAAGAGGGATGCAACAGCACCCTGATTGATCTCTTTCCTTTTTCATCTTCCTTTCTTCCTCGCTCTGCTTTTTATCTTGCATTCTTCTTTCTTACATAGCTTTTTTTAAGTAAGCAATTACAATATTTAACCTTCAGTTTTTAATATTTTATCCTTAGTTTGTTAATATTTTTTTTAATTAAAATCGATAATTATTTGATTACAATACAATGTTTGCATTTTTTATTAAAAAAAAAGAAAATATTAAATTGATTTTTGTAATAAAAAATTAATTAGTCGCGCTAGTTGCAAACAAACTACGAAGTGCTATTTTGATATCAATAGAGAAATATACCTGACAAAATAGTGACAATGACAGAGCGGTATGTATAAAAGCACGATAACTATGGCGGCTGTCAAAATCAGTTAATCCCCAAAGAATAGGCTGCGTTCCATCATGAACGATATCGAGCCATATAATCTCGATCCGATTTAACTTCAAAAGTCCTTCACGATCTCTCAGGGGTGGGGACGTTTAGGGCGCGACGTGAAGTTATGTCGTTTCCCTATGAAGGTAGGTGTCTTCTTTAGTTTCCCACCCCTCTTTCCATGCTCTCGACGAAACGTGCTGTTAGAAATAAACATAAAGACAGTAAACAAAATTTTTATTTTTTTATTTAGTATTATTATATTATAGTATTTCATAAAAACTATTAGGTGTTGGAATTAATTCGTAGCGTTTTTTAATGAAAGAATGTTATTTATTTCACATGAGCATTAAAAAATACATTAATGAAAGTACTTCCCATCACTTGTAAAACGCTACGAATTAATTCCAACACCTAATATTTTAACTGATACAATTAAATTTAACGTTTGACTGTTAAAGAAAGAGAGAAAAAAAGAAAAATTAATAAAAATCACAATGTTGTTAGCTTTAGAATGCGGCGACCTATAAAGCTCTCTAAGATGGCCAAGACTCCCGCAGTTTTGACCACCTTAGAAAAGGATACGAGGTTCACCACCACGGGGGTTCTACTCAAAGCTAATAGAGAAACATTCTGACATACGTTGATATTTTTTTGTTGGTAACGCCCTATGTTCACGCTCAACGATTCAATGAAAGATCACACTTCCACAACAAGGCTCGTAAACCTGATTTGTACGATATATTCTTCAGTTCACAAGTTTTTGAAACCATGTTTTCCTTTTTCCTTTATTACTTTGTAACATTCAATTTCAAAGGAAGTGCCGCCAACACGGAAATTAATGGTTTGTCAATTTTAACAAGAAATGAAAAATTGATTTTCTTGGATTATATTTTAGAGCATACGCAACAAAATAAAGAATAATTGGTAAAAATTATTTGTTTATCGGCTCACTTAATTTATGTATTATATAAACGTACAATCAATCAAGATTCTTATTATTTCAACTAAGCATAATTATATTTAGTTATTATTTTATTAATACAACATTTATAAATTTACGTATTAAGCATGACATGTGTATTTTCTGTATTTCTTATATATCTCAATTAAGAGTGATTTAACAATCGTAAAGAATTAAAAAATACGTTAACATGATTTATAGTAAACAAAAAAATTTGAAAAGCTTTACAAATTTATAATCATTATGTTCTTAACGCACTTAATGCATAAGTTCTGCATGTAAATACACGTGCCATTAACAAAGAAATTTCATGACATGTCAAACACTCAATACTTAAGTGCTTACGCAAATTCCAATTGCAAATCCGTGAAAATCAACTAATAATCAACAAATATGGCTAATATGCAAAAATTAATCGGAATTAATATAGAAAAGATGACATGTAGAAGAATTAGATACCCAACAAAAATCTTGTTGATTACGCAACAGAAGCAAAAGCAAGATATTTTTAATTAAGTAACGATAGCAAAAATCAAGTGCAATAATTATTATCACCGAAAGAGTTTACCTCGTATTACCATAATAATGATATTACGCTTACGTGGTGGTAATCAAAGGAAAGATAAAATTTCGACGTGAGAAAGCAGTGTGGCGAAAAAGTGGAGGTCAGATCGCGATCTTGTTGGGATGAATGAGAGGAATGGCGCTTGCCTACGGCTACCAGCGTCGTGTTCATTGAGCTCCTACATCGTTCTGCTCTTTGAGAGTTGTCGGAGGTAACAGAGAAAGGCGAAAGCGGCAGCAAGGTGAAGAAGAAACGAAGATGGAAGAGGGCGAAGCCGGAGAGTAGCCGACGCGGCGGTCTGGTTTTGGTCTGAGTTGTTCTGGTGTCGCGTTACCATGTGGAGGCCACAAAGGATCGCAAAGGATTCTTATCTTAGTATCGCCTAACTTGTTAACATACCTAACCTACCCGAGGAGCTCACGGAGGATTCATCCGGCACCTTGGGACAACTCAATCCCAAGTCCTCTTCTCTCCAACCTCCGCTCCTCTTATTTGCCTCTCTCTTTTCTTCTTTTTTCATCCTCTCCTCACCGTCTCCCTTGCCTCTCTTGCCGCTTCTTCCCGTTTTTAGTAGTGCCGCGTTAAGATAACGACCTTGTACGCATTTGGGTACTCATACTCCGTTTATATCGACCGACCTGAGACTAGATTGACCATTTGCTAATGCACGCCCCGCAAAAGACGAACGGAAAACGATCCCGAGACATGAATATTTATCTCTCCAGATTCGATGAGCACTTCTGCTAAAGGAAAAGGTGCCGTGCTTAAGTACCAGTCGCTGTTACGAATGACTTGAAACTCCCACAGTTGAAATCTCTTCGAATGGAAGAGATCAAGTTCTTCCCTTATTCAATTTATTTTTTTCTAGTAAATATCCGCCATACTCAGCCTATCATCGCTAATGGATTGCTAATGTCCGTCTGAATGATTACAAAAGATTAATTTCAGAAATATATTATTACTGCTGCAGCTCCATAACTTTTCAACTGTAGCAACTTAGAAATTTATAAACTTAAAGAGAAGTTTTATATATGGCAATATTATCCTATTTTAATTTTTATGTTTTTAAAGAAATTTAATACAATTTGTAAATTATACGTTATGATCTTGGATCACTACATATAAATGAAAGATTATGATATAAACTCCTCGGTCAGTTAAAAGCGCGATCAAATGTCAAACGGAGGCACCGCCGCGTTTTCTTCTGGTTACAAAGGCTTATGGGAGCGCAGAGCAAAATGCGAGGTAGAAAAGACTGATAACACGGATGATAAATAAAGCCGAGCAAGTTTACGCTCGTTAAAATGTCGCTGGTGGACAGACCGAGTAAGTCATCCTCGGTTTATGCTAATCTCACTGGCTGCTAGGTCCCGTCGTCAATAAATTTCGGAAAAATATACCCCAATTATAGAAATGAGTCATCAAGTAATTGCGTATAAAACAAACCGCCTCGTGGGAGATGCTTATGCGACGATAACTCGACGGCGGCGGCGGCTTTGCATTCGAAGCACACACCGGACACCAAATAAGAACATAGATAAGGCATACTTTCCCAAGACGCCCGACACAATCGACCAGATTTATAGTAACCGGTGAGAAATTTTAGAACTGATGGCTACCTTCGTGCACATTTATTACCGTGGAAAGATCGTTGAAATTGAAGAAACTTAAATAAACACAAATAATATAAAATTATTATGACCGATTATTATTATAATGTATTGTTGAGAATGATTAAGAATAATATGAAGATAAATTATTTATAATTTTTTTTTGAATTATCAATTTTTCAATCATTTTTTTATAAGAAAATGTATTTTTAAATTATACAATGTATGTGTAAAATTTACATATAGATACAATTGTTTGCAGCTACATAAAATGTAATTAATTTTTTATGATGTTATTCTCTAAATTACTCCTTCAATTTTTTATGACATGTTATTCTCTAAATTACTCCTTCAACTTGTTTTCTAGAAAACAGTCCTGAGAATCCGGTTGCATTTACCAGGCGCCATATATTGCACGTATTTAATTTAATTATTTTTTAATAAAATTTTTACAATCGTATCGATGTATTTAATTTAATTCAAGTTAAGTTTGTTTAATTTAATTTAAATTTAATTTTAATTTAATTTTAATTTATTATATACCTCCATTTTGTTCTTACTTATATAAAATTAAATATAGTCAAAGGCAACAAAATTTAATTTTTATATAAAATAAAATTTTATAATTTTTTTAAAATATTTTCTATTCGATACAATTGTATTTTAGTGGAAAAAAAATTTGTAACAAATAAGTGTATTTAATTTTTTTTTAATTTTCGATATATAAAATAAAGTTCATACAAGAAAGAGTCTCCACCGTGACAACTGCAGCAACTGTCAGAAGATACTTAACCGATAATGAAGATTTCTGTGTTCTTAGATCTTTCAAATTTTAAGTTGCAATTTATTTGCAATATTGTTTAAAAAATAAAAAATAAATTTAAATATAGAAGCATCATAATTCAAGTATAATGATTTTGAAAAGTCAGAAAATTAAAACAAAGTGTGTTGCCGATTCTATATAGTGTACTAACGTTTAACAAATCAACAATCAATCACCCATTTACAAAAAAAAGATAAATGTATACTGAGAGGATATATAATTGCAAAATTTACTTTTAATCAAATTTTTGTAATATCATTGTGCGAGATATATAAATTGGATTTCGTGATAACATAATAAATTGCATTGAATGCGTGTAAATGTCTCGCTGCGTCCTGTCAGGGATATTTTACATTGGTTTGTGCAGGCGGAGTTGCCCGACTTGGGCGCGATCTTCCATAGGACACGTCACACATTCGAATGGGTAATAAATAGTGCGCGATTCCCGAATCGAATGATTTAAAATTTCATAAAAGAAGATCGCGGACCAGCGTTGGGAGGTCGTACAATGTATATAACTCTTCCCCGCGACGGGGACGCGAAGCCAGTTCAAGCACCTAAATCGTGGGAAAGGTCCGCGTTACCTAGAACTTTTATGGGCGATCGTTTCCTCGTGCCGCAGAGTTGCAAGCCGATAGTTCTTGCCGACTCACTTCCACGAAAAGTGATCACTAAGTAAGTACGTATTGCGTTCATCTCGTTGCATTATCCGCCGCATTGTTGTAGACTTTACGGAAAGTATGCCCGAGATTTTTTTGTAAATTAGAATTTCTTTTACTGTTTTTTATAAATTAGAATTCCTTTCAAAGTATAAACACAAATTTTTAAAGAATTTTTACTTCATTTATGTTTTGTAATATGATTATATATATTCATTATTGATTTTCTTGTTAAAAGTATATCTCGATTTAGAAACACACTAAATATAAAATGTGATTACTTGTATTTTTTTTTATAAAACTAATATTTCATGAAAAATTTGTATACAAATATTAATTAAAATCAAAACCTTATTATATAAGTACATTTAAATATTACTTTACATATAAATCTAAAATCTAACTGTAAAATATAAGTTGAAGTGAATAAGGAAGCAAAATTTTATTTTCTTATATAAGTGTAACAAAAACAAATAAAGTAGGACAAATCCCCCGAGGAATGCATCGAAGATTAATGCAGTCTCATGAATCTGCATAATTTACATACTAATACGGATTCAATGTGCTCGGTTGCTCAACGACTGGCGTTGACGGCATGTATACAACGCGTAATATACATATATGTAGTCAAATATGCCAACGTCAAGTCATCAGTTCCATCACGTATGTTTAGCTCGGCGATTAAATGTCAGCGTTGAATCTAAGTAGCGTTAAGATAAATTGATCAATAAAATGTTTAACCATATTACTTACATATAAACTCGTTTATTTCAATTAAAATATAGGTTTATGCATTAAAGATTATGCGAAATTTTATCCTTTGCTTAAATAATACATTAATAATTTCTTCGCATCACTGTAAAGAAATCTATCAAGATTCTGTCTTAATCTCAAGATTTTTGGAGCATCAAAATTATTTTCATGCTCCAATTAAAATGCAATCGATTATAAATTCGACATATCTTCGAAATAATAAGAAACAGTATAATGGATGACTAGTCGACACTCTACCAGCCTGCAACCTTGATTCTTACGTCTCGCTGATAAGGGGATTATCGACTTCGGGGCGATCTTCTTTGTCACGGATAACGATTGAGAATATCCCCATTTTCAATCCCATTTCATGGCGCATTCGATGTTCGGTTACAGCGCGATTTTTACGGCCAATAAAAATATTAGTAGGTGATCCTTTTCTAGCCGCGATCGCTTGTCGTTTTCTGCTGCTTCGGCCAGTACTAACCCTCTCAAACGAACACAAATTCTTCCATGAGTCTTCCAGCGGTCCGCAACCAAATAGATTCCTAACTCAATGGTCTCCTGACGATATATTTCATATTTTATGATTTGTAGAATGTCCTCGTGCTTTTTTTTAATCGTTGGAACACCCGATGACCGCATCTACCTTATACAGCCACGAATCGGACTTGTACTTGACAAAGGAACGGCAAGATCAGAGAGCGTTTGTAAGTTTATACAAGCCTTTAAATAGATTCGTCATTTTGCCGATGTATCTCATGTCGTGCAAGTTTTAATTCATCTTGATCATTAATTTAATTTTAACTTGCACATATTGCTGAAACGCACGGTCTCATGCACCGCGAATGCGCGTAATTCGGAGCAAGGCGCGTAATGGAGCGTAATGGCAGCAGAAGAATAGCGAACAAAGGCAAAGCTTCCAATTACATGATGTTCCTTTAATTATGCACCATCGATGGACTGGCCACGAACAGTTCGTAGGAGGCAGCCAATGGCTTTAATTTGGGTCTCTGGAAGTTTTGCCAGAACCCACTGCCCGGGGCGCCGTACGTGGGAACATAACCCCGGACCACGGATGGATCAGTATGGGTGGCCGTCTACGCCATGCTCCGCCGTGTCCTTGGTCCTTGGACTAAGGTAGTCGTCCGGTCTTGTCTTCTTTTGCGGTTGGTCTCCCGCGGAACTGAGACTCTTCCCCGTATCGAAACGAGAGCTCGCCGGTCGAACTCGGAATTGGCCCTATAAGATGCCGCTTTCTAATCAACAACTTTTTACCGCTTAACGAATTTTACCCCAGAATCAGGTCAACGTCGTTCTTTTAGCTTCTACTAGTGACTAACACACTTGCATGAATTTCCAATCTGATTATCGTGTCCGCTCAAGTTGAAGAGAATGCAACAGGGATTGAGTTCTTCTTCTCATAGACGACGCATTACAAATTAATTAGTATATTTAACGAACGAAAGCACATGCAACAAAATTTAATGCAAGAAATGATTCAGAAATATATTGTCTTCTGTTTTTACTAACGTTGGATAACAGAATAAATTGATTTACTGCTTAAAACATAGAATAAAAATATTATATGAATGATATAAAAAATTTGTAACGTTCGCATTATTTAATTGGTATTCTACCTATTTTTTACAATTGGATCCTCGATGCAACCACATATAGACTTTATAGGAATCACAAAAAGATGCACGTTTATAAAGAAGATGATCTTAAGATTATTCGCAATACAAAGAGTAAGTGAACTTCGTAAAGAGAGATTAGGGTAAAATCAGCGAACCATTGAGTCGGGCTCGATTTCTGAGGCGTCGAAAAGTCGAATGTACGATCGTACATTTTTCAGGATAACAATGTACACGTAATGCTAATCCACTTTCATTGCATGCCACATGATACTTAAACGATGCGGCTTACTACCGAAAATGGCACGCAATGCGCCGATATTGTAACAGTTGCGGTTATTCGCGTTTACATTTTGCGACTGGCAACTTCTCGTCAGGCTTGTCGCTTGTACATTTACACCATTGAAGAAATATCCTGACGGTTGCGTCAATCGTGAGGATTTAGCGAATGGTCGTGTCGACTTTCAAAAACCGCAGGTAGATGAATTCTTCGGTGATCAAGTTAATCCGTTCGAACGTTGATGACGATGGTCTCCTCAAGTGGGTTATAAAAGTATCACTTCTTTATGTAGCATATGATTTACGGGGATTTTAACTCAACGTCTTCACAATGCATTTTTCACATTCTGTAACGACGACGCAAACATTTATCCGCAACTAACACTCATATATATTTGCAAAACAACACTTTCAGTTTGAAAAATTACGAAAAGGAACTAATAAATTTGTTATATAAAATCTAAAAAATTAAATTAAAAAGAGAATTAAAATGCAGAAAACTATAAAATATTATTACGACTAGCTTATAAAATCTCAAAAAGGCTTTTCATAACAACATTCATAAAAACACTGTTGACCAATAATTATTACTCCTTATTTCTATCAGAGTTATAACTTAAGTCTAACTTTTACGTGGTAAAAGATTTAATAAAATAGCTCTTATAATTTCGATATAAGCTATAGCTATAGCTTGATTTATATGCTACTCAATTAGCTATTCGATTAATGCCACAATATGTTTAGTTTAAGAAGTCGAAAAAGTGCACTTGATACATTCCGTTATATTACGTAAAATCTGTCCTAGATCTTAGATGAGATCTAACATATGTGAGACGTTAATAATTCTTGTCAACTAGATAAATTAATGTTTTGTACTCCTGGAGTGAGCAGAGGATAATTTTCCACCCACAACGAGTTCCTTTCCAATCCGATAATGTCAATCTGATACATTCTAATGACTTTGCTTCGGGCCCTATCATTTTTTTCAAGATCCTATTAGATTAGATAATTAACAAATACTTTGCTTGAATAAAAGATATTTTACCAAGTGTTCTTAAATAATCTACATTGTTTATCTTTGTCACGATCACTATCTCTCTCTTCAATCATTAATGTGATCGTGAAACGAAAGTTATTTATGATGATTGGCATTCTGCAGTGTAAAAGTATTTTCTACGAAGAACGTTATGTTTTTGCGGCAACTTACTCTTTCCTCGCACGATTATCCGACTAAGAATGATTTCCACCTTGCTTACAAATCGACTTCTCTTTTGCGACGTTGCTTAATGTCCATTCAGTGACAAATAGACCCAAAGAGCTAGCTCCAGATGTTCGCCTTCGGCGGCATGCTATGGCTGTTGGATAATTGTATATCGGTGGATATAGGAAAGAGTTCAAACCGCTTGGTACCGCCTTCAAATACTCGCGATTACAGTTACCTGTCTCGCGCGTACCGCCCCATGAATGCGCACATTAATGCGAACAGTCGAATATGCAAAAGTATTAAACAATTATGTAACTTAGTCATCGCCATTATATAAAACTTGCTAAATATCTTTTTACATACAAATGATCATTTGCATGCTAATTACATCTTGAATAAATTTATCCTTCTTATTAAATAATATCATGTTAAATAAATCTAAACATTACGGAAATTTACAGATATATTTAGTTATATAAAAAAAATTGAATTTTTCTCTTCTTCTGTGCAATGAGAAAATATAAATATCAAAGCTCGGGCGCCAACTTCGCGCCAACTTCTTATTCGAGAAAACGATTTCGATGGACCCACCCTTCGATGGATAAAAAGAAAAGGGGCGAGACAGTCGAGCGAGATGGATCGCGAGGCTGCAGCGAGAGCATCGTAACCGGTGTGTTTCGGCATAATTTTCGGCGTGCCTCGATCTTTATGCAGATCGGGAGCAAACATCTAGTCCGACCGGCTGATTGGTATTCCTGACGATACGCGGCTCCTCACTTTCCCCCCAGATTTATCGTGCAAAATTCGGCCCGCATTTTTATATTGATAATCACTCACGGGGGAACTCAAAAGGAACGAGAAGCACGAGGAATGTGGGATGGGTGAATGCATTCACGACAATGACGTCATTGCGACTGGTGGTAGCGTATTGTTGGATGTGGGTAGATGGAGAACGAGATTTTATTGCTTCCTCAGTACTCTTTCGCATCGCTTCTCTGTTTTAACTTGGTTATATCAGATCTGATGTAGTCGAACCTGATATAGCCGGATTAATAAAACAATATTTACATGATATATTCTTAACCTACGTGCATTTTATGTATAAATAACAAATAATGTAATCGTCGGTAGAGAGTATACCCTGATTACTATCACAAAGTATAAACTTCTGTTTGCAAGAGTAAGAGAAATAGCGTTAGAGAAATAGAAAAAGACAAGATGTGGAGACAGACAGAAAGTCTGATAGGATGAAGCACCTAGGCACGATATTAAGATGTTTAAACAGTAAACAAAGAGCGACATTGAGTATCGCTTCGTGAGCATAACCAGTTCGTCACGCTAGCACTACGTCAGGTGGCTTTTCGTGAACCGCCCACGGTGTGTCTTTCATATAAACTTACCAGGTGAAACAGGGCGAGAAGCTCTCTTCTTCACATTCCTACCTATTCTTGATGCGAGCGAATAAACTCGTTAATGCCGGACGGATTTTACCGTCTATACTTTTGCGATGCATCGACGTCATCGCGGTGAGTCGAGAGAAAGAAATCGCGATTTCCGCTGCTTGTCATCGAACTCTGCTTGATCTCTTACGAACGTGAACTTTACCGGGACTAAGCAAATAATGAGTTTGCAAGTATATCTCATCGCTTTATAAAGAAAATTCCCCGCGGTTGACGCTCACTTAGATGCAACGGATATAAGTCTCACTCGATGAATTACAAATAATAATCACACAGTACTTGACACTCGCTGATAAGAAATGTTGATAAGATCGATGAACAGATTCGATGAGTTATGATCATGTTTATGAGTATTTTGAAATGTTTTGATGGTATCAGTTGTATAATAATTATGCACTATATGTATGTATATTTTACGAAATAGCACAGATAACATATAAACAATTTTTTAGTAAATTTTCGTTGACGAAAGAAAGAGGAGAGAGAGAGAGAGAGAGAGAGAGAGAGAGAGAGAGAGAGAGAGAGAATTTGATATTATCTGTCATTTCTTAAGAGTTTAAAAATTAAAATTTATATCAAAAATAGTTGAAATAATTTAAAAATAAGCTATAAAAATATATAAAATATTACATTCTGATAGTGTAATAAAACAATATAAAGATGTTACAAATAAGGCTGATTATAACCTAACATAATTCATTCTAATCATAAGAAATAAACAGATGACTAATCAAATCTATTTCCATCGACACTTTGTTTTATTATTATGTCAATCTTGTAACAGCTAGATAGCATCGGATCATAAATCTATCGTTTTACTGTTCTACTATAAAAGCTCAGTACATTTTAATCGAAACGTTTAGAAAATTGTGTTTATCTTCTATTATCTTATATATAAAACGTTATAATAGAACTATTTATTTCTCAGTGATGTTGATAACGATAAACTACTTTAAATCACGAAGTTATCAGACTGATTTCTCAGTAACATTGTATACGAGCACGATGAGAATGTAGTGAATCCCCTTGGCGAGATTATTTGCAAACGCCTAGGTGCAACGTTATGAATGACGCAGTTAAAGTAAACATCACCGATAAGGGCTCATGTACGAAGGGTGGGAGGAAGCGAGAAGAGGGGTAAACTGAGACGATAACGCTTGCAGGTGTCTCGATGCTGATCCACGGGAAGTCTGATGCGGTATAACCATAGCAGTAACGTTCCTGGAGCGACTGATGACATAATCGCGGCACGTCCGAACTATGTCACCTGCATGATCGTTATCATTGCAAGTGCATGCATGGCAAAAAGTCGACCCTTTTCCAAGTAATAACGGGCGAAGATACCCGGCTTGAGGTTTTTCATTTCTCGCCGTGCTGAGCACATCACACGTCGCTCGTCAGATAGATAGCACTAGATATTTTCCGTATCAGTAACCTGTCAATGTCAAGAAGGCGAGACGATCGCTGCAATTAGGACATGGAGCTATATAATACCGTACACTCGACGAGACCGCTTCGTGCAAACACATGTTGCACCAGATTCTTGTTTTCGTAGATAAATAACGGCGCAGAAAGCCGTATCTGATCTTGCCGCAATAATTATAATCGAATGATTCATCATAATACGCGAGCATATGCGATTATTGCTTTAAAAGAACCAAGAGTTTAAAATAAACTGCAAAATTCGTGAATTTTTTAACACTTGTCGAAATAAGTATATAGTTTTCTTTGCTTCTTCAAAATAGTTCTCTCACATCTTTAAATAATAAAGATACGCAAATTGGAATAAAAAACTAATTTTAATTTTTTTTAAATAAAATTAAAAAAAATAGTTATTAAATCGATATATAAAAAATTTTATTGCAATATAGATGTATAGATGTAGAAAATATTTCTTTTTATAGTTCTTCGATTTAATATTCCTTACATAATATAATACTCATCATAATATTTTCAATGGCCTTTGGGCTCTTTTAACCTTGCATCTTCGACATTATTAATCAATTTCTTTTTTAGGAACTACAAATCTCCATACAGTTTAAATTAATTCTCAGCCAAACGAATCCTTTCAGACAAAACAAACTTGGCTACATTGTTGTGCTAGACAGCATCAACATATGCATTAATAGGCGATCAAAAAAGTAATAACTTCCCGGTCTCATAAAAAAATAATGCTTCGTAGACTACAAGGATTCGCGCGAGATTTACGTAAAAGCAGAAGGTAACGTCGTGCGAATAGCGCGGTATTCATAATAAAATCTAATATTAGCATATTCACAATAAAATCTAATATTAGTCCATTAGTTTATTGACCGCGTTTTCAGGAACGTGTAAATCAGCTTTGCAACCGGTTGATTCATCGCGAGACCACCACGCCGAGGATTCCAAGAGTGAATCATTGATACTCAATATGCCGATAACCGTACTGCGATCGACCATGGATTCCGTTGTGCGTAGGCACACCAGAGTCACCGAGATCCTGTTCGGTTAGATCAGCTCTAATTTTACGAGGTACCAAAGGTAGCCGGCAGACACATGCGATTGTATCCACACGATTCATTTCGACCTGTCAATTCATTGTGTCGCGGCCGTCTCGACATGTCACTATAGATTAATATCTCCCTACTGAGTAATTATTACTATAATATGTCTCAATCGAAAAATTCAAAATCAATTAGGTTATTCGCTATGTACTAGGCTATGTAAATTTTTTTAAAATGTAAAACCCTTTATCAAACAATTATTATTTATCAATAAATTTGTATCAATCGACAATGATTAACGTATTATCGAGTTATGGAACAGCAAAAATATTTTCAATAATTTTCAAATAATTTCAAAAAATTGTTTTTTTTTTAAATTAAAAACATCACCGATAAATAATATGCAAGGTCTAATTTTTCGATCATGGCGAGTTAAACTTTCACAAAAAAAAAATACGTATATTAGATTTGATTTTTTTTATGTACTTCTTATTTTTATTATCTTATTAACTTTATATTTTCATATTTTAATCATTTATCTAAAATACATTCGTAATAATCATGCTTTGCATACTCGTGTATAAATTAAATAAAATTTTGTTTTCAACACGCGTTTCGCTAATTCTGCTTTACAATCTTGCGATAATGAAGTATTTTGTGTGACAAGTTCCTTCCATTAATCTTATTTTTCGAGCGAAACCCGTTTTTATCGCTATTATAGCCCCCGCTGAAAAATAAAATTATCGCAGGGGATAACCACGCAAATCACATCTTATTTCCAAATTAATCTGTAATCTTTCATTATCAAAGGATCTAATATAATATGCAAAAATATACGATGTACAAAGATCATCGAAGCAATGCGTGATTGACGTTACCGTGATTGACCGTAAAAAAGCAGAATTCAAAGTGTATGCTTACAAGGAATGACATCACTTGCTTAGGGGAATATGCGTTGCCGGCCTGTCTGGTCAGATCGCCGGTCGTGATCCTCAATAACAAAAAACCGTTGAGGTATACGCTTTAAGCCATTGCTTCTGGTAATTGACACCTTCTATATATAAGTGCAAACAGATAAACGATGTAATTGTTATCGGCTACAATCGATAATTGGATTTATAAATTTACTTCGAAATGACAATTGTAGATTAGCGAAACTAAATTTAAAGAAGTATATCCACGAATGTATTATGTTCTAACATAAAAATGTCTCTGAAAGTTTCAGAAATTCGATTAAATCGAACACTGCTCATAAATAACATTACTACATTATATACAGTAGGATAGGAATTAAATCTCTATGTTCTATTTTTTTCTGAACTCGATTATTATCTACTAGCTAGCGGCAATTACTAATTAATAAATTGCAGTGAAAGTTATAACTAATTATATAATACAAACTGGCTCTGCCTTTTATCGAATAATATAAGAACTCCATATAAGGTGTTTCAAACGGTACATTAATAAGATAATGAGGATTACTTAAGCATTGAAAATCAGTATTCAAATACTATGTTACTTAGAACTGATCTTCATAATTTTTTAAATTATGTTCTTCTTTAAGCAAATCTTTTTAATATCGATATTTTTTTACTACTCTAATTCCAATCAAATAAATATAAAGTTAATTTTTTTTTCTAGTGTTACACTTTTTCTACTTCTCATGTTAGATCCAGTTTAAAAAATTAATTAAACAAAAAAAAAAATATATATATATATATAGCGGCCAAAACTCTGTTTAAAAATGATTGTAGAGCATAGAACTCTAGAACTAACCCCAGAACTGTCTCTAGAAGCTACAAGCAATCAGCACAATACTTTCTCCAAGTATTCTGTCTTCTATATATAAAATGTATAAAAATTGATAAATGTTGGAATTTTGTTTTCAACGTATATATTATTAGAACTATAGTAGTAACGGAAACTAACGGAAACTTTTGTTAAAAGTGATAATATATTTATCGTTTTCTTGTATTTTAGAGTAAAAAGTGTCTTGCAAGATTCGCGAATAGCACGCCATATTTTCATATTTGATTTTTTAATATAAAAAAATATAAATACTTAAAAAAATATAAATAATTTAATATAAATAAATATTCTAAATAAAAATAAAAAATACGGAACTTTTTTTTATTTTTATATAGAACTGTGGAACTATGAAAAGAGAGAGAGAGAGTGTTACTGGAACTGTCTTTTTTATATTAATAGAACGTCGTGCTTCACAGATCCTTATTTTGTGTACTGTATTTTCACTCACAAATTTATTTTAAATATAAAATTACGCAATATTCATGACTTTAATTTCTGACAGTGGAATTGACTGTCCGAACGATCTCGTAGAGAGTGAAGGCGTGGTGGTTCCTCTTATATCGCGTTATTAACGTTTCTCCGGCGCAGAAAATGTACACGGATCACTTATTACGCAGGTATGCACTAACTGCAGCATCCAGAGCGCCTTGTCATTACACAACTATCGACAAACGTGATGAAAGTATTTTCCTCTGCTCTCAGAAAGCTATAACATACAACAAAATAAGTTCCTGCTCCGGTTCGATGCACAAATAAATTTTTTTTATACAACATCAAATAATATATCGCTTTCTCTTCATACACGAACACTCCAAATTTGGTACGTGGAATAAAGGTATACGATAAGAGATATGTAATAATTTTATAAGCGCAATTTAAAAAAATACACAAAAATTAAATTTCATATAAAGCAATCGAAATGTCGTTTATAAAAATTTATTATTAAAAAATGACAGTAATCTATTCTTTTCATGCAAAATATCGTTAGGTATATTATTATAAATAACTTCAAGCGAAATCAGAATTTTTGTTACTCTTTGACTGGATTCCATCTTTCGGTAAACTTCAGCTGACTGTATTACTCTTTTATGTTATTATCCTTTTAAATCCGATCTGTATGATGTATAATTGCGTAAACGTGTAGTTGTAATTATAAGAATTGACCAATTATAATTGAGAATACGAGAAGAATATCCAATTGTGATTGGAGAATTCTACAACATATACGCAATTGTAGATCAGGCTTTACTCATTTGTTATTCTTTTATTCTTTTATTTAGATAAATACCACGTAGTTTCTAAAGATGGAATCTTTCGCTTGAATTAATGCGCAGAAAATAATAATTATCGAAAAACGCAATATGCACGTATAAAAAACATTTACATGTAAATATAAATGTGTTATCGTTATAGATGAACACGAAAAGGCAATAATTCAAGTGGATTAATGAATTCAATGTAGTTCATAATTGGAGAACATGATTTCACTTTCCTTTATAAGTCGCGATGGATAGCAAAAAAGTTATTGCAGTAATTAATTTTGTAAACAGAGAGAGAGAGAGAGAGAGGGAGAGAGAGAGAGAGAGAGAGAGAGAGAGAGAGAGAGAGAGAGAGAGATTATTACCGCGAAGATCCTCTTCGTAATCCAAGATCTCTTATTACACTCTAAAAAATGTGGATATATTATAGATTAAAAATTCTGGTGTTTACATCAATACCATTATGGATTTAATACACTCATACATGGTATTAAATTCATATTTTTTTAGAGATTAGACTTCATTTACAAATTAATATTTATCCACGATAATGTCATCAGATGCGTTGCTTGTAATAGTACTGTTAAATATTCACAGAATAATAAATTCTATCATTATCGAATAATTCGCCTATACTATAATCTTATTATTGAAATATATTTTACATATCTGCATATGCAATGCAAGATATCTTGATCGCAAAATGTCATCTAAGATGAAATAAATTTAAAATTACAAATATAAAAAAAATATATATATATGGTATCTTAGGCATTTTAAATAAAATTTCTATGTTAAACTAAATGTATTATTTCTTTGTAAAAATGAAGTACATAGTTTTCTTTACAAAAAGATAAGTTGTATGAAAATATGCACATGTCTCGAGACTTATAATTCCATAACTACTAAGCTACTAGTACTATATGCATATTATTACATGAACCGTTCCAAGCAACAAATAACTTTGGCGTATAGCGAACCCCCTGGAATTTTAAACATCATTTAAGCATACAATAGTGCGAGACCGCCACCTACGGGCAGCGTCACTCTTTGGGCACGGCCCTCGAGCCATAAAATCGGGTCATAAGATACGCATAAGATGCAGTTATCGCATGCCCGCATCGTTCATTACCGCGGCAAATTTTGAGCGTAACATATCCACGCTGCTGCGACATAATTCGCTATGCGGCGAGGTGTCCGCGAACGCGAGTCCTCGTAATTACTCGTTCCGGGGGCGTCGCATTATGGTTGCCTCTCGCGATGCAGCGACGAGCGCGGCTCACTGCATTCGTGCCGGTGCATGGCGTGCGCGTCACGAACAGGAAGAGAAGGGGCCTTCATTTGTCGGGGAAGTGTTAATGGCCCGACGTAAAACTCGGCGACGACAATGCCGGAGCGGGGACCAATGTGTGGGCGCCGGGGATATGGGCCAGTCCATCGCCCAAGAGCGCACTCAACCCCGCGCACGCATCTTAATAACGACAAATAATTATCTCACTTACTGCGATACGCGTTACGCATCAGCCGCTCATTAATTCGGGAAAAGCGGCAATTAAGAGAGCTGCCGCGATTGCAGTGGACTTTCACGTTTCTGTTACTGGATCACGTCGGCGTATATAACTGCGATTTCTGTACTTCAGTCGGACGTGTCGTCGGCTGTAGAAAGTATCCACAGCAAAAACGAGGGTATTATAATTTCCCTCGACATGATATCACGTACCTTCGCGACGTCGTAACTTTCGCGGAGGTCGGATCGCTCTCTTCCGTTTTTCCTTTTGCTGCTCCTCTCACAGTTTCCTCTTTGTCATTTTATAATTCTTCCCATTCATAAACAGATACTGTGGAACATCGGTAATATTTCTCTCGTTAGCGATACTCTTCGGTATTTTAATTAAGTAATATACAAAATTACTTTACTCTCTAAAACTATCAGAATAAATCTTATTCTAAAGAGTAAAATTTCACTCTTAAAAATTAAAGATTAAGCGACTCCTTTTTTAGAACTGGCTCAATTTTCACTCTCTAAAGATTCCATTTCAAAGAACTTAGAGAATATATTCGAATATTTGAATATTCGAAATATATTGTAGTTATATTAATCTGCAACTGTCATATTAAATTATATTATTGCTAGAAATATCCATGCAAAAGTGAAAATTTTATTTATTCGGCTTTTGTATCAATTCATTGATGTTCCTTTCACACAACTTTCAATGCACCCTAATGCGGGGTACCGCCCGGTACGTTGGCGATCTTCATCGGCCGGCGATATATCTACGTCCGCCTTCAGCCTTGCACCACAGGGAAACCGTGTTACTTCTGTCACTTTAGTGAACACTATAATGGACAGCAATGTAAATTGCAGACAACCTGCGTCCTTACTCTGTAGGAGGAATACTCGCATCAACGATCGACATCTTAATAATGTTCCTGGTGCGCTGAAATTGACCTGCCAATCACGATTGCGAGGATCTTCTCAATGCAGAAGATCTTTCGAAGAAGCGACAAAACCTTTTCCAGCGGCAGCAACCACGTAGGCTAATAGAACACTGTGATTCACCAGATTGTGTAGCGCATCGAGACGCGTGTACGTGTGATATGATCGCTGTAATGGCAACATAAACTCGCGATTGATCGTAAAACCAAAAGCCAGCGTTTATACATACCTAGTGGATATGAATTGGTCAGCAGAAAATACGCGCCAAATGATAAACGTAAATTAAAATCGAACATAAAGTCGAGCGAGATGTTATTTGGACATTGGTATGATATACGACTCGACTGCCTTAAGTGGATGTTATCGACGTCAGTAAAGCCACAAAATAGCTATGGGAGCGTCAACTGAGAATATATGAACTCATCGACTCATGAAGTAATTCAATAAATTAGAATAGCAAGAAGCATTAACGAAAGTATAAATATTCTTAGTTTTTAAGCAGAGAGAATATTCTTCTAGTTCGTACAAATTTATCTATAATCCCTCTCAAAAAATTGTTGCTATATGTGTTTGTCTGAGTTTATATAAGTCACGTACGAGTTGATAGATGTGGTCCAGAATCGATCACAAGATATGCGACACGGGATATACAAGTCTCGTTTCTCATCACAGAACCTCGCGCCTTTCATTCCTTCAAAAGTCCCCTTGCGTGCAGGACAAAAATTATACCTCGTCGCATGCATCCAACAAACTACCTCGACCATCTTATATTCATACAACTCGTAAATGCGAACGACTCACGGACGCCTTCTAAGCGTTCTCGATGCGCACGGTTTCGGGTTACGCCCGAAAGACCCGCCTCGAAACTTTTGTGTGTATTACAATTTGCAAGGATAAGCACCTACCAACCATTTCGACGCGTAATGATCGCGCGTACATACAAAGGGGCGGTCGCAAAGACCCGTGTTTGACTGTTTGACAGTGTTCCAAAAGAAATATTCGTAGAAGGATACGACGTTATGCCACGCGAGATCAAATTCCTCTCTCGCTTTTCGAAAGATATTATTGTGAAAGACATATATTTGTTAATATTTATTGAGAACTTTAAAAGAAGAAAAGAGCTAATAAAAAATGGACGCACTACAAATAAGAAAGTAATTTTTTATCAACATAATTGTATTTAAGATTCAGATTATTAGAATAAAAAAAAAAATAAGCAAAGATTTAATTAATAACAAAAAAATAATTACAAATGAATTGATTCATAAACATTTCCTTTTTCTTAAGAAAATGGAATACGTATGATAAAAACTCAAAAAGATGTGTTTCATTTTTTACAAATTATAATTTAAAGGTTACGTCGCATCTTGACATACTGGGGAAAATGACACGAGAGCTGAGTGTAAAGAAAGTTGAGAGAGATAGTAATCCAAATGACTATTCAATGCAGAACAAATTAACGCAACGGCGCTTTCGCTTTCGTTCTATCAGATCGCCAGTCATGACGCGTTGAAATGACGCATTTATTTTATGAAGTTTCAACGTATATGGAGCGGCACAATCTCGCTTGCCGCCTTGTTAGCATCAAGCACCTATTCACTAATATTTCATACCTTGTTCATATACGATATATTCGAACGATGTTTGCCTCAGTAGATCTGTCACTAGCACGAGCGTGCGGCAATAAGTTATGCATACGAAGGCAGTCAGCTTTACCAAGACGTGTATATTATCGATGCGTGTCCCCCTGCGGTATTAGTTCAGGACTATGCCGTATCACGCGAGGATACAGCATTAGTTGGATGATGTAGAGCAGTCATCGTTGTAATCGCCCATGCCTTTCTCAAAGACGTCCCGTACCCGCATTGAACTGTACGCTCTGCGCGGTGAATCCACACTCCACGAACGCGTACTTACATATCGCGTTTGTGTTGATGACGTTGGCGTATGTACAATTTGTTGGAGGCTAAGGCCCGATCGACATCAAGAGATATATTTTATTGCATTACACACCCGGGAAGGCTCGCGGCAGAGTGCGCGCGCTAAGAAATTAACGAGCGACAGTCGCGGACAAAGGAGAGGTTCGATCCAACAAGGAAATCGGTTCTCAGGTATATCCGGTATAGAACACAACGTGAAAGATGTTATTGATGGTGGGGAGTAATTAGTACGTCCACTAGAATCGTTTGTCAAAGCAGAAATATGGTTGCCCATATCAATGAGAAAGCACTGTGTACCAGTATTGAGGACTGAAACTTAATAAATCCCATTGGGACTTTACCTGGCGCATTGATTTTGCAAGAACTGGTCGAAGGTATGTTTGCTATTTATTTTCATTTATTCTGTTCACAATCAGCAGTTTTTGTAATTACTTGTTTTATACTCCTTATTGTGGAGACTTATATTCTCGAGATCGTATAGCAGATTATAACAAAGCCCCGTGCAATTAACAGTTGTAATGCGTTATTAAAAGTCTCGCAATATTTCAACGATAATTGTTTACAAAATCATTCAGAATTGATAAACCTACTCATTTTATATCTACACATATTTAAGTTATGTTTTTAATTTATTTAATTTAATAAATTAATATTTAATAAATTTAATAAATTAATTTTCAATGTATTTAATTTGATAAATAAAATAAAATAAAATAAAATAAAAAAGATAAATATTTCGAAGATCACCCATATCTAGCTATCATATTTTGTGCACTTGCAAGAGTTTTTGTAACAATGCAGGAGTTCCTACAATTGAGATACTTCCACGCTTTATACAATCTCAGGAACACGTATGACGCAGCGAATGGTTCAACGTACGACTGTGAGAAAGACCTTAAGGACTCCTTCTGAGGCGTGGGCGTGCAGACGGACGTGAGATGCAGTAGTGGGGCAAGATGAGGACGAGTACTATGGTATAAGCCGCCAGTTCACCGACAACGAGTTCGCCAAACCGTCGCGCAGATGAGTCGAGCATGAGAAACGGAACACCTGAGCTTTCGTCCTGTCCCAGCCTGACCCTTCTTCTTCCTCGCTTCTTCACCGTCGTTTCTTTTATCTCTCCTGATTCCTCACCAGCCAGCGACACCTATCGAATCGCACAGAGTCCTTCAACTTTGGATACCGAGCTCGGAGTGAGGACTGCACTCGCCGAGGAAGGATGGCTTTGCACTAACTCACCCACGTGGGACTCACGCACATTTCCGAACTCTCTCGTCATCGACCCTTTTAGCTCAAGCCACCTTGTGGAGCACCTACGAACAAGGTCGCATCCGTCGGAGGGATCAATCGCAAGATCCTGGAGGTAACATCTGGTCCAAGGTCTAAGGTTCAATCGAGGCCAACACATGATCGGTGAAAATAATCTGCTGCCGCGAAAGGTGCCGCTCGATGACCTAATTTATCTCTGATTTACGAATGCTATCAGTTCATTATTAATGCATAAAAGTACTTATTAAACATGAAGTGATACAAAACTGTTCATTTATATTTTCATATGCGTACGCTCAAAAAATTCTCTTATTCTCTTAATTTCATAAATTTTAATTTGATATTTAATTTTAATATTGTTAAGTAAATGCAATAAAAATGTATTAAAGCAAGTAAAAATATTGTATATCAAATGGCAAGTCTAATTTTCCTGAGACTAAATAATTGTCTTTTACAATTGTCTTTCAAATTATGTACATAATTATCAAGAACAATGCTTCAAAATATTCAATGTTATATATGGAAATTATTGTACATAATTTAATATATGTACAAAAAATCGGCATCTAAATAAATTCCGAATCCATACAAAATTCGGCAGACTTCCCCGTTATTTCTATCTTTAGTGTCTTTACTGTAGTCTATCCGACATCCGGTTGTTGTCGAACAGGTGTAAAAATAAGATAAAGTCATCTCGTCTGTATTATCTAAGTTTGCTGAAAGATTTTCTTTGTTATACCGGAGAATAACTCCTTTGTCGTAACAATATCACATGGAAGATAAACATGTGCATGTATTAACAAAATTATTAGGTAGTAAATGGATATAAATTTGCGCGTCATGTCGCACTAAAGTAAACACTGAGATAATCAACGGAATTAACGTCACCTCGGCCATCATATCAATCGAATTTATCATCTTATTGCATTTCACTGCTGATAACATTGCGATACATGCGACTTTCCGTCGTGAAGCGGATGAGTAAGCCAATCGTGGATACTAAAGACTTTTCGAACAGTTCATCTCGTGCATACAAAGAAAAATAATTCGTACCTTTAATTCGTCAGCGATTAACTTTCTGCTCTTTGTGATACTGTATCTTACCGAGGTATTGCCACATGCCGGCAGCTATCTCGTTCAGTCTTCTTAAGGAATAAACGACGAGAAGGAAAAGGATAAGATGAATAGTACGCGTCCTATCGCGCGCGCAGTATTCAAGCAAAACAAATGGTACCGGAGGCCGCCTACGGAGGTCCCCTTCGGCGTCCAACGAATTATCCGCTGCCTCTTTCCGTTCTACGCCATTGCACGCGCTAATGATATTTTGCGACTCCGCGCACTCGTTACCATATCAATAATTCCCTATAAGCTCATAACGAATATATTTACCTATATTTAAAAAATTCTACGTTCTCTCCCGCAATTAAAGATATTAAAAGCAATCTTCGTATTTATTTAAGATGCTAATTGATCGTATGTAAATACTAATGACTAAACATTTCATCCTTACGCGACAGTATTCAGCTAATCATGTGCGTGAGCGCTATCTTATTACATTTTCAGACTATCAAAAATCAATTATTAATATTGTATGAGTATAATTAATATTATGCAGCAGTTACACAGCCATAAGAAACTTTCTGTACAGATGTCAGTTTATATGCTAATTTTTACCATCAGTTTTCTAAGATTATTCAATAATACACGCGTATAGCAAAAATTCATAAAGAAGTTAATTCATTATAAGAAGAACGACCTCAGTGATCGAGTTGGCTAAGACACTCTTTCCGGCAAGTTGAGAGGTCCCAGGTTTAAACCGTGGCTGAGGTAATATTTTTCGCAATAAGTTTCTTTCCGTTTTTTAAGAGTTTTACTTAGAGGGGATTATTAAACGTTTCATAATAATTGTGTTAAAAGTCCGACAATTATCGACGCGCAATCACATTTGGAACAAATAAATTGATTAAATATATTCGTAACATCTAACTTTGACCGTTCGGCGTTCTTTACTTTATTCGATTAATTCAAGACAATTAAATATATGTTAGACAGTGGTATGGAGATACAGCATGTAATGCGCACGTTTAACATCGCGAAATTATTATGCAAAAATAACATCATTACAGTTACAAATATGCACATATATCTTTCCTAGAAACGCAATCTGATTTTAGATTCCTCAAAAAAAATTGTTGAGGCTCGTTAAAACGTATTGAAAGTCACCCTGGTTCCGGCACGCTGTCAGCCTCACCATCTAAAGCGACACACCGTGCCACGTTCGGCGGTGATACGGAATTACTTCAAGAATCCCTCGCGGGCATAGGCGACGTTTGCGCTCGAATCGAGATCGGCAAGCAGTCATATGTGTGTGCGTAGTCATACGAATGAAAATGCACATGCGTGGCTGTCCGCGCGTGTCAGGATACGTGCGTGTAACGCTCGAGCTTGGTAACGCCCGTAAGATCGCTTATTGGTTGCCAATCCCAATGCTTTTTGCCCATAAGAGAAATTGGCGCATAATGGAGGTGCGGTACCAGTTCGCTGACTAGATTTACGAGGAGACTGTCTTGAAATTATTGTCGCGCGTTCGCCTCGATTCGCCTCGACACGAGCAACCGATAAGACGTTCAAAATTCGCGAACTCGCCCTGGACCAGTGCTTGGCGCGTTGTTCCCGACGATAAACTTTCGTCGTGGCTCGCGCCGAGTGTCACGACGATGCGTGTTCTTTTCATGGAGGTGGGACAATACTATCATGATCGGAGGTGGATGCCCGTGCGTCGTGCTATAAATTGCAATATGCAAATTTAATAAGCGCGCTGAGCTACATCGTTCCTCACCGCGCGAATCTTCATTGCGTACGAATCCCGAGACTGTATCGCTATCTTGTCGCGAACGAGCATCGTTAATGCAGGATGGACAAAAGAGAGATTTATATGAAAGAAGACTATACAGTCATACATTTAAAAAAATTCTTTTAATCTTCTATAAAGAGATTTATATTTTAAAAGTTAAAATTTATGTGTTTCTAAAATTATTTGATATTTATAGGATACTTTTTATCTTTTTATTAGAGTCCGACCAAAAAAACTTTTACCGAAACTGAAAAAGAACACTCATTACGTGCCAGTTTCGACTAAAACCATATAGCTCTTCTTCGTAAATATTCATTTTAATATGTGTAATTATTATTTCAATAATTAAATTATGTTTATGAAGAAGTACTTATATTCTTTGGCCAAAATTGATATACAACCGAAATTTCGGTTTTTTATTTCGGCCGACATTTAATTACTGTTTCAATAAATTATGATATTTATGAAGAAAAAGTATTTGATATGTGTTTATACATATGGCCTTTATATAGGATTACTATTTTTTAATTTTGGTTTCGGTTTCGATTGAAATTTGTAGTCGAGTATTTCGGTTCAGTTTTGGCAGAAGTTTCGGTCAGACTCTACTTTTTATGAACCATGTAAATCAAAATTAAAATCATCTAATTTTAACTCATTATCTACATTAAAAAATGAAATTCCTACATTTTATATTTTAATTTTTTTTAACATTCACTGTAATGCATAACTATAATATAATTGATGACTTATCTTATCTTCATTATATATTTTTTTGTTGATAATATCCAAATTCTGTAGAGATTTAAATATTCATGTAAAGTATGAAATACATAGAAAATGTGAGAAAGAATCAAATATTGATCAAAAGAATTTCTCTATTGAGTCACAACTGACATATTTATTAATAATATTTTAAAAATATGATACTATCTATTACTTCCATACTAAAAATGAGTTTATTATCTATAGAAGTTACGTCCGTAATCTTCTAAGATTTTAATCGCTTTGAAGACGCCGATTGAGCGTGACATTGCTGTTGGTAGGAAAAATCATACGTCATCCGTTAACGAGCACGGTGTGGCATCGCTATCGCTATTCGCATGCTCATCGCGGACTCGCAGATGAACGTATAATTACATCGTATCGACAACAGGCGTGCCTGACCCGCGCAATGCGCGACGCTCTGTGATTTACAGTTGCGCCGCTTGAATTAAATGCAATTAAGTCGCAGTAAATTACGTGCGTCCCCGCTGAGACCGACAGATAAATCAGCGTCGTGTTTGCCTTCGCGTGTAATCGCGACGAGTAAGGGCGACGCGAAGAAAAAGAAATGCGAAGAGCAGCGAACGTAGAAGAGAATGGCGACGATGGGGAAGAAAGCGAGAGACGCTCGTTGAATGTTACAGGGGGATGAAGGAAGCAGAGGAACATCGCGAAGAAGACGAAGGAAGAGGAGAAATCGGCCGGCGGCGAGGAATACAATGGCGCTTGCATGCGCACGCCTGTGTTTACTCTTTGCAGAATCTCTAGAATGCGGACAGGGGGAGATAGCATGTACTGTACCGTAAGGGGGTGTACATACGTGCTGCAGTTTCCCTTCTCCCCCCTCCCTCTTTCTCTCTCTCTCTCTTTAGTCTTCCGTTTCGTCTGCAGACCGTCTCTCGCCTCGGGGGCCGCGCACAAATAACTGTCCGCCCGTAAACTCCCGCTACGACACTCGAGAGGTAGGAACGTTACACCTATTCCTCCGGCGGCAATCGGCGATCGTCGAGGTTGCCTCGTTATAAGAATGAGATCCGCCGTTGCCGTTCTCCCGAGGTCGCCGCTGCCGGGAGCAAAAAACGCTTTGCCGACGCGTAAAAATCGGCCGCTACGATATTTCACACCGGCGACAGCGAGTACCGGCTTGGCACGCGTGCTCTTTTTTGTGTATACCGCCATTGGGCCTGACGTTTTGATGCCGGTTTAATTGATCGACACTCACATCGTTCCCAAGTCTCACGTAACGACATGACAAATGATATAGAATGATTTTTTTCAATCATACACCTTCCGCTATGGTGAATGTGTTTTTTTTATCAACTACTCCTGTTTAGTGTTACAAACCTTGCATACATACCTATATTATGTTCGAAACTATTAGTTAATTATACGTTTTGTTTAATTTTGTATAGTTCTTATTTAAATTACATCAATCTTTTAACTTTTGTAGGACAAGAAAGCCACTATATAGTGGCTCTGAAATAATATCACATATTGAAGCGTGAAGTACAATAAAAAAAAATAAAAATAAAAATAACAAACCTTACTCAAGAAAAAGTTGTAAAATTTAAAAAATAGCTTATCCTTTAAAGATTAATATTATGTTTCTCAACATGACAACAATGAAATTAATGGGATAAATCTAAAACCATGAATTCATTGTTTAAAGTATTGGATATACGTATGTTGCTTTACACTCTCTTTACAGAGAATTACAAAAAATAAATGCACGAATGTATATTTCCAGGGCACTAAATTAATACGTTATCGTCGCTGCTGGAGACCGTAGAACATGGAAGGAAATCGCCTAGCAAGGGAGGAAATATTTTAATGACGTGACGTCACGGTTAGCAGGTTAATAAGGTCGTGTGGGCGCGTCCTGGTAATAAAGTGCACGCTTATCCGAGCTCATCCTTTAGTCCATGCGAGCGCCAGGAAGGCACCTTAGCGATTCGCGCGCGTAGCTTTCGCATCCTCTTCTCCTTCCATTCTGTTATATACTCCGCTGCGCCGGCCTTAATTTACATATCTCTGTATCAACGCTACTACCTTGCTTCACCAGGCGCATACTTTCAGCGACACGCAGCGAGTTTGTGTTTCACGATATGTTCTCTTCTACGGAGTCTCGCAATGGGCAAGGAGGTTACCGGGATTGTAGGTGGTTCCAGATTTTCGCTTTTGTTAGCCCTATTAAGCTTGGTTGGAAACATTTACGTGCAGATGTATACCACAAGATCCGCGTATCAACGTCACCTCCTACGGCCGTCATCTTCGACGAAAGAGGATACTCGAATATCGTGGTAGCCACTCATAAATATGTTGACTATGTTCGCCAGATGCTATGGGAGTTGTAACTACATTCCTGCTTCCTCTTCTGCTGTGAAATTTACTGTCAAACGACAGATAGAAAGTGACCAGTTTATTTACTGGAATATAATGTAGTCACTTAAATAAACATTATATAAAAGAGAAACTGTTTATATGTATAATTTTATATACCTATTTATATTAAAATATCTGCAATGTGTCGTAACTTTCTCTCTATAATAAAGTATTTATCTCTATAATAAAGTATTTGTACTTGAATTACATGTGATACTTTGATTAACAAGCGCGAAATATTATCTCTTTTTTCTTTGCTCCGGAAAATTTGATTTACATTTACAGTTATCAATTTATATATTTTGACGCTTTTATTTTTTTGGTAGATACTTTAAGAGAGATTTTTATTCGGTAAAAATGAGAAAGTGATTTGTGTACATTGACAATCATTACGCATTATTGCTTCGTATCTACAAAGTAATAACAGTATTTGGCATTAGTCGTTCAGTCTGGAATACGATTAACAAACATGTCGAACGTCGATAATCCAATAGATACATTCTACCAAGAATACCGATTGTATCTAGATAGAAAATCAATAGTCCCGGGTCGAATCGGGCAACGTGTCATTTACTATCAATTGCTGTTATTACATATATTTTTGTTACTCGTCGTGCCCGCGAGTGTGCAGTTGTAGAAGAAAGCACCAGTGTGCCAATTATTATCACAGCAAATTTCCCGATCAGCTTTCTCCGATTATCCGCCAGCTGATTTTACGTTTCTGTTTCTTCCTCATGAAGGAGTCGCAACGTACGGCCATTGACCAGGAGAAATCCTACGTTATTAATCAATCGCATACTCATCTAACTAAATAACTAAGGTCTATATTCGCGCCATGCATTCAGCATTAAATGTGGCTATTCGATCGCTCACGTTCTGTTTATATTAATTATTATCTTCGTATTCGATAGACTCAGAATCAGACAGTCTCATTCAGCGTTAAATGCGCGATGAGGATAGGGATCTAAGTGCTGACATCACATAGATTTAACCGCGACTTGAAACGTGCCTGGAGATCAATTTTGACGCGGCGTTGGTAATTATAACATTCGATCGGTCTTTAACAAGCAACAAAATCATTTTTTCATTAATTAAGTATCAACAATGTATTATATATAATATATTTTTCTATTTACCTTACAATTTAGTATTTTTTTAAATACGTACTGTAGCGTTTTTTCAGTCAATATAGAATCTCAACAATTGCATTGAAAAATGACTGTACGAATTAATTGAATATAATTATTGAAGTTTCATATAAAATATAGTGGAAAATATATATTATAGAGTATTACGGTTTAATGAGATTTAATAAGACATCTTTGACGTCACAGAACTGAAAATTAAACAACATTGTCTATTTTTAATGCTCAACGGCGAGAACAGGGGAAATCCTTAGATAAAATCTCGAATTCATTGCATAATGTAATTATTTCGCTTATTGTTCACAAATGCACGTCATTCCATAAGACCATCGGTCTTTCCTAGAACGTCAATGGAGAACGCAATTTTCGTGCCCAACATCGCGTGCAATCGTCCTGTCGAAGGATGACTAGTCGATTTTTTTTCACGTAAAACGTAAAACGTGTACTTTCGAATTTGAAAAGAATATGTCGCAAGTGAATATGCGTCATTTTCTTTTCACAATACGCGTATCTCCAGTTCATTTGTTCGTTATTATGTCTGGTATATATCCGCCTACCTTGAAAGTTTCAGAGAATATGCACGCGTCTTTTATCGTCGTTATTTAACATGCTTGCCACAAAATCCCGTCCTGTGTAATAAAAATGTAAAACTCTCTCCTGACGAGACGTAAATCTAATGTTGTTTCTACGAGCAACGGCGCAATATCTGTGACAAGAAAAGTGCAAATATCGCATATGCGTATATCCGTTTTACGAACTCTATTCTGCGAGTAGATCTCAAGATGCGGCAATGCTCGGCAGCCAGGGATTAGATTTACTGCTGAAAGAACGTCTCCGTTTCATTTGCAGGTTTATTTAAATACGTATTAATATTTAATTCTCTCTCTCTCTCTCTCTCTCTCTCGCAATGTTTAAGTGGGAGTTTAAGTCGGCTCTCGTTGGCCGGCGGGCTCTATATAATTACAGCCGGCCCACATCCACGGAGGAAATGAAAAAACGTGCAGCGGCATAAAGGTCCGGCTACCCCGAAAATAAAAGTAACGAGGTTATCAAACTTTTTGATGTTTGGTGCCATCTTATACTTTCATTTGAAGTCTAAAACGAACTCGATCGTTTCGTTGTAAGTCAGCGAGATCCGATCGTCGAAGTAATGCGGTAAGCAACGTGCAGCGATCGTGCAATTAAAATAGAGACAAAAGAACAGATTGCGAAGATAAGATCAAGGAGGGGCCAGCATCTTGTGAAAACAAACGTTATCTTCGTGTCATCAACATTCTTGGCCAAAGTCATTACTGTCGCTTTTGTATCCGGTGTCTGTAATATTTGTACCAATAAACGATGAGTAACAAGACGAGCAGGAATCCCCGCAAAATGACGTATCATTATGCGTATTCGCTCTTATAACGGCGGCACTGAAGTAAGGATGAAAAGGAGTCGATCAAAAGAAAGAGACCTGACCTGCAAAGGGAGGGCGAGAGCAAAGTGTTTTTCGCGATTTTCTCACGAGGATAATTTCGACGATTAGTGCAAAAAACCAGGGTCCACCACATGGAGCGGTGAGCGCAGGAAAATGACAGACAGAAATTGTTTTGCCATGCTATATAATTTACAGGGCCGCAACCATCATATATCATTTGCGCAAATTATAAATTCGTTATTTCACAATTATCGTAATGCATTTGCGCTGACCTGGTCACGTCGATATTAATACGCGGTGCCTGTAAAATTCGTTAAAATAAGCCGCAGATGCAGACGAAATTCCCACATTCGAAAATCATACAAGTTACTGTTAAAATCTTTCACAAAAATTTAATTTAATACCAAAGATACTAATTAATCATTTAATTATTTTTAGTATGAAAAGAACTATTGTTCAATGCTTAATAATTAATAAGTACTTCCAGTATTAAATTTCTGTAAGGGATCTGTGGAATATCATTAACTTACAGATAATATCAATATGATTTAATAATAGAATTTGTAATCTAATCCGTTTGAGTCACAAAGCTATCAAATATATTATCAAATATATTAGGCATAATTTTTTAAATGTTATTACACTTATTGCAGTTATTATTCAGCATGATATTAAAAGATTTTTTTTCTTATTTGTATGCATTATATTTTACGCTGTATCACATTTCACTCTACAAAATCTATTATTTATATCTGCGAAAAAATACGAAAAGATTATATTGATTTAATTTTTATTGCAAGAAACAACTTGAACTTTATGCTGTATATATGTATCTACATCCGGTTGTAAGAGCCATTATTTACACTTGAATGCGCCCCTGCACCCATGACTCGTATTCTACCTCGCGGAGAATCGACCCGTTGTATTGAAAAGGGGTCTCACGGAAGCTTCGATCAATTGTGAAGATCGTGAAGGATCGCGGCTACTGTCAAGTGTACTGCCAAGATCGTTGGTGTATCGTAACCAGTTTGTGGGTGCCGACGCGACTAGAATTAATTCGTTCCGCAGCGTGAACGCGCGCGCACGCGTTGCGTCCTCATCGCTTTATCGATCTCGTAAAAGGTTCCAAGAGCGTGTGCCTTACGAAGACATTATTATTGAGATTTCTTATGCAGTCACAGCGATGATACAGCGCCGGCTAGTTTTACAAGTGACTTATATGCATTTAAACGTGACCATTGCAGCTTTGATCGCGGATTTTACGTTCGCCATCGCATTTAAACGTACCATCATCGATAAAATAATTTATCCTCGTCCGCATCTTATCACGAAATCCGCTCAGACGAAAACATTACGTGAATGTATAACTGTGATTCATGAATTTTACATTGCAACGCGATCATTTACGCGCGAAGAATTGTAGTAAATAATCGCATCATAAACAAATGATCTTTTTCTTACATAAATTTACATTAATTTCAGAAAAAATTTTTCTCAATTAGAAATAAAGCATGCCCGACTTTAAAATTAATCTCCAGAGTTCCGATATCAAAATTAATCTGTAACAGTTAATAACGTTGGATTTGTAAGACCAATTTATATTAATTAATAAAGATACTAATTAATTTCAAGAAATCGAAATAATATAACTCGTACAAAATAAGAAAAGTATATAAGAAAAAATATATCTTAATAAAAATAATCTAAAAATAATAATTTGTAGATATATAACATAAAGAAAATTAAATTATTTGACATTTTTTATAAATAGATTTACGATTAGGTGAGTCTAATGGACTTACTATCAGCTCTAGAAAGTAATTGTAATTATGATATTAACAAATTAAATTGTTAATGCACATTGGTATTTAAAGTCAGATGACATGAAGTACAAGTTTGAGAAAATTATGTAGGGTGATCCATTTTAATCTATCCAGTAGAATATCTCAAAATCTTTAAATTTAAGACAAAAATGTTTCAGACAAAAATTGCTTAGTTATAAAGGGAAAAGAAGATGGACTTTTTGATTGACTTTGAAAAGATGTCCTTAAAATCGGGACGAAATTACCTAAAATTTTTTTAATAGAATTATATACATTTTTCTTATATAATATGATTTCTCTAATTGCACAGGGCAACATGGAAAAAATTGTTTAAAAATTGTTTAGCTGTATCTAATATATTCTTTTGTCTGAACTTTTGTCTGAAATATTTTTTGCCTTAAACTTAAGGATTTTGTGATATTCTACTGGAAGAATTCAAATGAACTACCTTATATAAACAATTAGAACACTGCTAACAGATTTCTTCGATGTGTACACGGGGATTTCCTAGATTGTCGGATAGACGATAATTTGCGTCTTATGCGAAAAGTCAGAAATAACAAACGTACGTACACAATTGTGTCATACTACTTCCGGTTGATCTTCTTCCAATTATAGTGATACGAAATAGATGCGCATGGATCTTCTTGGAAGGTCTGATTCGATCGTAGGAAAATATTTAGATACTGTCATACAGCATCGTCGCAACGTCATCGTGACGTCGTATTGATGATGACGTAAGTATGCTTTGGCGAGACGTGACGAGTCGCTCGTGCAAGCGACTTGGAGTATACAATAAGGGATGCTTGCAGCCTGCAGAGGCGGCGTTAATTTTCTTCTATTTTTAGCACAGGCTCGCTTCGCGTAAGAAAGTGTGAAATAGTGAAATTACTTACGTTCTAGCAGACGGAAGAAAGACGTTCTCTGACGGAGATAAATTTTTCCTGCACTATTATGCTGTTCTATTATTACGAAATATTAGTTATGTAATATAAGATTACATAACTCTTAGATTAGATTAGATAACTTAGATTAATTAACGTAAGCTAATTGATGTTACGTAGGACGAAGTTCTTTCTCTCTTAATTAAAAGTACGATTATATCTCCTACAAATATGATAAAATTTCTTAAGAATCTTTATTTTCATACAATACTGTGATTGTAAAAGTTATAATAATCTTTCTCTATTTGGAATAACGCTACAATATTGTATCACTGATAAAATGAGAAATAATTTTGTTATCAGCATAATGCCGTTCTATAGAACGGCAATATTTCGGCATTATATTCATCGAAAATTTTAGATATCATACATAAATCTTTTATGTATAGATTTACCAAAACTCGTATAATTATTAAAATATTTTCGAATATTCTTAATACAAGATACGGTACGTCTTTCAAAGATTATCTGTTAATGAAATAGATCACGCAAAGTAGCGAGTATTTCAAGATATATATTTCACCCTGCCCTCGTAATACGCAACCGTGGAATATTTATGAAGATGTATGCATACGGGGTGGAAGTTTGTCAGCAGGACATTCAGACAGACCGGCATCGGCTCTTGGCTAATGGACGTGTCATCCCGTTATTAATTGCAGCCGCAGGCGACCTAATTCAGTCACGTAATCGGTATCTTAGTTAACTTTCGACCGGTGACGCAGATAATCGCTGCACCGGTCGATTAATATGAGCCATTAGGTATCGAGAATGTTGGATGACGGCTGATACTGGGTGGCTCGATATAATCGAAAAAAAATGAAGCAGCTTAAGACACTCGAAACCAGCGACCACCGTGCTCGCACCGATAGCGTTCTGTCACCATAAAACTCTACCATCTACTTCCATATGTCGCGAATGAAAGATGTATCGGATGTATTTGTGCAGTGTCACCAAGAACACTGAGAATTATTTCTTACTTTAAGTTGCACTCAAGAGGACCCACATGTTCCATATACCTCGACACGTTATTGCTCGTTCCATGGTCTGCACTCCGACCGGTTTTTCATTTACGATTAGATACGTAAATATTTTCGAGGGTTCATTTCACAAGAGGAAGAGTCGACACCTTCCAATCTGGAGTCCTACAAAAGGCTCAGTGAACTTTGGTGAACTTTCGTTGCACTGGTACTATTCATAAAATAAACAAAAACTAGCACAGTATGTATATATTACTGTAGAATTAATTCGGCTGCTGAAGATTAGATTACAAATGTCTGCAATTAACACTGACTCATTTGTTATTTGCCAATTGCACTAGCTCTTATCTACTAAACATCGTAAAATCCAGTAAGTGACTCACTTCTTTGGCGTATCAATTGACATATCAATAAATCGTATATCGATCTCATAAAACAATCCCGCATTTAATTGTCTCAATCACAATTGTCACGCAGCAAAGATATTAACAAGAAAATATTAGAATTAGCTTTATCATAAAGTATATACGTAGTTAAAATCTGCATATCCCCGATCTGCGCAATCTCGCATACTCACGTGATGCTCTCTCTTATCTCCTACACACTATTGAACTATTCCCACCTCCGAAGACAGGCTGAATTCATGAATGGAAAGGCTCCCGAGCCTTTACACCTCCATGCTCATGGAGAGATACCGCCCGCGTACGAAAGTTCGCGGAAGAGAAAGTCCCCGATGACGATGACATCATCGCTACCATGGTCATGGTCTCTGTCGATTCTGGATCAGAGACGCGTGCCGAAACCCAGAACTTTCCAATGACCTTTAAATACTAGGATTCTTCAATGAAAGAATATCCGATAGAAGAGTCAGCTCTTTTATCTCGCCTAACACTGCGAAAGTGCTAAAATATCTTAGATCGTTTAAAAGTAAAAATAAATTAATAATGTCGTTAAATTTACAGGCCAAAAAGTATATCATGTTTTCTGTTAATAACTTCTATTAACCAATAACATTACTGAATGATTGGTTTGCGACCAACGCAGGAATCGTGTTCCAACCTACCGTCTTCCTCCGCAGGAACCTACCGGTGTGCTGTTCGAACTGCAATGACTCTTGCTCGCCTTCTTCTTCGTCTAGCGATATATGCTTGTTCTGTGAACAATGGGACACCAGAAAAGTGAATGACGTCACTGGATACGACATCGAATCCTGCCTTCTATGGTTTTCAAACTCGAGAGTTCATGCTGTACCTACGTAGATCGATTGAGATAAAGTTATATAAACATTTTTATATTATCTAAAATCTTATATTAAAATCATATCCTGGACCTTCTCCACAAGTTCCATTACAAAGATCTTTTTTTATTACATGTCGAGACTCAAGATATATACCATAAGAAAAAAAATAACAGCATAATATAAGATTAGATATCGCGGATAAATTACGAAACATACAAGTTGAACAATCATAGTACATTTTATCACGCTCCTCGATGACTGCAAACGGAATTTTGGAAAAAATCGAAACAGATCTAAGAACCCTGACTATGGAGTGACTCTCGTGGACCCTCGTAATCTGTGGTTCTTTTCCCCTCATTAGGGAACTGAATGTAGAAGGTAATTGATACTTTCATAACTTGGCAGCATTCCCACCTGCGAATAGCTCAGTTTTTGCTGCGGCCTCGTTAGAGGTGACAATAAGTAGTTACCTGTTTCCAGGTAGGAACCTACCTACCTGCCCGCTTGCCTGTCGTGGAACGTCTCGCGAACTAAAAGATAGTGCAGTTGTGGGATTATTACGGATACGATTTTGCGAGACTAATTTTAACTTTTATGATATTCGATATTTACTACGTGTGGAATTCGACAAACGTCGAGCACCGATAAATCAAGTGACATACGTACTATTTTAAATCACTTGACAGAAAGTCGACATGCAATTGAAAGATCTATCGTAATTTAGAATGTCTAGTTATAGGTACACGATTTCTATATACTTATAGCTATCATTTTAAAATGTTTTATGTTAAAATTATAAAAGATATTATATTTCATAAATTCCGCCAAATCTAATCAAGATCATCTAATCATTAGTCGTGTCAAAGTCGATTTCTTTTACATATAAATACTTACACAATGTGTACTTACTTGCTTAAATATTATTAACTAAATATTTACTAAATATAAAGATACATTTATTTGGTACAAGAACAATTAATTTGATTAACTATTTTTTTTAGTGAATAAATACTCATTTACTGTAAGTACTTAAATATTTAGTTGGTACTATTCAAATAAATTTTTATTAAAATTTAATAAAATTTGTTCTCTATTTATACACGACTGTTAATCTTCTTAGAAGATGGAAATCTTACAGCTTTTCCTTGAGTAAAATTTGTTATAATTCATAATAAGTATTTCATTGTATTTCTTGCTTCAAAATATGATATCGCCAATATAATGTCGCCAATATAATGTCGCTTTCCTATCTTATAAAAGTTAATAGCATATATATGTATGTAACTCCTATTTTGATCAATTAAATCAACAATTCGAATGAAGTAAATCATCAGGCAAATATTCTTCAAGTTTTAAGAATCACAATGAATATTTGTATTCGTGACAAGTTTGAAGAATATTTGCCTGGTGATATAAATATATATATATATATATATATAAAACGCAGTTTGTTGTTCAGTAATAAGCATTAAGATTAGAAATCAAACCAGATAAATGATGAAACCTTTTCTTATCCAACTTTACACTCACGAATAATTTCCTAGGCACATAGTTATGCTTCATATCGGCCACTCTTGTTCCACGCAACCAGATCTTTCGCGCATCCGACCGAACGATCCTATCTAATTATATAAGCCATCCGCCGCCCGATCGATGTGTGCGTGTAATACGCGCGAGAGTTTACAAATTAGCCTTAGTTACGAGATGCGTGTACACGAGCGTCGGCGCAACACTAATCATGGTGATTGCAGGGGAGTGCAAATCGTCGGCGGGATAATATTCCGTGTAATTGGTTCAGTCCCTGTCAACCTGTCTACCTACCGGACGATGTCTTAACCGAAACAAGCCGATACGTGTGCGTGCGAGAAGCACGCATTTTCGCAAACAATCTCGATACCTCTGTCATCCGTATCCGTTCGTGGAATCTATTACAACCCGCGATCTTGCCTTCGTGAGCAATTGAATCCTAGTGAATCGCGATCACGACAGAAAATCTGTAGTCTCGCGTCATTTCGAGTTAACGCGTGGATAATCAAGCAACCATATCAGCAAGATGTAATTTATACATACGCTGCCATAAGCGTCGCATTTAGAAAAACATGCAATATATGTCAACTTCATGCAACTTCAACTTTTTTTGCCTCATCAGTGCCGATATCATTAGTATCGTACAGGCACGCTACTTTATGTGCGAATATTTTCGCATAAGCGTTCTCATTTTTCTTGCACAATTTCTTCTTTTCTTATGAAAAGTTAAGTACCTTTCTTGGAAAATAGAATCGCATCTGTTCGCAATATTCTTGTTCCGGATGCTCGGAATCTTACGTTCGAATCGCGTTTATTCCGTTCGTCGCTCGCTATCGATATTCGCAACCGTTCCCACGGGGGTGACAGATCTGACTAGCGTTATAAGATTTGCCCATGTAGTCAGAGGAAACGAAATGAGGGAGAGATATATTAATAAGTTATAGCGGACCAATCGCTGTTCTTTTTGTAGATAGACCTAAGATCTCTCCGAGGCAGACCCAAACGAAACAACAATGCACAAGCGCACCACAGGGGATCAGGGATCGAAGATTCGCTCGGGATAGATTTTGACAACACGGTCGCCCAGTACCCTATATGCTAGTCGGTGGACCACACAGATCAGATAAAGGGTACGTTTGAGAGACCGACTAAAGGTTAACGCGACTAACTTCACTCGTGTGTACGTATATCGTATCATCTTGCCGCCACTGACTCAAATAACGGAAAATTTCAAATAATAGAAAATCGAGAAGAATGCTAGCATATTTGAGATAATTCAAAAATTTTGAAATAAGGAAGGCCTAGAGAGTAAACTATTAGAAGATAATCTGTTAGAGAGGGAATTTTTTTTGTTAGCCGACAGGATAAAAACTGATAAAAACTGATAAAAATGATGAGATATTCGAATATCCTACTTGCATGATCATATTGCAACACGTGTGTGTGTGTGTGTGTGTGTGTGCGCGCGCGCGTGTGTATTTAATTAATAAATTTTAAATAAATGAAAACTTTAATTATTTAAAACTAATTAAATTATAAAAGAAAGAATTTCATAAACTTCTAATCACTTTTTCTTCATAAGCTATTACCTGTATGACGTTTGGAAAATTACGTTCATGCATTATATAAATAGTATTGATTTTCTATTGGGACTTTCCTGCTATTTGAGTCACCAGTGACAAAGATGATACGATATGCACACAGTGAAGTCAGTTGATCGCGTTAGTCGGTGCTTCAAACACACCTTTTATCTGATCTGCGTGATCACTGGCGGATCCACGAAGGGAGAATATGGGGGCCATGCCTTTCCTTTGGAATCATCTTTTTTAAAAATATTTTGTAGTAAGATGTTACATATATTTTTAATATTTCTAAAATGCTTAATTACAATTTTGATATTTCAAAAATATTTTTACTTTAAGAAATCCCGAGGTTCTTACGGCTTAAGGCTTATTGCTTTATTATAGACAAATGCGATAATGCAGCGTTATGCGAAAGTCACTAATTGCAAGAAACTACTTAAAATATTACTGTACGCTTTGGCTGGACAAGGTTTTTCAGCCCTTTGATATTTAAAAATCTGGTTAACTCTTCGTAGTCACATCTCCTGAAAATTTTATGTTGGTCATATAGAAGGCAAAATGACCCCAACATTTTAATTGATTGCCATATTTTTACAGCTTTTGTTCTTTAAAATCACAAAAATTACTGAACATACTTTAAACATTATAGAATATGGAAATGCAGTGGCTTTTTAAAGTTTTTAATTTTAACATATTTAAAAAAAGCAAAGGCTGACATCCAAGAAACAACAAGCAGTTGAAAGCGCAAAAAGAGTATTTTAAACAATGAATGGCAGTTAAAATTTTAAAAAAAGACCTTAGAAATATAAAGCCTCGCATTTTTTTAGGGTCTCCTAATGACCATGAAGGATTAAGAAATTGAGTGAAGAAAGCCTTTTGGGGTTTGCATTGTTACACTTATGTATACATATAAATTATAGAAATATAGAGATTAATATAAAAAAAACAGTTGAATAGATCAGAAATAGAAATTAAATATTTTATTTATAAAATGTTATTCCTATAAATATTATTCTTTTTTGCTGATATGATAGGAGTTTCGGTTAGTTTTGAGGGATTTTTTGTCAAAAAAAAACATGTTTATTTTAGAGAGACATTAAATTATTCAAAATATTTTCCATATTTTCTAGCCACAACTTTTTCCCACTTTTCTGGCAATAAGTGGATTCCGCGATAAAAAGTGTTCGTCCTTCAAAATAATCCATTCATCGAGCCATTTTTTTTATTTCATCATGTTTTGAAGTGCTGGTCAACAAGGCCGTATTGCGTCGATCAAAATAATAATTAGAATGAGCACAGTCTGATGAATATGCGGCATGTGGTAAGATTTCCCACTGAAATGCTCCTAACGTGTCTTTAACTGTTTTTGCAATGGTTGAGCATTGTCATGCAACAAAATCACTTTGCATTTTCTTTGAGTAATTATTAGACGTTTCTGGTTCAAAGCACGATTCAAATCAATTAATTGTTGTTGATACTGCTCAGCATTGTTTGATTTGGTTTCAATAGCTCATAATATACAACGTCTTTCATGAATCAACCAAATGCACAACAAAATCTTACTTCCATGGACGTTACGTTTTAGAATCGATGTTAACGATTGGCCTGGATTTACCCACAATTTTTTACGCTTAGGATTAGCAGAGTAGATCCATTTTTCATCGCCGGTTACTACTATTTAATACAAAAATTGCTTCTTTTTGTAACGAGAAGCAATAAAGAGTAAAGGATTAAACAATTTTGAATAGCCAATTTGGACAATTTGTGTGGAACTTATTTGCCTTTTTTTTTAATCTTTCCCATTGTAAACAATCAGAAATGGATTTATCAACATAATGTTTCAGCTAATTCTTCAAGCATTTGAGTTGAGAGATAGTTTTCATCCAACAATGCCTACAAATTCGGCATCTTCGAATTTTTTTGGTTGATCTGAACGTTCTTTATCTTTCAAATTCACTTTTGAATCGCCGATATCAGTCCTCATATGTTTTAACTGATGAAGCAGATTCAGAATAAGTTTCTGAGAAGAATCGGTGAATTTCAGTCACCGTTTTCATTGAATTAAAGCAGTAAAGTAGATGACAAAAATGGTCCTTTTCACATTTCATTTTTAATCGCACTAAAAAGTACGGTTATTGTTTACGAATGTACAAAACCTATATCAAATTATTTATAGAAATGTTCAAGCTTTAAAATGATATACTCAATTTCAAAATATCTTTAGTACATCTGTAGATACAGCCAGTTTGTAGTAGCTCTCAAAACTAACCGGAACACTTAATAATTTTAAATAAAATTTTATAAATTAAATATTTACATAGTACTTTTTCAATGTAATGCTAATGATAATTTAAATAGTCTCTCTTTTCGTTATTTTATCTTAAAAAAATTTCGCTTGCAGCGCGTAAATTTAATAATAAATAATAAGGAAAGAGAAAATAACGTAAAACAATTACATTTTCTCTTTTTTTTGTTATTCGTTCGTTACAGTTAGTGCAAGATGTTTCAGAAACGTGGCAACTCGAAAATCAACCCAAAAATGTATAAATCCACCAGTTCCCTCCTCTCTTGACAAATATTTGGATTTGCCAGTTTGCATGGTTTATCGATTAACATCTCTACAGGATATTGGCGACTGTGTTGTACCACCAACACTTAATATTTAAATTATCGAGCGATAATTCATTGCAAAATTATTTGCAAAAATTTAATTATTTGACATAACAATCATGTTCCGATCTGATATTTTCAAATGTAAATATCCGTCACAAAACTTAATATAATACTTATTAGTATGTAAAGAGAATGAATAAAATATTGTAAATAAAAGATATTACAATCAATCAATTAGATAATCATAACAAATTTTATTTGTTAATTAATCACGAACCAAATCTATGATATATATAATCGCACTTATATAGCTAGTTATATAGTTAGTCATGTTTACACATGTTATCTGATTATCCATCATGTAAATGCTATAATAACAGCCTTATGATTAAATATAGTCGAGAACGAATAAAATGCATAATTTTACGAAAATTTTGCAAAAATAAAATGTTTGTGTATTTAAAGATGAATACTTTACATGACATTGTAACAAAGATCAAGATGCTATCACTGTACTTGACTGTTAGGAAGTTAACTTAGTACGTGAGCAATGATGTAACTGATAACAAGATATCGCGGTGCTGAAGATTGGAACGAACCATGATTCATTCGATTTACAAGTTTGCATTTGCTATTTTTTTTTGTTCAGTACAAGTGAATATAAATACAAATGAATATAAATTCAATTCAAAAGATATCTCTACAAAAAGAGAAAATTATTAAGTTTACAAATGAGCTGGTTATAAATCAAGAGATAATATTAATGTTCAATTAATAAAAAAGAATATTAAATAAAATTTATTTTTATAAAAATAATGCATATTATTTTTGATATAATACCAAATTGTTAACATTTTATTTTTGTTTTTTTGAAATTTACATATTTTAAAATTCTGATATTATTGCTTCTGCAAATTAGAAAATGGCTTTAGGCTAATATTTCATTTGTCATACGATAAATTTTTCAAGCATATTAATTAGCTTTCTAAAATAGAAAATTTCTAGAAACTTGAGAATTTCTGTATGGTAAAAAACTTTTTTTTCTCTATCTACAAAATAGAGAAATTTTGGAGGTTGTGGAACTTCTCCAATCTATAATCAACACATCTGAAAATTTGTCGTACGACGTGAAATAACAGCCCTTCGGGGGAGGACCCTATCGAAGTGACACACTCTTGACGATGTCGATACAGGGATTCCTCTATTCAATCAATTGGCTTGATGTCAACTTCTAAGAAGAAAAAAAGAAAAAAATTACGGCACCCGGACATAATGCGGCGTGCAAGTCACCACAGGGGGCCTTATTCTTATTGGCTGAGAGCGGAGGACGCCCACAAGGTGCGCAGTTATATAGTACTCTAGTGCTATGCGGAGTTCATTCATAGTTCCACTCCAGTCTAGTCATTCATTAATACGGCGGGAGTGTCCTTACGGAGTGTGCGCTGATCGTAGCTCTTGATCACTCGAGTGACCCGCTTTGAGCTCGCTCGCGTGTGCGTGTCACACATGTGTGCTCGTCCTATGGCACGTGAGATCGTGGAGTACAAAGTAGTCGACGAGGTGAATTAACATCAAACGCAGAATGTGGATAGGTAAGAATGACTCACGATCAGACTCGGTTTCAGACGAACGTTCTAAGAAACATAACCCGTCTCGTCAGAATGAGCATTCAGCGAACATAAAAAGTGGAAATTTAATACAAGACTTTTATTTGTGAAAATGTCATTGAACGCGTTGAATGTCGGTATATTTAATAAAAATTCTTTAATATTCATTCATACTAAAAAGTCTCCTGTAATGTAATACTTAAAAATAATTAAAGAAGATAGTTTAATGAAATATTATGAGCCGATGAGGTTTACGTAATACTCATGCGCCAGATAAAAATCATTTGATGTGAGTAATTCATTACCTGTTAATTACCATAACTAATAAATGTATTTTTAATAACAGCATTAGTTATTCATATTGACAATAAATTAATGAAAGTTATTAATAAGAAAAATTACGATCGATTAAATAAGAATTTTCTCGTAGTATTCCGTTCTTATTTAAATCGCAATACATTGTGCTTCTTTGTAATAAACTGAGCTCGGAATAATTCGCATCTTTTTCTCCACTAATAGCGGCACTTCAGGAATGGTATTTCTAAAAAAGAAGTCTCCGTTTTTAATGGAACCGACGAATTTCACGGCTCATCTCGTATCAAAGAATGGTGCAAATACACCTGCGACAAATCGCTTACGCGGTTGATGCTTCGAGAACATTCGAAGCATGATAGTGTTATCCAAGCAAAAATCGCGATCTTTCGCCGTTCCTTTGTTCCCTGCTATCGAAAGAAACGGCGCTTCATTTGTCGTTTTTCTGCGACAAGCCGCGGAATGCTATGGTCGAGAAATCGGTCGGCAGCAACTGCGCGAGTGATTTTCCACAATATCACTGTAAGGGACTACCGTAGTGCATTAATTTAATGATTTTTTTTTTATCAAATCTATTTCTCTGTTGCACGTAATCTGTAAAACTCAGCGTATTTCATATAAGTCGCTCTCACTTGCATCATATGTTGTTTTTGATTGATAATAAAACTTGGTCAATAAAAATCTCACTTGAATCATGTTGTTTCAATTAGTGGCAGATAAAACTTTGTCAATACAGAAATAATTGACAATTTCACGAACAGAATTGTGCGCGGCGCACTTATCGCTGTGAATCATCTTCGTGGCGCTTGTTCCGTCTTGACAGCTACCTGTCGACTATCGTCTTTATCGCGATACAGGTTAATACAAGTATTCCGATATACTGTTGACGTGGCATTCCGCATATTTACATGAATATGATACAAAGTATACGGCAAAATACGTTTATGCATAAATTTAAATTAAATTAATTGACTTTATCTTAATCTTATCACGTTGTGGACGAACAAAATTAAGCCGAAATCAACATATCTGTATACACTCAGGAAGTAAAGATATAATTAAGACCCCCTGAGCTGATATTAATTGATAGTACTTGCACGCTTGTATTCTAATCAGAATTTTTGTAAGTAGCACTGCTAATACTAATACAAAAAATACCTTAATTATTGTATTCTAGTCATTTACAATATTTTGCAATATTTAGAATTACAACTAATTTAATTAATTGTTAATTTATGTAATCCCCTATTGTATATTATTGTTTAAATTGTGTAAATTGAAAACATACAATATTTTTTTCAAAGAGATAATTTAATGAAGACAACAGAGTAGGAGAGTTTCTCGCAATGTTCACTCCTACTTTACCTTTCTCACACAGTTATTTATATACATAAGTTTATAATATCCGATATCGACCAATCGAAACAAACAGTCAACAGTGAGACCAAACCAATCAAATCAATTGGTGCTAAAGATGGCGGGACAGCAAATTAAAAAAAAAGAAACGTTAAGTGAATCGAGCCAAGGACCAAGTAGCGCAAGAGTAGAAGGCATTTCCGTTCTGCCAACTGGCAAAAACCCGGCATTACTATCGATAGTGGGATTAAACTCGGAAACGCATGTTGTGTCGACAGATAAACCAATTTTAAGAGTTAGCCGAGCGTAGCGTAAATTTTCCATTTTCTCTTACTGAAGACAGAAAGGGAAAGAGAACGAGAAAGAAAAAGTAAGATAGCGCCGTGTGCTCAGAAAAAGCAACTTTGATTGGTGTGCATTATATAACAGAGAGAGGGAGGAGATACGTTAAAAGTCTGCAATCTACACAGAAGAAGCTCGGGGAAGCCCCTGCTATTTTTCCTTGACGCCATCGATTCTTATCGGAAAACTTTATAACATCAGTATAGCTATTTCGATGCGGTTTCGATAAAGCGCGAATACGTAAACGGGTATTTTAGATATGTAAATGCGCGATAAAGATGCATAACAGAATACAGCGTTTATATATGTATATTTTATACAAATCAACCTAACAAAATTCAAATTCAAGTTAATAAAATAAATTAAAGTCTAATTATTCAAATATATCGCAAAATGTTATCATAAAATCGTAAATACTTCAACAATAGTGAATAATTTTTAACGTATCATCCTTGTTGATGAAACGTATAAACACTATACTTTTCTCTCTTCTACAGTATGACGTTTTCATCTTCAAATATAAATTACACGCAAATATAAATTACATGCTCGCTAATTTATTCTATGACGTACATTCTTTATTCCGCAAAAGAATTATTGTCCTACGTTATATACTTGAAAAATTTATAATGTTAAAACATAGACTATTAAAAATACTTGTAAGTTTTGTAAATTTTCGTTCGCTAGATATCACAACATTATTCGACTAACGATTTTGATGCGCATTTCGAAACCTTTATTTATCATGCAGACGTCTTTTCGCCATAGGACGGATTACCGGTCAATTAACGACGTGACACTATAATTGGTGCGGTAATTCGATCCTCTTATGGCCGGATCCTCCGGGGAAGCTCGCGCGTTTCTGGGCTTCGAGTTAAGCGACCGCGTGCACATCGTTAAATTAAAATCCTGAGGCGTTCACCAGCACCGACGTGGCCCGCAGCGGACCATCCCAGCGCTGGCCGTCTAATTTGTAGCGCATAATATTCGAATAATTTGCACGCGTTAATGGAACCGGCCGTGGGTCCCTCGTCGGCTACGACGAACGGAACTACCTTGCAAATATTTGCGTGCAATAAAAATGATTCAACCCAATAGGTGTCCAATAGGTGTCAGACAAAGTCACCGGAAATCGGAGCATATACATGGAAAATTACGAACGTATCGTCGAAAAAGTTTAATTACAATGACGAAAACGCAATATAAATAATTATCCCAATATTCTTGTACAATTATATTCGACATTATATTCGAAAAATCTTCTTTTGGCTCCTAATAATTTCATTTATAGGCAACTTGTCCTTCAATTTATATACGATGATTTTCTGGTCCTTTACTACACACGATGGGTCATTCGTATCCCGAGTTAATTTTCATTACATTAACAAATATACAAAAATTAAATGATTCTTGTGTTTAACATTTTTAGAAAATATTTATAAGATTGTATAATTTTTTTTAAATTCTATATATAAATGTTATAATTAATTATTTGTTTCTAGTTTTTTAAAAAAAGGAAAGACGCGAATGACCTAATATTTACTAAGAGTTATACATAGTTAAATCGATGAGATCGATTCATCTAATCGCGGATATATCTTATCTGTGACGTAGCACAAGCAATTTATTAATTCTCTCACTTTTGCAACAGACTTATCGCACATGTCTCATGTGTTATCTCTCAACCGACGTTATTTGCAAACTTTTATAAAATAGTCGAGATAGATTTCATTTTTATATCGCTGTTTGAAATTGTATCTGAATTTTACCGAAGATAATAACAAGTTATAATAACAAGTAATAATAACGATATAATCGATGTGTAATCTCAAGGATGCGATATATCAATAGCAAAATGCAAAATATGCAATAAGTTGAAATTTCTGTGCGTGATATAACTGTGTAAAATATTTTAATCTAAGATGATGATTATTTAAAAATATCTTGTACTAAGAAATAGGGATGTAATGTTAAATATAAACACCGACTAACAGACAGACGGTATATTAAGCATTTTAGCAGACACAGACGTACATCATACGTAGCAAACTTAGTCATCAACGTGTGAAGAATATACATCATCCTCATGAACACTGATTTACGAGCCACGTGCCCGACACAGAAACTTACTTTCCTGGTTTTGCGATTAGTTGCCGCATATATTATTGCAGTTCTTTCCCTAAATGACTACATCTTCATATCTGATAAACTTTACAATGCTTTCGGCAGATTAGAAACAATAGCTTTTAAAATAAACGGGGATGGTATTCTCAAAAGTTCTATGCATATTGATTTTATCGCCATGTCTAGGTAATTCACATACAATAATTTAATTATTTTAATACTTCAATTGTTCATATCTTTTTATCTTTTCCCTGTATGTGTCATATACGATTATGATCAATATATTTTTCTGAAAAATCCTATTTTGCGGTTATTCTTTTCTCGTTTTATTCTCAAAACGCATCTCATTATTATTCTATTCAATTGGCTTCTTTCACAAGATAATTTCTTAAACGTGTCCTCTCAGAAAGAATTTCTGATAACGAGATAAAAAAATATTTCAGATGCACTTAATCTTATCGCAACTTAATGCAATATAAAAATAAAACAATATATTACGATTAGATCAATAATTCCGAGTCCTCTTCCTCGAATTAAATAAATTTGTCTTGAGATAAGAGTAACACATATAAATTTAAGTTTCTATATTCTCACGTTTAGAATAAATCTTTCTCAACCCAATTTTATAACGTACGATTATGCTGTTGCTATAATATTTAATACAAAACCGATATCCAAAATCATTTTATTCTAGATTAAAAAATTTTCCATTTAAAAGTAATATATTCCTCTGTTAATAATAAATATAATTATCTTTATATCGATCGCGTATTTTGTGATAAATAGAAAAGTAATAGCACTGAACTCGGATATCTTTTTTATAAATGTGCCCGATTACACCATACAATTTTTATTAATCACATGTCTAGTACAAATATTTATCACACTTTTATTTGGATCCACAAAATATTTAATATTTCGTTCGATTAATGAAATTGATGCGGATTGAGGGGGTCCAACGTACAGTTTGTCGTACGTCTCCCCACGCGGAGATCGCGCAGCGAGGGTGGTGTGCGCGCAGGTGGGAGGACAGGGAGGACGTACTGGCAGGCTGAGGATTACGGTGGGGCTACGGAAGGGGGCTGGAGGAAGCAGGAGGGATAGAGGTGGGACCAAGTGTCGGTGAGCGCGAGCGAGAGTGCGAGAGCGAGAGGACGAGGTGAATAGTGAGTCCGTGAGCTCGAGTGAGTAACTGGGGGACTCACTCAGTCACCACGAGATCGGCAAGCCGAATGGTCAACCGCGCCGGTGGTTCTGAAAAGTCTGCAACGAATTGAAAGGGGCTCCTGCAGGGGCCCTGAATCAGGCGTAGATTAGATCCTCGAATGTCAACGGGCGCGATCGTCCCCACAGTTATCTCGATTCGATCGCGGCGCAAGTGGACGAACAATCGCGTCACTAATTTCACGTCATTAATTTCTCGACGAAAAATAGACTGACCGATTATCGGGATCATCTCACGAGGAGGACGCTGAACGATGGTGGAGAGTTGGTGCACTGTTATGTCACTTTGACGTCCACCTGATAAATGTAACAACGACATCGGTGTAAAATACGTTTCGTACGGCATTGCAGTTTCGGTATATCTCGAGGATTACAATATTCTCGCGTGACAGTTCGTTCCAGCAGCGGGACGCGACGGTGAAGGACAACGGACGACAACGTCGTTTTTCCGGAGTAACCAGTCGATTCGCGGAAAGATCGCGAGTGCGCAAGTGGATGCGAGCGGAAACTGTCATCCGGAGCAGCCGAGGACTCTCCTGCAGGAGGACGAGGAAGAGATGATCTTCGTGCTGCTGGTGGCCGGAGCGTTCGCCCTCGCCACACTAAGGCGGTGTGTGTACATTGCTGAATTCTATCCACTTTCTCTAATGCGTATATGTGTGTGTATATATATGTATATAGATATGTGTATATATATATATATATATATATATATATATATATATATGTACAATATGTATATCCTGCTTTCGCACCGAGACATCTCGCGGAGACGAGGTATTCGGCACGCAACATTTGCTGCAACAGAAGAAAACGACTCGCGGATATTACACCACGTTTGGCGCGTATCGTTCCACTCGCGGCTTCCCGGCATATATATGTTATAACGTTACTTTGCTTCTGGCATTGACGTCTCCGCGAGATCCCATTGCGCTTTTCGCAGGATAAAAGTCGCGATGCATTTCTGTCACGGCTAGTTCGCGGAACTGAACTAAAGAAAACGGTCGTTCGCGTTCGCCTGATCGACGACAAGTTTTACTGAAACGTGTATAATGATGCAATGACATGTGAAGAATTCGCGCAGCATTTTACCGTTTCTCTACACGCGCTGTTCTTTGTCGTTGTCATCGATTGCGTTCAACGGGTCTCGGAGACGGACGGTTAGAAGAGAAAAAGATAATTGTATCGCGTTTCACAGCAAATGGATAAAACAATTTAACGCAAAGGCGTGTCTATAAATCACATTATTATTAATGCATATTTATTTAAATTTGACATTTATAGGTTCTTATTTATTTCGAATCTGCATACTTGCCTACAGCTATAAACATGCATATCTTTGCAAATTTGGTTAAAGAACTATTTCTTTGTTCAATACACTTTTCTGAGTTATACGAACAGGATTTTTGTCGCAGAACGTCTCGTAAAGAACTAGAAAAAGAACACAAGGCCGACTTCTTATATCGTAATTACACTTATATGATAATCGTTAATTACATACTACGTTCGAGTATTTTATTGTCATATAAAGATTATTTCAAGTATTACAATCATGCTTAAGTATGTACGATCTTGCTTAAAAAAGACTGTTTAAATATCCAAGTTACATTTCATTCATCTAAAAAAGTTTACACTTACTGCCAGTCTATATCTTAACTATTATTTCAAATTAGGGTTAATATTATTAATCTATTAGAGTCCGTACTTCTTTGTCGAATGCTCTAAATTGAATTTTATGCCATTTTGTTCTATTTTTTTACGATATTAACAGTGACGTGACGTATTATTATCAACTATAATTAAAGAATTTGACTTATATACTTAATATTATATAATAACATATGTATATTATATATTATAAAAGATTTTTTCCATGTTATTCTTGTAAGTAAAAGATTATACCAATATAATCAATAATTAATTTTAATTACTTTAATCATAATAATTGTATAATTGCAATAACGCCAAATTGTATATTAATTAATCTTAAGATAAATTAATATACAATTTGGCATTACTTATAGATAAATTTATTAAATTTTATACTGTAATTTTTCTCTCTCCTTCTCTTTCTCTTTTTCTTTCTCTTTCTATTCCTATCTATTTATATAGCCACATCTATTTATTCATCTATTTAATCTTTAACAGAGAGACTCAAATATAAAAATACTTTTTTTTTACTTAAAATAAGAATCAATGGTCAATGATCAATTTTTTAAATCTTGAAATAATAATTAATGAATCTAACAATGGCGCGAGTTATTATATTAATTTAATTACAAGCTCAGAACAAATATGCTTGAGATCTATTTTCTCTAAATAACATGTTAAATTTGTCATATAACATTGTAAAATTGATATCAAAGAGATTTAAAATCTCACTTTATGTAAATATAATACAATATGCAATGCAAATTTTATTTCATTTATAGTCTGAATCTAAGCTTTTCTCTCGAAAAATTTTAATAAATATTCATATTTTGTTGTATTATTAATTTATACATGATTTATAAAAATACTGCTTCACAATTTATTATGTTAATTAATTTGTTTTACAAAGTCAATATTTTTGTTTCTACGCATCTAAAAAAAATTCTTGTTTAGTTAATTAATGACTAAGCGATAAACTGAGTCAGTGTATAAGATTAGGTTGCGAGATGTTTATTTGGCTTCGGTCACGGAACTGAAGTAGATACCAGTTTAATTTATTTACTAATCCTCTATCGTTAGTATCCCGATTTCTATCATTAGTTCTACATACATTTATTGATTAACATTCATTCATTTGTTTTTTTGATTGAGTTATTAGATGAATAAATATAAAAATAATATTTTCATATAACATATTTCTTACAAAAAGAAAGTATATCGCTAATATAAAGAATCGCAGATCATAATCATTTATATAGATTTCTATTTACACAAAAATAAAATGCTTAACAAATATGTAATAACTCAGTTTATTTTATTCATATAGATTAGCTGACAAAAATTTTTAGAATTGACGTCATTAATTATTTCGTCTATTATGTATTTTAAATCTGATCTTGACGCGCATAATATTAACCGCAATGAATAATTTATTCAGCCACATCTATTTCTATCCATTTTCTGCGAATTAAAATTCTTTTAACCGCGATAACCGTTGTTCCGCGTCATTACCACCTTCGAACTTGTCTTACTCACATTATCTAATACATCATACTCACCTACATTTTCAACCCTTAATAAATTATTGTTTGAATTAGTTCAAAATTATTTTTACTATAAGTAATAGATTATACCCTTCAATAATGAATAAACAAAGTTAAAAGTAGAATTTCTCAAATTTACTGTGTCCATTGAACACTGTATCCGTAAAACAAAAAATAAAACACAAATAGTCTTTTCTTTCCAAATAAATCCAAATAATGTCCAAATAAATCAAAATAGATTTAAAATATTGTAAAAAAATAATTGCAGTAGTGCTTAGGATATTGATCTGAACCGCAAATAATAGAACAAATTTGCGACATTATATCATACGCGATACAATACAATTTTCCCTTGAAAGAGTGAATCTAACTTTAGGTTGACAAATTTGAATTCGTCACTGAGCCGCCTGTTCTCCACCTCCACGGTTTCCATCTCTCTGTGGAAGGTACGGCCGCCGATAGAGGCGCGCGTCGTGTTGATACGGGACACACACGGACTGTTTGCTCGGGTACCCATCGCGGACTCTTTTTTTCATGTAGGCCCCGACTCAAGTCACAACACTAGTAAAGTTACAAAAGCCGAAGGCAAACAGATCCGGGGACGGGCCTTAACCGGTTTATTAAACACTCGTGCGCCCCGGAGGTGGTCCCCATCGTCGCTGAAAGTGGCGACGACGCGGTCAGCAGATGAGGACGACGGCGACGTCGATGCCGCCTGGCCATCTTCTAGAACTCAGGCGTGTATCACGTCGTACGTTTTCATTTCGGTACCACCTTGCCGAGAGGGCCAGAAGAGGAGTTCACTACTTTTGTACGTACGCAAGACGAAAGCGATCTCTCTAAAGGTGGGAAAGAACGGACGGGAAGGAGGAGTCAAATAACGCTCAAGCAAACCTTCTTTTCTTTTTCAAGTCGAGCCGCCGCGAAGTAGATTCTAACAACCGCGTGATTTTAGTTCTATTTTAGTTCAGTCACAGTCATTATGAGGTTTTAATTTCACCAACGAAGCACTTTTTTCCTCGTTATTTCAATCGATAATAATTCAAAACTTGTTGACATAATTTTCGTCATTGAAAAATTGCCATTCATTTGAGATCGATATATAACGTAGATTCTTGACATACGTAACAAAATATATCTTTTGCGGCACCCTATACAACACCAAGTTCTGACGAGATACATCGTGGAATTTTTGTACGTCCCTTAGTGTCACCGAGTGACTTACGTCCTACGACAGAAATAAAAGGAAAGTAAGGGCCCAAGAGCGACTTGGACGCGTACTGGGTTGTGGTTTTGGGTTCAGCAGGGTTCACTGGACATATTATGGGACAGACGAGCACTCCAGCGTGAAATGAAAATATTATGCCAACGCTCAGACTGCCGTACCACGCATGACACAAGAATTACTACATGCATATAAAAATCGAAGATTCATATTTCATAACGGAATAATTCTGCTGCCGCGAATTGATTTTTAAAAAAAGATCGTATTGACAGTTAATCAACGTCTGTTATTAAGATTCGATCTAAGATAAAGATTGGACAATAGAGTAATATTTCTCCCTATAACATTAAATGCTGACCTCATGATTTATCATCTTTCTTTGTTTCCTATTGCAGAGGATAATCGTGTCGTCTAAAATTTTCCAAGTTCTCATCAACTAAAGAATTAAATCATGTAGAGAGATAACTCAATTGCTGTTTAGTAATTCGTTCTTTTTAATTCTAAATTTCGATTATATCCGGCCTTTGAAATTAAATAAACTGAATTAATATTTTATTATGATATAATTTATTTAAACCTTAACTATAATATTTATATCTTCATCTTTACTTTAAATTTTTATGTGTAAGCAATATTTTTCCTCGTTAATATATATTTTCAATTAAGATGATATGTTTCGACGCAACTTTCTTACATTTCCATTCATATAAATATTTTGCTACTTCTTTTCAAAACACTATCCGATAGGCAGTCTGATGATTAGTGACTAATTTGCATCTAATTATGACAGGATATCAATACATACATCGGCGATGAAACATCGAGCGACCGATGCTTGAGGGCAACTTTTTGTGCAATTTGTTAATCGTGCTTACAACCGAAGAAGTAACGCGAACGTGTGTCGACAAGGAGGCGGAGAAAAAGGAAAAACAGAGATAGTTTGCGAGTAAAACCAGGCACGAGATATAAATTCAATTTTATACATTCCCGTATACTTTTCTGAGTTCTCTTGTCCGACTACTAGACTCTATCCAGCTACCGATCCGATCTCGCTCCCAGACTTCGATACGATACGCAATTTATGTGAAATCGCAGTTCTGGAACAAGGGCGACTTCGTGTCATTTCATGATTTACCGATTCGATAAAATCGATCGCGTGCAGTACGAAAGTTTTACAAATATCACGGTAACACTTTCTCGCGGTGATCGCGATTTCTTGCGCATTTACCTGCGCCAATTTGTGCAATGCTGCGGAAAATAAAGAAGGAAGCGCTTTTTTCCTGGAAAAAAAAATGCATATACTTATATACTTGGCGTGATAAAAACTGAAGCGAAACAGCGACTATATTGTGATATGAGCGGGAAAATAATATATAATAATGTCAATTATACTGATAAATTATACATGTATTAATCGTGATGCTAACGCGATGACAAGCGTGAAGTAAAGACACGTGCTAATGTACATATATAATAGAACTATTTATGAGCAAAACATAATAAAATGCAATACATGCCGTGTTGAATAATCACTATCGTATAAGGTAATAATTATATGCGCGTCTTGCAAAATATTTATTTCTGCTTTTTACAAGTGAGTATAGAGTATTTTATCAAAGTAACAATATTGAATATTTCATCAGGTATACAGTGTTCTTGTAAGAAATTTTCAGATTAAAAATTTTTCAGATTAAAAATTTTTCAGATTAAAAATTGTTCGATTAACAAAAAAAGGATAATAATTATAATCATAAAATTATAATCAATTATGCAACTATTATTTAGCGCAGGTTTGTTGTTCAAGTAAAGTAAACGAGTAAAACTCTATTTAGCGTCGTAATTTGCTTCTTGTGTTCGAAAAACTCATGAGTAAATTTATTACAATCGTAAGAAATTTCTGTCGATTAATTCAATTGCGAAGGAGATAACATTCCCTGTATTATAATTTAGAATTACTCATAGTTTTGTTATCCGTAACGAGTTGCTAATTACTCGGATTTATGAGCATGTTAAGTATCGGCAACTATTCTATACCGTGTTTAAGGTGCGTCGGTGGATCGTTCTCATTGCTTTCTCAAGGTGATTCTTCCGACTCTCGATATATCCCGCGGCATTTTCTTAATATCTTTTTATGTTCCATTTTACTGACAACTTTAAAGGATTATATTAAAGATCGGTCTGTGTTTGATTGCCCCTTGTTTGATAATCTGATCAAGAATTTTAATTTAACGATATTATTTCTCTGATATTACAGTAAATCATATGGTACACTAACTGATTGCTTAATAACTGGCTTGAAGCCGGTCGATACTGAATAACGAATCCTATAGTATCCCAAATTGGATAACACGCGTTTCACATTTTCCGTAAGAAATTTTTCAAACCCGATCCCATCCATTCTTCACGTTTTGGTCAGCTCCCAATTATTACGTTACCAACATTAACGGACTATTACGCCGGTCACATTTTCGCCCAGACCTAAAAGTTCACAATGCGGGTGGTACACGTTGTACAGAAGTGAGGCAATGTTTAAATTACACGCTGCATAGTGAATCGTGCTTTACGAGGCCCCGCCACGAACTCTTCCGTTCCACCACCTACGATAGCAATTACAGAGCCCGAAGCGAGTCGCTGGCACACACAATAATGTGCTCACTTCCGCAACCAAGTACGACACGTGGAAATTATAACGCGTATCTCTTATTCCTTGAGATGAAACAATCGTTGGAGGAAGACTTTAATGCATCGACCGCTTCAGTAGGATTTTAATTGTAAGTGGGAGTGCGCTCATGAGTTAAGGTGTCGCATCAAATCGCCTTACTTTATTCTCTATTAAATTATTTTCGCGCGTGTTTTAATTTAGGAATTTTATTTTATTATTCCAATGTGAAAGGTGGCGTTAGAAAAAAAACCCTTTACCTAACCCTTACTCTAGTAACATGAATCACTAGTGACCGAGCGATTCGTGTTCGTGCAAGCTTCTTTGAATCTTTCGGTAATTATAAATTATATTACATTTTATTTTCCAAAATGAAGTGCCAATATTTATTCTAGGAAGTTGAAAATGTTGGTGAATTTTTAGAGATTTTTTTTAATCATTCTGAATAGGTGAAAAAAAACGGATTCTAGTGCCCATGTTTGTATGGATGAGGCACCAAATTGTAACTAGTAGTGTAAGGGCTAATTATAAATACGACGAAAGAGTCTTTATATATTGGTTTCTAACAAGTCTGATCAATTACGAAACACGCGCACTAAGCAATGGCTGTTCGACGATGACGGAGCCGAAGACGAAGCTCTACATCTACGATTTCCTACCATCTGACGCCATCCATCGTGCGGCTGATTGCTATTCTCTTGCAACCGCGTGCGCAATGAGCGATGCGTTCATTCATGTCGATACGCGGTCCCGAGCTCCGTGGTATCGAGCGAGTTGAATGTGCTCGTCATGATATACAGACGGAGTATTACACGACGATCGATCCGAGATGATGCCGGCAGAAAACACGAACCGTGTTCTCGTTGAAGAATGCCAGGTGTGAGTTCGCCGATGCTGCGGCCGATCTGTTTATTATTCCAAGCGAAGGTGGCAGATACTTAATGTCCTGGCGTCATGATACCTAAAGCGCGGTTGTGGGTGGAAGGTGAAGAAAGCACGCGATGAAATGCGACAAGGGACCGATTCAGTATTGTGTATACAGAATGAGGCTAAAGCTCCATACCTTATGTAGCAACCAATACTTTCCTCTTTCATCTCTCGATTCGGAGTCGACTTTCGTTTCACCAGGAAGAGAGTTGAATCGTAACGTCATCTTTTTTCCATAATACACATCGATAAAAATCGTTAAAGAATTTAAATACAAAAAAATTTCAAATAAATTCGAATAAAAAAATCCAGTAGATTTTTTTATTTGAAATTGTGATCCTTATCAAATCGATTAATTCAATATTCGATTAATTTAATATTCGATTGATTCTTTTTTCATAATCTGTCTCGATCATATATCTCGGATCGAAAACGAGCAAATCGTGCTAACACTCGCGTGTTTGAACTACACTAAACTTATCAACGCAACAAGTTTCGTAACCAACTGCGTTGTCGCGTCGTTAAAAAGGAACAATACGAATAGCCCGTAACACGCGTAGGCAGCAGTCGTCTGCGAAAGCGGCCCGGTAAAAAAAAATTCATTTCGTGGACGCTACGTAAAATCGGTTACGTATCGAAGTATTCGCGCGACATCGTGGGTGGAGCGGGACCGGGTTTGTGCCTGACCACCGACAACTTTGATTCACTGCGATTGTTGAGAGCCGGTTCAATGATCGGCACGACACACCAGCGATCGCGCAACCATCGTCGCTCACTCTGTAACGACGCACGCACGCAAAACACATGTACGCGCGTCGCGATCCACTAGCCGGCTGAACGAGTCACGTTTACACACGAAGCACCACGTGCTCGCGGCTCGTTCGATCGTGCTCCCGGTTATATATGTTGCGACTCCGACGCCGATCGACCGAAGCGACGGATTTTTCTATATCTCGCGCGTGCATACGAGGGATTTACATCAGACACGAAAGGGTTAATCTCTCGCCGCTAGGCATCCATTATATACCGAGCTCATTCCTTTCGCAATGATTCAATCTTTACTTGAACGCGGAGGAATTAAAACTGATATGATTTCAATGAATTTTGAAATTTTATTAAAATTAAAATCAAATCAAAATTAAACATTTTATTTTTATTTTATCATAATGAGAAAAATGCGACGATTGATATGAAGCGATGTTAAATACAAATAGATATGATAAATATTTTTAAGAATTAATTATTGATAAATTTTAATATGTCACTCATAATTAAAATCGTTTCAAAGATACGACAAAGCATTTGAAAAATTGTTAAAATTGCTAATCAATTTTAATTCATGATATTACTGCGGTAGTTTAGTACAATTAGCGTTTCAAAACTGAAAAATCATTTCGCGTTTCAAAAAGGACTGCATACGTAGTATATAAATTCACACAGAATCATAGAAACATTTAAGATTCAGCTAGTCCATTAGGCTTTGATTGCTATAGTTTGAATTGTCACATATACGGTCCTATAATATACATATTTACATTATAAATATTTTTATTTCAAAACTGAATTAGATATCTTTTCTAATATGATAGCGAGAGTTAAATTCGCGCCTTTGGAGAGTAATTACTATCTATTATAGATAAAATATCAATCATGACAATTAAATAGCAAACATGATAAAAAAGTAATATCAACTATTAACAACTACTTTTCAAATTTTCATACCTTTATTTTATCAATAATATGTTTATATCAAACGTTTATTGGATTTATCGCGTTTGTGAAAAGTCGATTGTCCACGACCAAAGTAATATATTGTGAGAAACGGTACGTAATATATCAGGATATGAAAATTTTTCTTGTCAATCTAAAATGGACGTTTGGTCACCTGGGTGATGACAGAATCTACCCGTCTTTACGATCGGAGGTCGAGGCCATTATCGCGTCGGCGTGTCTCACTATGCACGGAAATCGTAAAGGGCCTAAAGGGTCGATGGGGGCGTGGTACACGTACCTAGTTTCATCTGAGGACCCCGCTGACGTCTCTGTATATTCACGGTACACGAGATCGTCGTAAAGAGCCTCTATAGGCCGCGGCGTGAGAGTTCGATTTTATGTTCGTCCCAGTCCGGGACCGCCCGCCGTTAGTCACACGATGGTTTCTGCTTTCTTTAACACGATGCTGTGTACGCGCGTTTTTATAGTCTTGCATACGATAGTCTCGTTTTGCGACAGAACATTGTCATCTTGTCCTCGTATTCGCGTATACTTGCTGTTATCGAAGTCATCACTCTCGCGAATTTCAAAGTACATATGTAGAAGAGAAGACGAAGATCTCTTATTTCGCTCGTAACACAAACGACACGACGCAAAATCGACTAACGAATTATCCTCGGCTGTGACAAAACTGAATGACTAGTTTCTTATCTGTTTATATGTTGTTCTTATGAATCTAATGACTAAACGGAAGTTTCAAGATTTCGCTAAATTGTTTCCTCCTACAATTATAAATTATTCGAGAAAATGCATAATAGAGAGTTTGAATTGAAAGGTTTGAAAAATAATTCTTCAATATAATATTTTTAGCAGAAGTAAACACGTAATAATTAATTAATCAGATATGACAAAAAAGTGATTTCTCAAAGTTAAAATGGAATCACACGATGCTCGATTTCTTGAATAATAATATGCATACAATCATGCCTGTTCTGAGGTGTGCTAAAATTCGTTCATACATTGAGCGCTGCATGCTGCAAATGATTTTTATATTTATTATGGATTATTTCATAGGATTATTTTCTTCCATGCACCAATCAAAAGAAACAATTGCTAATTTCATAATTATTTGTCAAATGTCAAATTGTATGCATCAAAGCAAGCATAACAGCATATATGCATGCATGCTTACACGCGTAAAAAAAAGATATAGTTCACATAACTAAAAATATTTAATTGTGAGTAATATAGAAACATCATCTTTATGTGATAGGAATGTGTATGATTGATACAATTTATCTGATGTGTCAACTACATTGATATAGTTAGGCGCGATCTGGTTGTGACAACCAAAACTTGGTTGAGGGATCATTTACTATGGATAAGTTATGTATCCATATAGTTATGTCAATCGTACATTATAAAATATGATGTATAATAATAAGAATTAAATTATTAATAATAAGAATTTCTTGTTATATATACATTATGCTAAATTAAGATGCAATTTCAAAAGGCAAAAGCGACTCACCACGTTTACAACTAAAAATATGTATATGTAAAATACATTGTTATAATATAACCGTCATTGCTGTAATATAATCTAACATAATCATTGTATTATGGTGCAAGCAACTATATAAATAGTTGTTTAATATTTTACTATTTAATCTGGTTGACATCATCAGATTTCTGTGAAATACTGTTTTTTTCCGTGTATTATTAAAAAAATCCAGCATCGTGTAATTCCATCTTTTTATATTACTAAATCATTATATTTACAAAAATACAAACTTTGGAATATTTTAGTAAATATAAAAAATAATAATATAAAATATGACCATTTCTAATACAAACTTTAAGACTTCGGGAACGTATCAATGATGGCCGCATATCTTTTCACTTACTAAGCAATCAATAGATTTTCAGTTCACAATGTATATCTTTGGATGCAGAGTCTTTTCGATATTAATAAAATATAACTGATACTCTAAAGTTTGTTTTTTTAAATACATGTTACTATATTCAATTATAATAAACTGATGTTATTAGTCATTATTTTGACGTCCAAAATGTTAAAACGACAAATGGTCAGTTCGATGCTCGATTATAATTTGATAAACACATAAAACTTTGTAGCAACTTTTTTATCATTCCATAAGTCTAATGATTAACAGAGAGAAAGACAAGGAAAGATAAATTGATATAATAGAAAAAGATAAAATATAAGAAGGAACGCTAATATAAATCGTAAATTAAACTTTCTTATGTTTCTAAATATTTTTAAGAAAATGTCGCCTGGATACTATTCTGACTGATAAGAATGCACGCAATGAATAATTCATGCTCGTTATTAATTGCAATGATTTTATCGCATTATATCATTTGCATTGAAGTGATAATCTCAATTCCTAGCATTATATATCTTACTGCCATTAATGTCATAGATTTACGTTAGTTCATTAATATAAATGACTCTTATTCTATAAAAGAAAAAAATGTAATAGAAGAATGTTATTATTTTATTAAAATAATAACTATAATAATATTTATATAAAATATTAAAGATAAAATTTCTTTTTTTATAGTAAATCATAATTATTAACTGTAATTGTATATGAAGTTTGGAAGAAATTGCAAAGTTTCTAATTAAAAAATTATCATTAATTAATAATATTGTATAATAAAGCATTATATTATATTATATTTTAAAAACTATAATAGATTAATTTTTAAAGAAAAATAATTATAGAATTTCGCTTAATTTCAAGTTTTAATCTTTAAAAATATTTCCTAAAATTTTACATATTGAGACTATGTTGAAAAAACTCAATATTGAATATACTATAAAATGTTCACAACAATCTTTGTCTTCTTTTACACATTTTCTTTAAAGAAAAATTAATTTGAAATTCACTATAATTGAAATTTAAGCCACGAGTTTCGGAACATCGTATTCGTATATGATAATATTGGATCATTGTAAGAGATTGTAATTATCTCCTTCTCGGATGCACGCATTAGTGCTCCGGAATAACTACATGATTACTTACAACGTTTTCTTCCGCGAGATCCTCCTACTGTCTCAGTTAACAATATAATTCAGCATCGAGCTTTCTCTCATACGTCCACGCATGCCTTACAAACTGTTATTAAGTCTGGATCAAGATGAATTATCTCCGGATGTAAACGCATATCGATCTGGTCAAACATTATACATCGTCGCAAATGCGATAAGATAATTAACCGTGAACTGACTTCCGTCCTAAAAAAAAATATTATATATATTGTACTGATACAATTAATTATATGATATCGTTAAAAAAAAATTGAAAGAAAATCAAGATTTGGAAGAATATGTCTGAAATTACTCTTGAAAAACATTGCATATTAATTAATATAAATCATTTTTCTAACCAATATATGTGTCAGATATCACAAAAAAAAATTGAAATTACGTAATTTATCAAAGAAGATTTATGAGATTAAATAAGCGTTAAAATGTATAAAATGATCGTCGCTCATACTTCTTGAAAACAAATATCTCTTACAACAAACTAACGCTCAAGAAGTCATTTAACGGCAGATATTCTTCGTTCTCCGGCGCAGCAAAAAAACCGGGTGACTTACGTAATCTTCGCCATCGGTCGAAGGAAAGGAAGAAGAAAAAGGAAAATAGAGAAAGAGAGAGGCAGAGAGAGAAACGAAGAAACCGTCGCGCTTCCATCAGACGATACCACAATGATTAACGTATATACACAATCGGCCTCCGCGGGCATTTTCTTACGCACGTGTGCACACGCGTGTGCGGCCTATCACCAGCCGAAGAATCGAGATAACGTAATCGATGATGACATTGAATGCCGTAGTAACTGATCGCGTGCATTCCTGCGCGCTGTCTCCCCACCTTCGTCTTCTTTTCTATGTTGCGGTGGCTCGACGGTGGCGAACGTCGTTTCAGATCGATTCTTGCACCGATGCCAACGGTAGGTTGTCACCTCTGGATATAAACGACGGGTGACGTCAGTATGACATCAGTGATCCATATCGTCGTAACACCGTAAGGCGCCTCGCTCGCGTATTACAGACACTTTACGACGCGTCAGCGTAGAGACATCTCTGATAATTCGATGCGTCGGCGACGCGGCAGGTAGACTAAAGGAGACGCGGGAGGAGAGAGAAAGGAGGACGGGGCTAAATGCCGAGGAAGAAAACAAAAGGAGCATGCGAAGGCGGAATTGGCGAGAGGAGGTAAAGGATGGATGTTAACGCGCAACTCTGGCAACTTAAAACCCTTCAGCGGTATTTTATGGGTGGGGTCGCCCTCTCCGACGAGGACTATCCAATGTGCCTAGTAGTCCGACCAGACAAAATGCAAATCTGCGCGCGCCCCGCTAATCTGTCTGGTGCATCCATGAGGTTGGGATCCATTGGCGGAGACTATGGGCAGTGAAACACGAACGCATGGACACTCGGTAACCTCGAGTTTTCCCGCGTACCTCGTAAATCAAAGTCGTCCACGGAGAGAAGACTGCGACCGGCTGCAGGAAGGAAGTCGGAGTCTTATATGTCTGGCGGACGATCGTCGAACTGACGCACCCTGCCTGATTCATATTCAGCGAAAGCTGCGACGACCGCACACACGGTCGGAGACTTGATAGAAAAACCGGTCTAAGTAGAGATTAAAGGTTGAGATAACGCGTGCCAATGTGTCACAAGTGTGATCTAATCATTCATTTTAGCTTCAGTACTATAGTACTATAGTACTGAATATAGTTAATAATTACAAACGAGAACGATATAAATCTCGATGTTTAATTACCTTTGTATGTTCGTATAATGGCATTTGTATGTCAGTAAATACCGTAAGTGTGGCGTTTACCGTGCTCCTTGTGTTGATGCGTTAACTCAATTATGACCGTAATTAAGTCTGGATACTTGAATCAGTTCTTATATCTCTCCTCGACTTTTTAATCATCGCCCGATTCAGAACTCGAGCGAGGAAGAAACCCGACGCCTCTGCAGACTTACTCCCCAGACGATCCTTTATGCGCATACCGTATCAAATGTTGCGAGCTACGCATAATCTATCTTTTCTATGGTGCTCATCGTACGTTCACCCGTGTGGTGCGATACTCCCGCTGTAGGTGCCGATTAGAGTAACATTTGCTCGGCGCGGCGTATAAACATGACTTACGCGTACATACACGGTTGTTAGCGCGTACGTACGTATGCTACTCGAGAAGGTGCAAAAAGAGACGTGGACGCGACTACGCGTCCCACATACCTCTATGAATGACGTTGCAATAATGAAAGGCGCGCGTTTTTCATAATAAAGCGTATATCCGTCAGTCGCGTGTCATTTTGCACGGTATTTAAGATGCATCGTTATATCGACTAATAATATCTTACGGAATTTTTGTTATTTACATGTAAAAGAACGATTTTTAATTCAACTTAATTTTCCATACCTTTTCTATATACCTAATTTGTAAAAAGAAATTATGCAGACAGTATTAACGCGAAGCGTATCTTCGGAATGCTTTCATATGATATTTACTTTAATGTTTCGCAATCGATAAGAAAATACCTTGTTGACTAGTACTATCTTCAGACATTACCTCGCGCGGTCTCCATAAAATAATACATGTCTCTATATAGCAACGACACGCGAATCGCGATCTTTTATTATCTACCCTTTTCTCGCTATACGTACTTATCTCAATGCGTGCGTGCACTTTTGAACGCACGTCGGCGGTCTCGCTCTCTCGCTCTCCGATATGAGATCCGCTCCGCTCCGCGAAGCGGCAACCCGAATGGACTCGTATCGGGCACCTCGCTCCCACACTCGCCCGCACGACGATGATATTGCGCTCTTTCTCCCGGTACGATTTGCGTCTCTTTTCGCTCGTGCGGTATGCTCCCTCGCGCCTGCACTCTCGCTCCTTTTCTCCTTTCCACTTCGTCTTCCACTTCGTCGGTCCAAAGAGGCGAAGGTGGAGGCTAATCACCACGCAATCACCGCTCCCGGTGCGGCCGGGACTCCGACCCGTTCCCAGAAAGCAGCAACCGCCTTTTGCCGCCTTGGGGCATTCACCACCGCGGTACCGGTGCTGCAAAACCAACAATCTTCGTCCTGTGCCGCGGAAAAAAGAGCACTGCCCCTCCTCGCGCCCCGTTCCCCGCCCCCCGCCCCTTTTCGCCAAATCACCGGAGGGCCGACCGATCGTCCGACTACTGGCATCCGGGGAATCCATCGCGAGAATAGCCGCGATTCCACCTTGGCAGTGCCTATCGAGAGAGGAGGAAGGCATGTATTAAAACCCGCGGAGGCAACTACCGCGTCGACACGACACTGCCCGGAATACGTATATGGTTGAAAAGAAGTATATTTTGGGATAATTCCCCCGTATGAATGATGGACGTTTCGTTCTGAAATGCGTTTTGAATCGACATTATCGCGTGTAATGAGAGTGCACCGTAAGGATGAAATGAGGCACCTGCTCAAATAATTGCATGTGGTGAAACCCTATAGGAATAACGTGGTTATTGCGTGCGATTTAGTAACCCATAGGTGGTAGGCCGCGATTACAGGGATATTATACCACAAAAAATGCCTTGTACTCTTCACGGAACTTTATTTCATTTTTATAATGTATCAATTAATTATAATTTGTTATTGATTTTTTTTTGTACCGTGAGAGCTTATTAATATTTTTAAAAACAATTGTTGTATAATCTTCAAAACACAGACATTATCTCAGATATCTATAAAAGCGATTCATATAAAAATTATTAAATCGTTTGAAGATTTATTATTTTTAATTATTATACATTATAATGTATAAGTTTCCCAGCACATGTTTATTCTATTGATATGTTACAGTATAGCGAAATTAAATCGTAGCCTATCAAAAACGGGTAACTTCGCGGCTTTCGCGGATAAGGTACTTTGTCGCTGTCCACCCTTACAATTAGATACGAGATAATATACGCAGGAAATGGGTAACCGGTAGGTAAAGACGTAAATTGATATAGTTGGGGGCGATGGTCGTTAGAGAGTATATAATATTGGGTGCACCTTTGCCATACACCCACGCGACAACGTAGCCGACGCTTACAGAATGCCTGAAACTGCTAACTTCAGGCAACTCCGGGAGAAGAGGAGGCGTGAGTTTACGATAAGATACACATAGCCACGTAACTGGCTTCCTCCAGTGTTCTTTCGCGCTAAAGGGTTAATCGAATTGGGACTTACTATTACGTCGCTTACAGATTTGTTAAATATCGCCCTCGCGTATAGAAATTACGATAAACAAGTTCTCGAATTTACATACTCTCGTTTCATCGGTGCTGTAAAGTACATCTAATTATCTGCAGTAAGATAATTATGAAAAGATTATCTCTCAATCGATGATTATTTATTATCTGATAATTATCTACTCGAAGAAAATAAACAGAGAAATTACAAAAGATATTAATTGTATTCACCAGTATAAGCACCGAGATCTTTTTAATACATTGTGTTAAAGAGAAATGTCGACATACTTATTAAGGATGTATTAGGTGTACCTATAGTAACAAAAAGAGACAAACTGGAAATTTACACGTTCCGTATAAAAATGAAAATTATATACATACGAAACAGTTCATTATAAGGCCGATACTTCGGTCGATACGTATGTATTAATAGAATTTTGCAGTTTGGAAATTTAAACTATAAAAATAAATTTTCTTATTTTTTTTTTAAAACATATCTACTTCTTATTAATAAAATAATATTTTTAATTCGGGTTCCAAATCACCGCCAAACTTTTTGTATTACTTTCACAAATGTAATATAGAAAAATCTGTAAAATAAAAAAAATAATTAACTGCGTAAAGCTCAAGTGAAATAAATCAATAATACGATAATAATGTCAATAATGAGCCGACACTATATGTAACATATATATAGTTTTTATAAAGTACACTACGTAAATTATAATTTCTTCATTTAAAAAAATATATACGTGAAATATTATATATTTTGCAACCATGAAATCTAATATAAACTTGACATCCTATATCTATAGTATCATTAAATTTTTGAATGACACAATGACAAATATGAATAAAGAGCACAACAAATTGTGCGATATCTCAAGTTATCGTTAGAGCATCGGATATTAATGCTGAGAACAGACACGAAGGATCACGTAGCGCGTGTGCGCTTTCGCCGCGAGATGACCGTGCCACACACGTAAGTCCACGCGTGACCGACGTGCGAATTGTATGAACTATCGTATCGAATTGCCATTACGGCTCGCACCTGAGAGCGCTCGCACCGTCGCTTCGAATGAATTTACACGTGGTTTTCTGCGCGGCACGCACGAACTATCAACGCGCGGTAATTGCCCACATAGTGGTGATGAAGTCTTTGTCGGTCTTTACAGCACTACCAGTATATCCGTGCTAGACTTCACGGCAGCTGAATGGTATTGATCAAGAATCGATTCGATACGATGTGTTTACTGTATGATGTGTTACTAAATATTATGCGATACCGACGCCATTCCAAATCTTAACTGTACATTTAGGAAAATAAAATATTATATTTTTTCTCTTGAATTGCTAACTAATTAAAATTTTTTTTTGTTTTGTGCTTTTAATAGAGTTTTTTTTATCTTAAAATTTATAAGAAATGTATTATTATCATATTTTCGCTATTAAACGTTATAAATTACGTGCGGAAAAATTTTGAAAGGTCTGTCCCTGGATAAGTTTGCAGCGTGGAATCACGAGGAAAGTCGTAAGCTGACGTTTAATTGTGCAATAAATCTTGATTCTTCGATTTGCAACCCATTTCCTACTGCGGGGGCGACGATTGGTCGCTGTTAAATTGGTGCGTAGGTGCAATGGAGGTACCTACGTATCCGTGTAGGTACACCAAGTGTGAAAGTCGGAAGGACTTCATCTCTTCCTTTCCCTTTTGTTACTCTTACATGTAAAATAGCGCATGATCTTTCACCGTTGTTGACTTTATCAAACTTAATCGCGAATTACAATGTATAACGCTGACTGAATATGAACTTGGCAAATATAAATTTCATCTTAAGTTTCAATATATATATGTATATATATGTACTTGCTGCAACTACTTTGCAAATATTTATTAATATCGTATCTATAAATTCATAAAGAATGTAACTATGAATGTTATCTTCAAGACTAACTTCTTTTGAAAATTGAACATTATAATCCTTAAGTTAATGTTAAAATCAATACAATACAATGCAATATTTTTGCAAGAACAATCAGAAAAAACGCAAAATAGTTGCACAAGTTTCATCTCCATTCAATTACTCTTAAGTACCTTCCAATACTTTTCTGACGACAGTTCTTATTTTACTTTACAGACTCAGTGGCACAAACGATTACTCTTACGAGTTTTGCCTTCTTCCTGACTTCGTGGCTGAACTCGGCATCGGGAACGTCCGCAAACGATCTACAATTTGTGCCAAACTCCAGTGACATAGAACCCTGGTTTCAACATCCTTGCGGCACCCGATTGGCGGCCTCGCGAAGGATGCATAATTCCAGCGATACGAACAACATCATGAAGAGGGTGCGAACGCAATTGCGAGTCGCACAGAATCACTTCAACAAGACTTTCAAGGACGTGCGCATAGTTTACTCGAAGGTGAGAGACGAGAGCGCTCTACTCGCGACCGCGATTCTGTAATTAATTGCAGCGCGGTGTCGGAGTAAAACCGCGTGGGCAGTGCTCGCTCAAGGGAGACTCGCACGTGCGCGCGTTGCAACTCATCGCTGGTGCAGTCCTATTTTCCGCCGGCAATTTGCATTGGCTACGATTGCCACGCACATTCAGCATAATTACTTTTTCTACGGTCCCGCGACGCGTTCTAGACATCTCCCAGATTTGATGACAAGTCACTTCCGTCACGTGGAACGAACGTGTCGTTACGCTCGATATTAAAAATATCATTATCGCAAAATGTTATTAAACGTAGGCCTCACGAGACGAAGATAAGCGAATACATTTACATAAGAGGCTTTACTTGTTTATAACGTGGTTGTAACGAGATGATAAATGTTATTGTTTGGTCTACTAGAGAGCTTAAGATCGAGTTTATCCTGCACGGATCACGATGGCTTGGATAGAGTGATATATTTTGTTTATCGACTTTTATCACTTTAAAGCTTACTCTGGATACGCATGGTTGCATTCCAAGACAGATTTGTGGTTTGGATATTACGGTTTTTAATAACGTACTGAACGTAGTACTAGACTATATAAACAAACAAGATTGCTTACGCACGTAAATGTGCATTACGCCAGATAATTCATTAAATAATTCATAAATGTACGACAGTCACTTGTAATTTATGTCTGAATTTATGCAGCATAACGGTACGAGTTGAATAAGATTTGTGTAGTCATAAATTTTATACTCAATGATACGCATAATTAAGTGCAAATAAATTATGTGCATGTAATAGAACTACAGTAAACTTTTAATAAAATAAAATTCTATCTACGATCAGAAAAAAATTCGAAAACAATTTAATTGCGTTAAATCGATCCGATCATATGATTACGACTCAAAAGGTTACACAGTATTTTATTTTTTTGTTACAGGTATATAGAGTGCTGCTGAAGGAGCAGTACAAAATGAATTGGTTGCCAAAAAGGCAGCTCGAATGGTATCACACGGAACTTTGGTGTTTGGAAAGAGGAAAGAAAGCTGAGCGTGCTCTTCCACGCCTATATGATGCGCTTCAGAGGTTCTCGTTTACATTCCATCTTCTTAAAGAATATCGTCTCGATTCTAACATCGATGTCACTCGTAGCATCATTAAAAGGCGGACCAGGATTATCGACAAAGCGCATAATCAAGTTCTTAGGGTAAGCTATATAGCGCATTGCTTACTTTTAACAAGATTTATATTCACACCGATTAATTGAAAACTGTATTTACATCACACGTTAATATTACTCGTAAATCAAACTAATCATTTATTATAGCAAGAACGAGATATAAAACTATAAATACTTTATTACACGAACTTGCCATCTTGGGTCAAATTGTCATAAAACTTATTGGCCGTATATGGCGAGGAATATCAACCTTTTAAGTGAAAGTACGAACATGTAAAAATAATACTTCTCATTTGTATGATTGCAGTTGCTGTGTGAAGTCGAAGCCGCTATGATAAATCTGGAATTAAGAACTTCTACTCTAAACGATGCATTCATCATAACGGATAATTTGCATTGGGCCAAAGAGGGCGATCTGACTGTAATGTTGATTCAAGATTGGGGCGTGTTAAAACTTTATCATACTTTTTTGAAAGATTGGATAAAAGTTTTTCGCAACGCCACTACTGACAACATTTGCGATCATAACGTTAAAAAAACGCCTTTGACTTTTACGCCGAATATGCCTAAAAAATGGTTAAAAGGCAAAGGAATGAGAAAACATAAACCGACAAGAAAGTCTGGTCGAAATAATTCTTTACGTCAGAACTTACGAAAGGGATCTCAAAGGAACAGACTGATGAAGAAGCAAAAAGGACCTTCGTTACGAACATAGATCAACGTGTTGAACCTGAAGAAGTTTGCGCTTCGACGAGATCTGCTGATAATTTAAAGACACTGCTTTATATAGCGTCGAATCGTATACTATCTCACACTAACATAACTTTTATATTTATTCCATTATCGCAATCATGTTCACTTCAATAGTTTTAATCGTTTTTCGCAGATTTGCCAACAAAATCGTACTATTGTACTAATTGTAAGATTATGTATCTCAATAGCCGTAAAAAAATTATCTAATCTAATAATTTTGGTTCAAATATTCTTGAATGATGATAGAATCAAACTTTATTGGATGATAATAAAAGTATTTCATCAATAACGGCTGCGTACTTAGAGACCAGTATTAAAAGATCTACTTCAGAACAGTATTATATCTAATAACATACATGCCGAGCATAGACCATAATGTTGATAATAATGTTTCGAAGTACACGGCGCACTCAAATCGATTAGACTCGCCAAAAATATCGGTCCAATGGATTACAGCCGCCGTTAAAGTGAAACACATAATCTTATCGTGTGTATGTAAAAGGAATTTAAAAATCCCATTTTTCATTCTCAGGCACTCAACAATCTGAGATCAACGAAAGAACAGATACATTATTGAAATGCGTATTGAGAAGAGAGAAAGAGAAAAAAGTGCAGAGAGAATAAATTCGCAGATGAACTTTCAAGATTAGCCGTCGTGGGTCCGATATTTATATCGATATGTCAACACAGATTACGCTCACGATCAAGGCGGCTTGTTACACGGTCACGGATTTGAGTTCAATCGATTAAATCGACGGAGTCTGCGATACGCGCAGGTGACGATAGTACGTGAAAGGATCGACAACGAGTTTAGGCGGCTCGTGAAACTTATTTATTCTAGCTTTAATGACGAATGACGCGAAAACTTAATGTCGTTTAGCTGTGATATCCCGAGCGTACGCGGACGTACAGAGTTCCTACGTTTATACATAGACGCATATGCACATACATATATATTTACATAAATAGGTATCGTGCGTTGACGCGTACCATACGTAGACGTAGATGATTCTCTCCTCCTTTCCGGTGTGTTGTGCCGAAGAATCTCGCCTTGTCGTGAGAACACATGACAATTTTATCTTTTATAGTTAGTCCGTCATTGCGTTGTAAGCGCGTATACGATGTCAGAAGCGTTTTAGAAGATAAAGTTCGATGATTTTTATGGCTCTTCCGATTATACATAAGTATACTAATCGATAAGGGACTAATTTTAATGAGAATCGTTCGAGTAAATCTTGATTATACGCGTATCAGCACATAACGACGTGACTTTTTGCGATAGATTAAAATATATTTATATATATTATGCAAATCCGATATTTTATAATGAAGCAGTACTTAAGTTACGTTCATAACTTAGCGTTACGCATATTTTTGTATTATGTATGCACACGACGCGATGCATAATTGTTCGTAAACGCGCACTTAAATTTAAGATCATAATGCATTTTATACAATACACATAGAATATTTATTCGATCGTATATGCATAGTGTTCTGTTCTATTTATTGTATCACGTTACCATTGCATATACTATTTATTGTCATGTCTTTACTTATATGTGATCATCTCGAATAAATTCAATGTTTTGTATCGAACTGAAGTTTGGATGACAGAGATATAATCCTTTATAATCCACGTAATAGTTTAATTTCAACAATATTGTAAATCGTTCGTTTTACATGAACATTTAACCGGAAGTATCAGGAATGCATGAAGGATGTTCATTCTGCATAACATTCGATCGTTATCATTAATGCATATAACTGGAAATAATGTAGATAAGAATATGCTATTTAAAATGCAATAAACATGACTCATCGCAGTAATATTTTAAGCGATTAACTAGATAAGCAGTTTAATAATGCATAGCATTAGTTGTTTTATAACTGCCATTACATATTTATATACATGCTATAATTGCTATATCGCAATGCTACTTTGTTGTTGCTTTCGCATATAGTGGCATAATTATCTTTATTTATAACATTTATTTAAAGATATATTTAGCTATATTTTATTTTAAAGACAAAAAAGCGTAATTGTAATAATCATGAATATCGAATTTTTTACTTACTTAATAATTATTTGCATAAGCAACTTCTTTTTACTGGAAACTTTAAAATCGTATTTAATTTATATGTATTTTATTTATAAATTTAAAATTATTCTGTATTTAATTTACTATACTTTTCTATAAGTAAAATGATTAGGCCAACATCATAGTGCAGTTTCATTATGAACAGGTTTTCCCAGACGCATCAAACGTTGTAATAGGAGTACACGAAGAGTAGATAGGTTGTAATTGCTCTACACTGCATTTTGCGTTTATAAAGGATAAATTTATTTGCTGTAATTTCACTGTCTGGCGCTGCTGCATTAATAAATTGTTCGTTATGTAAAAAGCTAAGGTATTTGTCTGTTCAATTCATTCTATTCGTAAATAAGTATATTTGTAAATAAATACGCGAGCATTAATTCAAATGTTTTATCATAATTTTAACATAAGTATAAGCATTCTTTTAAATAATATTTAATATTCAGTTGTTTACTAATACATTTGCGTGTGTTGTTTTATCATTAAAAACAATAACGCCTGTTATACTTTTTTACTTATCCTTTTCATCGATCATACACGCAATATTTGTAGCTTTACATAACAATATAAATGTTATAATCACGAAATAATTTATTAAAGCTTTAAGCATTATTTAATTGACTATCTGACTATGTACTGAAATTCCAACAAACTTTGGTGAATCGCGTCAATGCATATGATGCGCGTTTGAGTAGGGTCATTATTTGTTTTCCTTCGTTCATGAGCTCGCGAAATAATACGTCACGATGCATCGCAACTTAATCGGACGTGAGAAGATCTCTAATTTTGGATCGGTGAATTCAGAGAATCTAATTATAGTATCGCCTTTTATGGCATATCCCTTGGTGGTACAACATCGACGTACGCATCGACATACGTTCATTACGTCTACTTCATTCATAAGTTTTTGTCACCTCCTCCTCCATATTTTGATAAGAAAGAATTGACCTCTTCTGACGTCAAAATTACTTATGGGTCATCAGAATGGAATCGCTCACATGCGTAAAAGTACGAAACTGTATGAAATTATTTTACTTTTAATACAGTTAAATGTATTGTCATGATATATTAAAGAAATATACAGAGGCTTATTGTTTGTGTACAAATATAATTGTTTAAATTTTTGTATGTTTTACATATTTATTATATTAAAAACTTGCAACACAAAATAAATTATCGAATAAAAATGCTGTATATATAATACAATAACTGTAAATTTTTTATCATACATAATTATTTTTTTAAAATTATCTATTATACATGTATTGAATTTTTCGAAATCATTGTGTCTCAAAATAAACATTGAAAATCGATACCTCTTATTATAAATATTTTTCAACTTCATTCTTTTCGATTCCAATTAATGAATCTTTTTCATAATAATGATTTAGACTTATTATACAAATAGATATAACTGTTTTAAGTATGACGAGATTTCGATCGCGGATCTCTAATAATTCGTTTGACGACATGGCTTTCCCAATTGATTCATAATGCAAATACAACGGTGTTTGCGTCTGAATAGTGCGCACGGCATCCGAGAGATTTCTGACAGAATTGCGCGTACTTTCAAAGTACATGCAGACGCCATAAATGCGTGACGACAGGTACCGTTCATGTTTCGGGGAAAATCGGAATATCTATATATACTGTAGGCGAGATCTACAAAGTATTACCAATAGAAATTATTGGTCACTGTTAAGTGAACACGTCATTTAGATAAATTTGGATAGTTACACAACAAGAAATCTATGATGTATGTAAAATCATTAATATATGTATGCGTTTATATAGAATAATAAATTATAAAATGAAATATATGTATGAATTATAATTATAATTCTAATTATATCAAGATAAATATTAAGATATATATAATTTCGCAAATTAATTTTATTATAATAACTAAAATAGATTATTAGTAAAAGAATGCTATATAATGAATCGGTTTACATATCAAAATGTTTAAGGGAAACCTTTAGAGGATCAAAATTTTCTTTTTTTTTTTGTTTTTGCTTTAATCGATAGTATTACTCTTTAAAAATATACTCGTAAAGTTTTAGACCGAAATTCAAAATATTTTTATAATTATAACCTGAGAAACAGATACGTCTGATATCACGTCGCGTCGCGCAGATATACGGTATCTGTGCCGAAGCACAATATAATTAATATATAACAAATGATTAATATAACTTATTATTAGACAATAATAATTGTGATAGTCCCAAATAACGATCTGAGATTTCTGAGAACGTATCAACCACTAGCCGTCCTCCCCCCCATCCCTCATCAGACTCATCGTTCTGTTGCTCCGCGGCTTTTGGCGAGTGGCGTGGGGAGACTCGTGAAGAATGCGCTACTGTTGACTCGAATTAGTACGTCAGTCGGCGGATAATCCGGACTCTGCTTATTATTATATTCATTATTTTCATATTAAAAAATTATTCTGTGTATTGTTGAAATATATAACAAATCACCCCTAAAGTTTTAGAAAGATCGGCTTCATGATTTGTTCATAAAAAATTCGCAAAAAACAGCTGCTTTTCAGCATTCTAAATCGTCAGATTCCCTCCTTAAGTCGTATCACTTATCGGCGATATGTTAATTGGAAATGCTTCAAAAAAAAAAAGGTATCGTTACTTTAATAAAAGAGACTATTGTCTACTTTCAGAGAGAACCCTGTGACTAATTTCCAGGGTTCTAGAGCGGCGATACAATAAAAAAACGTGGATAAAACCTTAGCTACTCGAGCTGCTTCACCGACGCACGAGACGTCAAACATGCGTGCGTATATACGATTGTTTACACAATCCCATATATAAGGAGGAAGCACAAGAGTTTGACAATCTTAGTTCACGATCTCACGTCGATCGAGAATATCGTTCAGTGCCTTATCATTATCATTATTCCAAGCCGATTCGACAAGATCGTCACTGCGAAGAGTAACTACGAAAAATTTACGACAATAAATTCAAACATGTTCCTCGAGAGAATTAGTCTAATTTCATCTATCTTGGCTATTGCTTTTGCGGCTCCAAAGATATCCGGGTCAATACCAATATGGCATCTGCCATGTGGAGAACTCGATTTACGAGCCGTCCCTTTGAAAAATCTCGAGGAGGAAATGAAGACAAGTCTGGAGAATCTTAGGCTGCAACATCAGCTGACGATGAACGACTACTTGATTCGAGATTACGAATACCTCTATGAGAGAGTTAGGATTGGCGTCGACGACCACCAGTACATACCTAATTGGGTACCCGGCAAGAAGGATGTGAATCTCGTAAGAAAACTGGTCGACGCTAGTACTCCAATGGTGAGTACAATCATTCAATTAACATTGTTGCTCGTTTATATCGTACATGTTTCGGACCGCAACTTAGGTTTTGCCGTTATTAAGAGTTTCAAACGGTTTATCCAGCCATCAACAACTCTTAACATAAATATATGACATCAATTGCGCCTCCAATTGGCCATTATTTTGCCCAAGAGATATTGCAATTGCAGAAATCTCTTTGGAAGTTGCTCTATAGATAAATTTTTCTAAATTAGATCTTATTTCTACTCGAGATTCTTCTCTCTTTCTCTCTTAGATCCTTTATGTGAGATTACAATAATATTTCTCATTGCAACATTGTTAGTTACATTAGCTTCTTTGCTACAACAGTTCTTCCTTCATTGTCAATGCTCGCAACATTACGTCTCAGGCCGTTAGTTTCTTTACGATCGTTAATATTCATCGTTCGTAACCGTCGTTACCGTGTAGCAGAAATGAAAGAGCAATCCAAGATATTACCGCGTGCAGAGGAGAGACGGATAACGAGTGTGCAGGAAAGAGAGAGTAGTGTTACAGGCCACCGTCGCGTTTTCAGCGACCGGCCAGCCGGCTGACCACCCGGTTGCAATTGATTAACGCAACGTTAAATAACAAATTTTAATGAGACGGTAATTATTATAAAGTAGCAGGCGAGCAGGAGCGAGCGCGGTCTTTCATGCAGTGCGCGCGCAACGCGACCGTACGTATGCACTCATGTTCGCCGGGTCGTGCGGCTGCGTAATCGCGCTCGTCTGCCTCCTCGATGCAAGCACACTGATAACGCAAGGCTGATATCGCGACCCGCGGAACTCTCCGGATGTCGGCATTCGGGCACGCAGCTCCCTTCCCTCTCTCTGCCACGCCCCGATCGCCGTAGACTGCAGCAACATTGATCCTCAGCGTTGCACTTTGTTGGGGTTTCAGTTACGCGTTCTCGGAAGGTGGGATTTTACAATGGGATCTTAAGCATTCCACGGCGATTAAGTTGCAACCACTGATAACGCGAAGGGAAATTAGGGAATTATTTTCGTCAATCGTAAACTTCTTCTTTGATTAACCTCGCAATTTCTATCATTTGCACTGAAAGAAAAGATTGACTGAAGATGACGTAGCATTTTTAATTGTACCAGCCAATTTGTGGTTCCGTTAGACTATCATAATCATATATTGATATTGCGGGTAGGCTAATGCAACCAAAAAATGACTGCTGCAGTCAATTAAAAATGCTATGCTATTTTATCATTTAATTTGCTGCAGCAGCCAATCTCTTCTTTCAGTATTCAAAATATACCTTTAGCATTTTCTTCCTCTTTTACATTTGTGTATGTGATCAGAAAAAATATTTTTGAAATTATACAATGAACATTTGCTTCGATAAATTTTTTAAATGCATAAGCTTAATGAAATAAATTCATTATTCTATGTGATAAAAAAAAATGAATAAAATTGTTATACTTGCGCTCAGATATAGCTAAATTTATATATTTAGATCTTTAGATAATTCTTGCCAGAAGACTTGCCAGATTTTTTATTTCAATTCTTTAAACGGCACTAAAATTAGTATTACACGAAACCTTCATAAATATTTATATGGATGTAATAGAATAATTTCTAACGGAGCAATATTTACAGTCGACATTAACAGTTCGTTGACAAGAAAAGAAGTGATGTAGCGTAATCGCTTATCTTTACGTCAAAGTTTAATAATATCTTGAAGCGAATCATATAAATATTAATGAGCAAGCTTAAGAGTGAGCGGTTTCCTCAATATTAAATATTTAAATATTTAAACATTAAAACAAAGTAATAATTCTGTAATAACTGTTTTTGCAGATTGTTAATTATTTCCCAAAGTTGCACATGGACCTTCAGAAATTTGCCGTGGCATTTGAGGAATTGGTCGAGGACGAGCCTAACTCTCAAATTCGACAAGCTCTTAAAGCGACTCAATCGTACTTAACAATGATGTTATGCGAAGTCGAAAGCAACATTATCTCTTTGCCCACCATACGACTCCCGACACGTGTGGAACGAAGCATCATGAGCCACACCGAGCGAAATCCTGTCGATGAAACACGAAGACTCATCAGGGACTGGGGCGTAGTTCTCAAATATCGAGACTACTTACATGCTTGGAGGCACGTATTCAACTATTAAACATAAGAAAAAATAGTATTATTCTTGTTGATAGCGGGTCATCGATCATTTTCATCAGAAAATGATACAAGAAGATACATCAGACTATTAGACAGTATACCACTGATGTAAATTGATTTAGCACCTGCCGTGACTGCAACTATAAAATCACGTCACTACATGACGGTGCAGTAAACTTTGAAGTTGTTGACAATAATCGTTTGTAGCGATCATTTGCGAAATGTGCGAAGACTACAAATTCGCTTTACGATTCGTGATAATTTCTCAAAATTATTTATTGAAGCAATTATTTATTACCATGGCTCACAATTGAACATGTAGTGCATAGTATTTATTTTTACGTGTAGCAAATTATTTATTTGGTATATTAATTATTTATTTATTCGGATCAGTACTTTTACTAATTGTACCTTCTAAAAGGTACTATATAATCGATATCAATTTCTAAGATAATCGATTGCATTTTGTGATAATTAGTCACGACAACAATTGTATTTGTTGAATATCTGTGACAAGTGATCACTCATAGATTATTTATAAAAGACATTATTTATATAAAAAAGACAATTTTTATTTTGCGCAGTATTATGTATTTATAAGTCAACGAGATGTAATATATTTGTGTTTTATTTGAACTTTTAGTAACTTATTCATAAACTTTATATATGTATAAAATTTCGCAATAAAAATAGTAATTTATTAAATATGTTTGTATCTATTATTATTTGATATCTGTCCTTATAAATCCTATATTGCATTGATGTAAGAGAATCGTGATAGATGTCTCTACAAGTAAAACTTACATGGTATAATTATTTTTTAAGAAAAATTACAATGTATAAATATTAAATATAAATATTAAAAATATTTTGCGAAATGCTGCATGATAATATAATCTATAGAAAATAAAATATTCATATTTTTTCATATATTAAAGTTTTTCTAGTTTATCGCATGGTAAATACTTCGGACTTTGTGAAGTAGCATCATAACTGCGTATCGAAGAAATCGCGTAATACTTTCGAATAAGATAAAAAGGTACACGTTTTTATCAAACACGGGTTATATTCCCTGAAATTATTAAAAATTATAGAAAAAAAATATTGGAATAATTAAAATATATGTAAAAGATGATATGTAAAATGTAAAGTTAATAATAAATGCTATAATATTAAATAATATTTTAAAACATTTTTTGATTGCGATTTAAAATTTATTTATTAAATCTCATATTGTTTTTACAATAAGATATTGATTACAATATTATAAATTTAAACTATAATATATATTTGAATAAATTATTCAATATATTAAAGAAAGTAATCTATTTTATATCTTAAAAAAATCTTAATTTTATTACAAAATAAAAAAATTATAAATAATTCAGAAATGCATTGTCTACGGTTGATATCTGATTACCAACTGAGAGTAAATCATCGATAGTAAATAATATTATCAATAAAAATTGTAATTTTATATTTTATTTTAAACTTTATTGTATGTATATATAAATAATCTTAATTGTTGAATATTTACACAATATAAAAATATCTATTTCTACGCAAAAAATAAAATCTGAAAATAAAAATTCTATCTTTTCGCATCTTTTGCAATTTTTCGAAATAAATATATTAAAAATTAACAATTTAATTAATCACAAATAATTATGTAAAGATAATTTTAATGAGAGAGAGAGAAAGAGAGAGAGAGAGAGAGACAGAGAGAGAGAGAGAGAGAGAGAGAGAGAGAGAGAGAGAGAGAGAGAGAGAGAGAGAGAGAGAGAGAGAGAGAGAGAGAGAGAGAGAGAGAGAGAGAGAGAGAGAGAGAGAGAGAGAGAGAGAGAGAGAGAGAGAGAGAGAGAGAGAGAGAGAGAGAGAGAGAGAGAGAGAGAGAGCGTAAGAGCAAAAGCAAAAGGAGGGAGAGGAAGGCTTTTCAACTAAAGTGCTATTTATCTATCATAATAAACAAAAGACCTATAGAAAAGTGTATTTTGATTTTCAATAGAATATGTTTAGTGAGAGTGAGTTTGAACAGAATATGTTTAGCGAGATGAGTAGGTCCGTGCTCAAGTCATAATGAAATCATTCTCTAGCTGTTATACAAACATATGCATATAAACGTGGGTGGCAAAAGTAAAGATGATGAGGAAATTGAAATGGATGTGAAAAGATTTGAATTTGACAGATGAAAACGAGCATATTACGTAGTCACTCTCACTGCAGTGATTTCATACTTTTCACGAGTCTACTATAATTTTTTATTCATCTGATCATTTATATTCTGTTCTGCACATTACAAACATCACGAGCTCGTCAAATACATATTTTGTTCATTAAATTAGTAAATTACGATAAGTTAAGTCGAATAATAATATTTCCGGTTGCTGTAATGATATAAATCTAAATTCATTTACAATAAAAGAAGATATTCTAGTTATTTAACAAATGATAAATTATTCCGAAGTAAAAAATTCTTCGATAATGAAAATGAGATATATATGAAATAGTTACAAATCTATAATATCGAGTAGTTTTAAAAAATTAAAATTAAAAAATATATATAAAAATATTTTTGTGTTTAAAAACGCATATAGCTATTGCAGAATTAACATTAATAATAAAATTATAGACACTAATTAAGTAACGTATTAGTAACATTTACTCGGTGCAAGTTATTGCTTGTTTAGTCATAATTAATAATTCATGTTTCTTCACTGGAATTGCATAAGAATAACACTACGTAATTAGAGTTTGTTATTTTATATACAGACATCTTGTATACATGACTTTGTACAAATATCAAGATATAATTATTTAAATCATCTGATGTACTTATCAATATTCTTTAATTAATAATGTGTGATTACTATTATAAACAAGTACTAAAAAATATATTAATAAAATAATAATGATTACTCAAGAATTTTAAACTACATAATTTATATAATTACATAGTATTTAACAGTTGTAAACAGGTTACAATTAAAATCTTCCCCACGTATTCTAAATTATAATTGTTTCCCAAGAATGAATAATATAAAGATTTTTCTTTGTGCCAACTATATTGTTATCAAGACTCACAATCCATAACTTTCATCGTCCAGATTTCTATTCGTAATATGAAAGAATTAATTGTTTGATTATCTTATTATTAAACTTTTTTAATGAATTATACCACTTGAATTATTTTCTGCATGAAAAGATTTCCATAAAACAGTGCTTACAATTTCATTATTCCGTTTAAAAGAAATATAGTGTGCCCATGTTATTTTATCTTTATGTTAACAAATATATCAGAGGAAATTTCAATTTAATATTTCTACATTATTGATTATATGTATAATATGAAGATTAATGTTAATTATATATTATACATATAATCGGTGCAATTAATTAACATTATTAATTTCTTGATAAAATTCTATTTCTCTTTTTATTACATTATATACAATATTTATTCTTGTCGCTTTCAAAAATATGCTTTAAAAATAGCAAATAAAATTCATTCCGTAACCAATATAACCAATAATTTATAATAGGATCACGCTACATTAATATGCATACTAAAGCGAAAATAGCGTTTCTATCACATATCAGATGACCAATATCGCGCGACTTCCTCTGCCTGCCACAAATCACTACTATTAATGAGATTTCAAAAGCAATGAGCGACGATCATTGACCTATGCCGATAATTTTACTTTCTCTGATGTTTTTCGTTCGTTTTTAGATCGTGTGATATATCTTCCATACATTTGCTTAATAATAGAAATTTTACGAATCGATCAAAACAATCTGCTTCATTAAATTAAAAATTTATTTAATTTTTTTCTATATCTAATATATTTGTCGTTTTTTGAAATTACTTTTAAATTCCTCATTTTCAAAATTTTCAAAAATATAAAATAGATAATATACTTCTAACTCACTACTGTATTACTTATAATAAAATAATTTAGTAATCAATATTTCATAAAGTAAAAAACATGAAATTTAATAACACAAATTTGAACACAATTTGTAAAAATATTTTAATATATTATGTTTTTATATATTATATATTATTATTTTCATATTTTACATAAATTTTGCTCTCTATTTTTTGTCTACATAATATTATCGATTTTGTTTGTATTGTGAAATGATTTAAACATCTGTTTCACAAAAAAACTAAATTACTATAAATATACAAATATAAAAAATTGAATGTTTGACATAAAATAAATTTTCATGAGAAATAATTTCATGTTTACTTTTTGAAGCAACTAATATTGACAATATTAACAATTAATTTTAGATACTCATATATAATTAATCAAGAATCATAGATGAAGTATATCCAAACAAAAACATATTATTTAAAAATAAAAAAAAAATTATAATATTCAATTCATATTTTTTATTGTTAAATCTAAAATACTAGTTCATTTCCTGATTACACGAACGATCACGGTAAAGTATAATTTAAGGTGCTAAGCTTTTATTAAGCGTGAAGAAAGGTATCGTAAAGCATTCCGTCAACAGTTACAATTTAGCACTAAATTGCTGCGTATGCAAGATGGTGTTTTAATCTTTAACAGCAATTTATTCAATAATGGAAAGGATTCCGCTGGGCGTTAATACATACATAGCACTACTGCTCTCTATTCCAGGTCAGTAAAGTTCAAGATTTAGACACTGTGATGGGAAAGTATTACACTTAAATGGTTTCGCAATTGTGTTCGAACATTCAATAATAATTAAATCTTTTGTTTATTTTTTAGTTAACAAATTTGTTATTATTAAATAATAAATAGAAAAGATATAATTTTTGAATTACTCAAATCAATCAAAGAAATTCGTCTGACTTAATTAAAAAACGTTTAAAAGTTATGTATGATTAATGTGTATATATATTTGATCGTTATAAATATTATATAACTTTGTATGACTTATAATTTTTAGTAAAGCTTTTGTAATATTATTGTTAAAGAAATCAATATATCAGATATATATTAAAGTTTTCTTAAAATGAGTTAAAAATCAATTTCATATTTCTTTATTGTAACGTATTACTAAATCTGTTCAAGGCAAAAAAAAATTGGCAAAGCAATCGTGTACCAGCAAACTTTATCCAATTACTTTGTGAATTATATGTATTGAAACGATGATCTAATGGTTAAGTTAATGGTTAAGTTAATGGTTAAATTAAAAGGTAAAGATAAATCCGGAGAAAAAGGGTAAAATGGAGAAGCCTCGATTCTGTAAGATCACGAATGCCCCTGCTCATAGCAGATGCGAATCGTAGTCGCTGGCATTCAAATGCCAGCTCTTTGTTCACCAGTTTCCACGCCGAGAATTACACTTCTACAGATGGTTACCACCGTACAAAAGCAGTTCTTCGTATACATGTTTTGTACCTGCACGGATTGTAATAATTAGATGGCGCAGGATGCTCACGACAGTATCGAGTAAATGAGATCGGTCGATAGTCATTATTTGTTATCGTGATTTATCAGCAGACGTCGTGAGAAAAACCATGAACTAAAAAAGAACATGGTAACTAGAAAAAAAACATAGTAACGCTGAAAAGTGCAGGGACATCTCTTTGTATCACTTAACACTTCAAAGAGATAAAGAAAAAAAAATCTAAGAAATGTCTTCATGTCTTGCATCGTTAATTATCAAACTGCAATTACTAAGTTATGTAAAGAATAATGTATCCTGATGTCATGGAAATCTCTCATGACAAGAGTTAAGTAATAATATCGAACGACCATGGCCTCTTTTGACTGATCTTACATTTGAAAAACGAACATACTAGCGGGGATGACATATCGTCAATCAACAATAATCGCACTAACGTTGATATCGTTACCAATGTTCTGTCTCGAGAATAGAAACGCGCAATAATCTTTGTCATTATAATTCGTGGTACCGCCCATCAAGAGACAAGTCTTGGCATCACGAAATCTCGCAATAATTCTGACGTTCACACCGTGCGAAATTGCCGGAAGGTTATTACCTTCACTTAACATGAATCATGCCTGTAGAATTCGTCACATACGTAAGAAATAGAGACTTTATTTTAATATTATATATATTGTAATATATATTGTAACAAATATATACTGTAATATATTGTAAAGCAATATTTGATTCGAAAGAAATTTTTATAAAACGCATTAAACAAATTAAGGATAATTCCGTTGCTCTTTCCGATAGCATTTCTATTTAATTCAATATTTCTTGTAGTTTCCTGTTAATTAAGACAGGATCTTGCATGAACGAAAATCTACGTAACTACAAACTTTTACTTTCCACTAGAACGTTAAATCATATGATTTTAAAACTACGAAGTCCAATCGTATATTTCTCAGATATGTTCCTGTGAAATGTCGCTTGCACGATCATTCCATACAGGTTGCATCTGTCAGCTGTGCGGAAATGTTTCGAGATGTCGATGCAATCTTCGAGAGACCCCTTCCTGCAACCAAGAATGAGAAAGCCGTTTTGTGGTTGCGCCCATGTCACGGATGACGCGTGGCGTCATACAGGTAGTAATCGTTCTGTCTAACATATTCGCATAAATCTTATACGTGAATCTATAAATTCTATCAGATCTGCCGACCTAGACTCTCTATATACTTCTGGAAACTACCATATAATTATATTACCCTAGCAATTACTTCTAATTTAACGGTATGAAGGCATTGCAATGTTATTTTCAAATGTATGGATCTGTAGCAGCATACTGTAACTCAGCAATAAACGAATAGATACAACTTCATCGATCATAATTACAAAAACTTTGACCTCACGAGTAATGTGAAATTGTGAAAGTATAACTAGATAATCATGTGAATTATCTATTCAGATTTATAAATCAGTTTAGACATCTACATAATATGTATATGTTTTAGATAAAAATTGCACAATCAATTAAATAATCGCATAAACTTATTGATATAAAAAAGATGAAATTTATATTTTTCATAAGTTTTATTTTCCACGTATGTATATTAAAGGAATACACAGATTGGTTAAAAAATTTCATTATATCTTGATTTTAGCTCGTGTAATACTAATGCGACAAATACAGAAAATAATTGTAATCAGTCCCATCTATAAGAAGGAAGATTTGATCGGATATCGGACACGGGTGTCTAGACATCAGATAATATTTATATCACTAACTGATTTCACAACTACCGTCCGTATTACAAATAAGAAAAATATGTTCAGCTATTCGTTGACAAATCTGGAATTCAGAAATTGAGAAAACGCAAATGGCAATCGATGAAGTTGAGTTCTGACTTGGTAAAATAGTGTAACCCATGGGTCAAGAATCTCAATAGAAATCCTCTGAAAAGTTTCTCCTAATTATAATTACTATTGATTAATTGCCGTGATGCAACGCGCTTGAGATGCAAAATTTCTTTTTTTCATCTAAGTTATTCATTATTTTTATGTCCGCCTCCACTCATGTATACGCCCCGGGCTGCTAGCGGCTTTTCCCCTCCTCTCACTGCATCGCTCGCTCTCTGCCTATCACGCTTCCGTCAACACTTCAGTAAAATTTCAAACATGATTTTTTCACCTTTCCCTGCCGATTCTTATACCGATAAAAAAATGGAATTTGGTATTGGGCGATAGATTTCATTATATTCTAAATGAATTTATCGGTTTCAGAGGTTCCATCTCTAGGGCAGAAATTCTCCTATATCGTGGGCATCCTCCTTGCGGAATGGGTGCGGAAAAATTGCGGAAAAATTGCGGAGAAGATACGGAATGAGTGCGGAATGGGTTTGGTATAGGTGTGGAATCCCCGCATCTTTTCCGTACCCATTGAAAATGATTTTTTGAACTTATAAACGCAAATTACAATACTATAGTATTATCACAAATTAAATTAATAAGCAATTTAATATTATAATTTGATACTCGCTAGTAATATTTTTCGCAATAAATTAATTTACAGTTTTTCAGTATTATTAACATCTTTTTAATAGGATGTCAGATTGAACATCAAATTATTAAATTGCTTATCAATTTAATTTGATATTATTATAATAATTGGATTGCGTTTATAAGTTCGAAAAATCATTTCGGCGCACAGTTCAAATAACTACATATTCAAATAACTACATATTTAGTATGTAAATTAAAAACAAAGAAATTATTTAAAAGCATTATAGAGCTATGACTAGTATAGGCTTTTAGTTTATCAATTGTATTCTCACATGTACGATCTAAAATAAGATTCTTATTGTTTCCATACAGCACATAATTTGCAGCAATATTGCTGCAATAATGCTACAATATTGCTGCAACATGCGATATTGTTGCAACGTTGCAACATTGTTGCTGTAGGGGTTCATATTATTAGATTTAAGTATATAACAAAGATATTACCACTTGGGTTTTACTTTTTAATTTCATAGAGTTTAACTTGATTAGTTAAAAATGTAGCATCTAAGTTTTTATTTTTCATTTGATACATTAGTTTTTTTCAAGGAGTAATAATTTTTGACAGAGAATTAAAGCTGCCATCCTAGGTAGCAAACTATTATATAATCATTTTGACATTGATAATTAGTCATTTTGAATTATTGATGTCATGTGATCTATTTAAGATGTAATAATGACGTTAACTTTTTTATTATGATGTCATCTATTTATGACGTATTTATAACTTCATACTTATTGATGTCAGAGAAATGACTAATCGACGACGTATTGGTAATGTTATTAGTGATCAATTAATAAAATCGTTCATTTATACCGTTAATAATGACGTATTTTCGATGTTGGTTAAAATCTATACACATACAAAAACGTAAGGCCATAAGCAATAACGAAATCGTAACATTGAATTAGGCTACTAGCTTTATGATTTCTACTGTGATTGGTCAATTCGCTTATTAATTATTATTTAATATCACGTTATGTGGCTGAGAACAAATCCACGTCACTTCTACGATGATAGGACGTCAGATTCGTTAAGAATGACCAATTAATTACGTCAAATAGATGATATCTTGTTACCTGGAATTACTTGGGTTGGAATAAGAAGACCTTCAATAAGAATATCCTTGAAGAAGAATTAAAACTACTATTATATTAATTGGGTTGGATACATAGGTTTTATTCGAGAGAAGCACGTTCAACATTCTTAGCACTCTTTTTTATCTTTTTTAAATAATAACGATGACGTATCTTAAAAGTTTCACATCGGGATTTTGCGTCGCAATATCTTCGTTCGTAGGACACGTAGAAAAAAAAAATAAAAGCAATTTTATTATACAATTCGAGCGGAAGCTATCGATTGAGTGTATATAGAACTTGAACTCGGTTCAGCCGTTACTGAGATCCAATAACCTCGATCCCCCGCAATTCACGATTTCGCGTAAAGGAACCACGATAGTGTCGCTGCGCTTGACTTAGCGCCGAGACACTATCGTGTCTCCTGATGTTAAGATATGTTTGTATTTTTGTTGTTATAGCTATAAAAATACAATATATCATTAACCATCAAACATATTTTTATCTATTAAATGTTAGATGAAATTGTTTAGATAAAAATTTAAATTTAATTAAGTAAAAAAATAAATATATATGTAAAGAATGAATAAATATACAAATGTACTTGCAAATGCATAGAAACATGATACTACTTACTCTTTTCATTCATTATAGTTCAAGATATATCAAGTTATAATAATAGAGAAATCGATTAAAAAATCTATCATTCTATACTTACATGAAGAAGTTACTAAAGAAGGCTAAATATCTTATATAATTTCAAAATCCAAAACATTAATGATTAGAGCATTAATCTTCCTCATGTCAAGTAATAGTTGATATTATTTGAGTAATCAAATGATTAATTTTATAAGGCTTTTGTTTTTCATTTAAATCAATAGTTCATCTGCCACGAATATTCCAAAAAACGAAAAAAATCCATAATAAATTGGTGACCTCGCGAGTATAATGTACAACATATGTAGTTATAATATTTCAAAGAGCAAGGCTATGTGCGCAATTGCAATCTCGTAAAATGTCAACTGCCATTCTATACCATTATTTACATGCGGCGATCATGCGGCATCCAGAGTAACAGAATTAATTGCACGAAATACATAATTCGAATAATCTAAATGATACAATCGGAATTTAGATTAAAACATATAATTATACTGCCAACAGAAACTCGTCTAGTTGTAAAAAAAAATATTCGTTCGCTTAATATATAATAGATGTTTCTTGAAACGGAGAAATATAAGCGTAATGACCCGTTACGAACATTTATTTTGACGATTCGATTTCTTCCCCTTAACATCATAATTGCCCGAGTTCCGCAGTCGTATCGAGACGAGAACTCTAATAATCTCAAGAGCTATAATTTAACTGATCATATAATGACGAACCGTCATAAGCGCAATACAACGGATTGATTTCCGCTTTTCTTCTACTCCACCAGCTATGGTAAGCTACGGTAGGTAGGTAAACGAAGATAAAAAGTTATAATACGAAAGATTCAATGAGAAATCAAGGGAGTGCCGGCTGAAAAGGTTTCCATCTAAATGCCGATTCGATTCTGCGACTCATGTGCAACGCCATGAAGGAACCTTCGTTCTTATCTGCACTATCCTCACGTATTCCTTCGCTGTCATCAATTCCTCTGATTTCAGTTTCTTACTCCTGTCATTGCGATTTATTACGCGGTTGAACAAGAAACCTGGGAAGCGCACCGAAAGATGCGCAAGCGATCGCCATATATCCGCTGCACGCGATTCACGTACGATCATTACCATCTCATTACAGATAAGCAAGTCGATATCTAGTCAATTAATTGAACGTCATCGACAATAACATATAATGTTGTTCTTGGCAGTCATTATACCAACGATCTATCTGACCACTGATCGATGGATCTATTTTAAGATCAGACCATGTAATTGATCTCTCGTTGTCCCAAAGAAATATCGTGCACTTCATATAAGCGCATTAGACGTAATTGCAGGTCGTTACCGCTATGCTTTTGGATTCTCGAAGATGCACATCAAATGAGAAGCTTACTTCAAAATCCATTAGTCTCGCTAACTATTTTTTGTTCATTCAGCTGAAGATTATTTCCGTTAAAAAATAATTAAGATATCTGCGTAAAATAATTAATGATTACAGCGAAGTATAATTATGACATAAATGGGCATTCAAATTAGGAATTATCTTAGTTAATTATTAAAGGATTTACGAAGGAGTCATTCTTGAAAATGAATATACGTCAAGCGATTTGTACGTATTGCGCGTTAAGAGACCGAGAGGGAAATACATTCCCTCACGTGAGCGCAATTATGCAAACCTACCGGGGAAACGACGCAATAAACAAAGATCGTCTGTATCTTGGCGCATGTCGACGACCGGTGTTGAGCGCCATGGCTGCATTGTACTTCAACTCGACTCAGCACGCGGGTGAAAGACAAGTGGAAGAGGGAGCGTCCTGGCATTTGGGACGGCGATTGTTGGGAATGCAAGGGCATGAGTTGACTGGTACTTGCCTCGCCGCATCCTCGTCGTCGTCGGCAGCGTTATAATATCGCCATTATGCCAATGAGACACTCGTGGAAAGGCACGAGCGTGGAGGCATCGACCGTTCCGTTTTCAAGGAGAAACTAGGAAGCGAGAAGTCGAGCCGTCTTCTTTCGTCCGACGACGACGAACGATCGATGGAGTTGTATTGATCTATAGCGCTGCGCTGATTTACTAGCAATAAGTTTGTCAATTGGACACGCACGCGAGAACAAAATGGAAAGCTGGAGAAAAGGAGTCGTGCTTTGCTGCACCACTGTGGAAGCTGGACTAATGAAGGAAGCAGTTACGTTTATTGCGAAGAAAATACGGATCGTCTGATCGCGATTTGAGACATCGTGTATCACTGTCTGTGATTACACCTTTCTTGTTGGAAATTTACGCAGTATAGTATACTATAGTAAGACGAATTTATCTCATTAATCGTCACTTTCACTTTCTCCAATTCATTGATGCGTTCTAAAATTTCTCCCTCTTCAGAACAATGTATAATAATTGTATAGAAAGCGATCGTCACAAAAAGTTACGGTTCGCTAATAATTTCTTTTGTCAATCTCATCTGTAATATTGTATCTATGTTCGAGCTCGTAAATTTAAATGGCATCTAAATCTGCTATAAAATGTTACGACTTGGAATGAAATACACTCGGTATCTCAATCTCGCTAAAGATTGAAATACATCTTCGACAGTGTTAAGTACTGTTTATCGTTTACGAGCTCGCAGCTAGTTTTTATGCTCATAGTCATCGCCAGATGACGCGTGAGCAAAAACATTATACATTCACGTGCAGGAATAATAAGCGCGTAAGTGGCGGCAACGTAAGATGTAAACGTCATCGAGCTAATCTCTCGTCGAAGACAGAAGTTATTGCTTGGACATTGCTTAGAAGTTATTGCCTTAGCGGCGCTTTATGACCACCCTCTAAGTATTACTGTACCGTACAATTGCTAATTATGCCTCGCGTGGATCGCGACCTGCGCCTTCTCAAACCTCCCTATATTTTATATTACGTATGTTGGTCGTTTGAAGTTCGACTATGTTTTACATCATGCTATAATTTATTATACGATCGTATCCAAGAATAAATCATGAAATGTATCTTGTTATCATTGGTATTTCTTAGATAGTTAAATGCTGTTTTTTTTTTACTGAAATAGCTAGATTGATATATTTATGATATTATAGCTTTTCTATAAAATTCCATCAAATCGCAATTAAAAATTTAATTACATTGTTTTTCTTCAATAAAATACGCTTGACTACATAGTTTATTTAACTCTTCATCTGCAATCTGAGTCTTTTTTTTTTGCACAAGTGAAATTTCATTCTCAAATTTTTTTCCTTTTTGCTAAAATTTCATTTTTTATTAAATAATAGTTTTAACATTCGTTTCAATAGAAGTTTTAACATTTGTATAAAAAAATATTTGATAATATTGTATAATAAAAATGTTAAATAATAACCCTAAAAATTTTTTTATATTTTTTAAAAACTTGGAACGATAAAAAAAACTTGAACTAAACAAAAAAGGTTCAAATTGCAATTGGAGGGAATAAAAATGATAGAAATGTAAAAACTAACAATCTAAATACATACTATAAATATTGAAAATATTTAAAAAACTACGTCTTTTGTATGATTTATAAATTCTATATACTTATATGATGAAATCACATTAATATATTAATATCATATTTGCAATTATACTTCTAACTAAATTGTATACTATTTGAGAGTACGATATAATTATATAAAAATGAAAATTAAATTATGTATTAATTACTGTTTCTTATATAGAAGATAATTTTTTCTCTGTCGATCATCTAAAATTACTTACGACAGATTATTTAATTAACACAATTTATTTTTCCTTCAGAAAACTAAAGACCGTCATTTGACATCATTATAACAATACTTATGTACATGTGATGCTATTTATTTCGAAAAGATCTGAAAAGTTCACACGAAGAATTTAATGCATGGGAACGTTAGATATATAGATGTCTTCAGGCAATGATACGATATATCATTAATACATAACTCAAGCAGCTCACGCTGCTAGATAAGGTATACAATGGTGAGAGATGTGCATTGACCTATTCAGCATCGGATTCACCGGTTGCTTTAATGGCAAGTCGATAAAGACACATGCATCTTCTCCTTCAAACGTGCATAAGCTACAATTCACTTAAAGTCACGTGAATGAAACTAAAACTTAAACTGAAGAAATGTTTGTTATATTTACATATCAAAAATACAAGCAGAAATGCAATCTAGATAGAAATAGTATCAATAATATCAATAGTAACTTTACAATACTAACTAGAAATTACTATCAATCGTTTAGAAATATAATTAGAGCTTATACTTGGAAATATATTTCATAATTATCCTACATAATTCTATCATAAAGTTTTTAATTAATTCATTACAACTTTAATTACTTTCAAAATAGTGGCAAGTCTTGATTCTCTATTATCGTAGAAATCAAATTATCTTTAATCGTCGAAAATACGTGTAAGAGATATAATCATAGAGCAGTCATTTTTCTGTTCTCTGTATCAATATTCAAAGCGTTAATATTTTCATTTCAGTCATAACTAATTATCTACAGATAATTGCTAAAGCTGTAATAAGAACAATTTTGTAAAAAATTCATGTACGAATTGCATAATCAAATTTTCGAGTTAAGAAACTTTTATCTCCCGCTTTAAATCTGACTATGAATTATACTGAGAATTATACAGAATAATTGAAATGTGAAATATTTTACTGTCGGTTTTGCTCCTGTTTTATTAAAAGACATTGAGATCAATGACTTAATTTTCATATATATATATATATATATAAGAATACAATTTATTTAACATCATTAAATCTTTTAAATTATTCTGGACATTTACGAATATTTTTATCTTTAATATTTTGTACTACGATAAATTAGCAATTTCATCAATCAAATTTTTTAATACAGGTTGTGCTTTTTAAATTTTTCTTTTGATGTGTAAACGAAACATAAAGAAAACACTTTGAACAGGATTTCCATCTATATCATTTAATAAAAAAAGAGATGCTCTGACGAAACATTTCCATATTCCTTTGTAAATGCGACCGCATTGAAGAGTCAGTTAGACATTTGTTAGTCAGATGCGATTGAGAAGTAGTCGTCATCATTTCTCAAGAAGAAAGTTATGCCTTACCTTGTCGAGTAACATCTGTGACCCGTCGACCACTCTCTACGATGAAAGCAATCAACGTACAGTGAAAGCTTTATACTCATGTACTTTACATCAATATCGCGCACACTCAAATATAATTCATTGAAAAATAACTCAATTAAAAAATATTAATAATATAAAAGTTCTGTAACAATAGATATAGCGATAAAGAAAATTTTTACGTCTTTAAACAATTTCATATGTATTAGTAATTTGTTGAAGAGCTTTAATCAGCTTATATTGCAAGCGATGTAATGACGATGTAAGGCGATCGAGGAATTACATAAGATTATCTGCAAACAATAGTCAGATTGCATAGGTAAAATCATTGTCACCCCACATGCCAGATTACGCTTACCATAGTAAGCAGGTAATGCATTTGCGTGCATTATGTAAACTCCAGAAACATTATGCAAGTAGCAAGATTCATCGATATCAAACCACTAGGCAAGGTATGAATGGCAATGACATTCGATTTACTATCGTTACGTTGGCTTGCAATTTGACATTTATATTTCTGCTTTACTACAACTTCATTAATATGAAAACATCATAGTATATATAAGATTTGCAATTCATAAAACACGTTATGTTATTTACAAAATTGTACATTTATTATTTCAGTTAATTAATTTAGAATGTATCAAAAAGATAAAATACGGCTAATAATAATAAAATAGATACTGTTATAAAAAATTTGTGTAATACATAAAATATAAAATAATATTTAAAGCAAGCAAGCAAATAGCAGACTGCAGAATCTTGCTATTCCATCGTCTGATTATAATGAACCTTGTCGAGTAATATTTGTTCATGTGTGATTGTCTCACGATACTGTCACTCTTATCCGAGATTACTAACCCTCAAGCAATTACATATATTGGGTGCTGTTTTGACAAGCAAACAAATCAATAATAGAACGATATTGAACTGAGTCAGACTCGTACTAAAAAAAATATATGTAAGATCAATCAAAACAAGATGTAAATAATGTACGTGTCCATTAATGTTAAGATTCTATCAAATCTAATTCTATCAGGCCTCTATGCCGTTATTGCGATTATAACGATATGTATTCTAACTTTCAAGATTATGTAGTAAAATTTCAAAGCGAATATCAAGCGAGTTCAAGTTATGATCAAGATTTAAACTAATCAGAGCACATATACATACTTTGAAATCATAACTAGCGTCTCACGTCTTATAAATTAGCGGAACAAAGTGAGCAGAATCAATTCTAATTAACATTTTCATTTGTTGTTCATTTGTTATTAAAGGTTGCCAAAGAAAAAAATTTTTTGCTTTGCCAGTTTTTTTTTAAATGATATTCTACTAAAGGAAGATTAAATTAGCCGAACAATATACATACAACAAAATATGTATATCAATCTACTTCAAAATAACTAGGAATTCGTTACTAATTTGTTGCTATCGAAATATCCCATTACCTACAAAATAAATTTTTTTTGACAACTTTTTAGCAACAAATAAAAATGTTAATTAGAATTGATTCTGCTCACTTTGTTCCACTAACTTATAAGACGTTAACATCTCGCGTTTGGTAATTCGTAATTAAAAGAAAAATCGTGTTGGTAGAACAACACGACTTGACCTTCACCAACGAATCAGTCGCAATGCGAAATCCCTGAGAAGAGCGTTAACTGTGTCGAACGAAGGAAGCAATGGAAAATGTCAAACAAATATCGGTCCGCAAAATACTATAGCCATTGTTAGCGCTCACCTTGCGCAATATAGGTAAGCACATTCGCTCGAGAATCGATCGCATTTAATATTCATCAGATTATACAATTGTACGTTCTACCGTAATCTTTATCTACATTTAAGAACATGCGTGCTTCGAAATTGGTATAGCTAATAATAACTTCTTCAATTCGACATATGGCTGTCCAAATAAGCATTTAAAGCACGTCTACTTTAGCTACACAGTTACTTTAATCAAATGCGATTTATACAAAAATTGGTTGCTATTTTTTTTACTAATTATTTGTTTTAGACCTGATTGTATTGCTTCAGTCGATTTGCAAAAAAAAAAAACAATGGCTGTATTAACTTAAGATTAAAATTAGCACAGCTATAAGAAAAAAAAAGAGAAATATAGAGTAACTATGTATATAGTTCTAGTAACAAATGTATATAGTTGGAAATCTAAAATGACTACAATTATAGTTATTATAACCATAAAATAGTTGTAATTGCCATATAAATAATTCAAGTGACTATAATTTTATAGTTATATTTTGGAACAGTCATAAAAAATATGATTGTCCAAAATATAACTATAAAATTATAGTCACTTGAATTATTTTTATAATAATTTCAACTATTTTATGGTTATAATAACTATAATTATAATCATTTTAGGTTACTAACTATATACATTTGTTACATAGTTACTGTTATTATTATTATAGCAGTAATAATCATAATTATAGTAATATGTAATTATAGTTACAAGTACCAAACATTTTTCTCTTAATATACAATATATATATTTTACTTTAATGATATAACAGCATATGTAAAAAAATATATACATTTTATACGAAGTTACAAAAAATATTTATTCTTGTTACATAATTTTGTCAGACTTCTAAGAAAATAAGTTTCTAAAAAATTCGAAATTTCTCGATAATTCCCAGCTAATACATTTATCAATGCAATCAATCCTATAGATCATTATTTGCTGTTTAACATGTTGCCATTTTTATTAATAATACTCAGAAATAATAAATATTGACATCTATGTAAAATCGTAATCGATTGTCATTGCGATACTTCACCACTCTTATGCGCGCGACTACACTTTTACTCTCATATTTATAATGACAAGAGACTCGTACTATAAGATCTAGGGCAAAGATACCTTGAATGCATTAGCCGAAAGGATTCGTCTTCTTTATCGACTTTCTTTCCCAATCTTATTTTTATATAATTTAAGTTATGAAAATTGCAAAAAGAAATTTAAGTAATTTACAATTTTTTAACATTTATGCAAAATTCATTTAATTTAACTTTCTTTGTAAGTTATAAATTTTTTATATGTATAATTAAAATTCCAAATTTCCAAAAGTATTGTATTTAAATATTTAAAAAAAAAGAAATATAAATATAAAATTCTTTTATTTCACGGACTGTAAAAGCTAGAAAGTTACGCATCGTAGAACACATTTTATAAGAAACTTCCGCGTTTTAAGGTCATATCCCCATTATTTCCAGCTCCATTATGACAATTCTGAAAATGACAATGACATTTGTTCATATGAATCATGAATACGAGTTACAACGACGAAGGACATGTAATTATAAAAAGAATCAGAATAAAATGTATGTTTATTCAAATTAGACAAAAACAGAATGTACACAGTAAATGTACAGTGCATAAAAAACATAAAAATTTCAAAAATTTTTACATAAAATCACATGTTACATCGCATTTTCTCTATTATAAATATTTTTTAAATTTAATTCTTCATAAATTGTTCATAAATTTAACTTTTTTATAGATATGTTATAATATTCACTTATAAATATTATTATATTTTTATGACATGTAATAACATAAAAAATATCAAAGTACTTCTGGAGAAGCATTTCCTAAATGGGAGTAAAATTACTAAAATCATCTATAAGATTCGAAAGTAAAAAAATGTAAAAAACTATATATAGATGTGGGTGATAATTATTAAAATAACCAAGGCCTCTCGTGAAATGTACAATCACATAATAGCCATAGTAATAACTTTCACGATCATTAATAACTCGTAAGCGATGAGATAAATATTATGGTAATGCGTTATTCATATAGACACTCCGGTCGCTATTCGAATACGGCAAGTCAGCGTATCAAAATTCATTAGTTTAGCACGGCCGATCGTTACTTCCCTTCGGGAGAAACAAAATCAAGATCTGCATCTTAGGGAGGATTAATAGGCGAAGTAATGATCGATCACGGTAGATTGAGCACTCGGAATGTCTATCTTTGAGTACAGCAGAAATATCTTGGTGGTATATCGATCACAGATCAATCCGAGCAGACAGCTATGGAAGTTGCGCCTAGCTTACAATCACATACCGCGACCAAGTCTCATAAGATTTTCCTTTTTTATCGTAGTTCTAGCGAGGTGTACATAGAATGAAAGAGAAAGAGAAAGAGAGAGAGAGAGAGAGAGAGAGAGAGAGAGAGAGAGAGAGAGAGAGAGTTTGGATCGCGATGTTTACAGACTTGTGTTTAGCTCGCGATAATTAAATTTTCCATTCGTCCATTTGTGAACACATCGATAGATGCACGATTTTTGAAATTACGCGATTATCGTGAAGAACCTCATTTCAACTTAATTAATAAGATAGTTATCTTTAAATTTTCTAACAATAATCTCGATATTAGTTGCCAGATGAGATCTATTGTATAGATTAAGGATAAATGAATCTCTTACGTATGAATGGCAGATCTTTAATAATCTGCGAATCTCTGCTTTGATCACCATATAGGGTAACAGAATGGGTTCATTACATTTTACATGATACAACTATGTATACCTAATCAATGATATTCTTAAAGTGTTCAATGGTATAGAATTCTATAGAAATGAAATTTCAATCTTAATTGTATGTATATATCACATGTCTAAATATGTGTATATGTCACATATTTAAATAATATGAACTATGTTTGCATAAAAAAAGAATTATTCAACGTATTGAAGTTAAATACTCCAAGAAATTTGTATATATTTAAAAGACAATAAATGAATTGGTTATAAATAGATAGGATTAGATTTTTATAATTATAAATAGATAGGGTTTAGAGATTTTTATCTAATATGCCATTATAATATTTTTTAACTTTTTGATAGATATCTGTCAGGTGCTACCGACATTTTACACACAAGTAACATTTCTTGTAAGATTAATAGTTGACTACTCATTATATTAAGTATTCATATAGCGTTTGTAGATAATTATGAAATGCAAAAGAACAAGTTTTATGTATCTTTGTAGGAAATGCGAGATTAATAAATTGAGATTATATTCAAATATAACTAACGTGTCTGTTCTAATTAATAACATGAAAATATGTGTGTACATATGTGATCAATATTATTTCCCATTTAAATATCACATAAAAATAAGAAGCTACATGAGAAACTCTAAAATTTTTTGTTAAAATTCTCTCAATTATAACAAAACTTTGGAGGTAAGATGCTTCAAAGATGTTCAGCATCTATTATCATGTAACGGCTCATTGTAGTCGCTATGAAAGCAGTAATTACACTCGATCGTGACTTCATGCCATGTTGCTTTAATAAACCTGTCCGAATGCAAAATTACTAACTACGGGTTAAGAAGCGGTAAATAACCTAGTATTTAAAGGCATTCAGTCATTGAACGGTATAAGTTATCTAAAAAATCTTATTTAAGGGCAAATATTTACTCTTAATTAAATTTTATATACAAAATTATTTATTTTATTACAAAGATGCGTTTTCTCTCTTCTCCTCTTTCTTTAAAGAGGAGTTACAGTTAGAAATATTCATTTTACAATCCAATATATCACAATTGTCAAATTTGGTTATATTAAATGCTATTTATTCACAAATTAACATATATTTTATAGCCTATATTTTCAACTTTTTAAAATTATGTAAGTGATACGTGTTAAATAAGAATTCATTTAACACGTATCACTTACATAATTTTCAATTTTAAAAAGTATATCACATTAACCGTAAAGTATATAAGAACGACTTAACATGCATTATAAGATGCATGCTCGTATGAGATGTGCGCGATTTAGAATGTTTCGCAGTTTCATCAACCGCCTTACACGGATCTGCCTACGTGTATCACCAGTTCTTTCTCTGATGGCAGTAAATGGTAAACGAGCCGCAGTAAACGCGAAATCGTGCCAGTTTCTCGTTAAGATAATTAATAATGCGAAGCCTGGTTCGATGGCATGTCTCGCTACAAGTGCGATATAGCACAGCGTCTTCTGAAACATCTTGATAATTGATTAGCTAATTAACCGAGTTCCGACATGTACACGAACACGAACGAAGGAAAGGTATTCTGCGAAGAGGACTTAAAAATCTACGTCTCTATAATAAACATCGATTGAACACACACTTCAAGATTTACATTATCGCGCGACATTATTTATCGATTATATATGACGTACTTGCATTTTTATTGGATAATATCTGAAAAACTTGCAAAAAATGATATTCCTTTTATCAGTCGCATCAAAATATTACGCGAATATCTGTAGCTTTCAGTTAGCGTCGTTTTATTCGATTACGTAGCATACTCTGAAATACAAATTTTTGCATCGACGCGATTGAGCGATGTATAATGTATGACTTACATATACAATGTATCGTTCCGCTCATTAGCAATATGTTCTTGTAGTATCGCGGTGTAATTTATTTTTTTAACAAGAATGTTTTAATTGTCAAATAAATCCAGGTGATTTAGGAGTCGATAGCTTTCTAATCATTTTGAAAACTTTATGTCTTGACTTGACACATCATAAAAATTATCTAAGATGGCTTAAAAATTTTTTGATAAATATTTATTAATTCGGCAATTATATAAATCAGCAGTCAATTTGTGTTGATATCGAGTCGCAACCTAAGCAATATTGTGAAACAACTCGATTAATCAATTCGTCGATTGTCAATTCGAAATGTATGCGCAATATTTTTCTGTTATGAAGTATTATAATTGTTGACCGTACCCACGTGAAATATTTATAAAGATTAGCGTATGTTTAAAAAGAATATTAGTAGAAACGTCTGAAAGGAATATTAATAGAAAACGTCGGATTAGACACATAAGGATGTAATATTGTCGTGCTGCAAGGCCTCTTGAATATTTAATGAATTGTTGGATAAATTTAGCTTGGGAAGATTACAAAATTCTTCCAGGTCAACGATCGATATAGTGCTTGACTCACGCTACATTTAACATCACTGTCTACATTATTCATTAAAAAAGTTATAAATTCCATAAATATGTAGACTGTTATGTATCTCATATCACAAATTATATCATTTCCAAATAATACTTGTAAATATTTTATGAAAGATTAATAATTGCAACCAATTGCTCTTCATTTCAAATAAGAATTTTAATTGATCATTTATAGTGAAAATACATTAATAAAATATTATGAATTATTATAATATTAGTGAGTTAATGAAATCAACTCATCACTCCAATTTTAATTACAATTTTATTCTCTTATGGTAACATAACGAATAGTTAAGCTTTTTCATATATACTACTATTGTTGCTGCTCCAAATGTAATGATATATCCAATGTAAAGTCTTTCTTTTTTAAATTGTAAATATAATCATTTAAAAACAGCTTAAAATTAATATTGAAGAAACAAATATAAATGTATTGTATTATAATATCTGTTATTTAACTACGTTTTAAAAACATTGATCATGTCAAAAAAAGATTAAACTTAAAATTCAAAAGATATATTAAGTTGTAATATCTAATAACATATTCTAAATTAATTTAGCATTTAATATATATTTAAAAATTAAAAATTGTTAGTCTTTCAGAGTAAAGAAATTTTTATAGGCTCACACAATTTTGAAAAATGATAATTACATATGAATTTCCTCAGACATTCAAGATTTGTCTATTAGCCAATGACAGATACACATTAATTGTATTAACGACTTATTCCTTATGGGATTTGTTGCACAATTCAAGTTGAATCGCCACTGAAGATTTAAATGAGCTACCAGAAAGCGGAGTGCCACATAGCTGTGTCGATATTGCACCAACCTAAATTGCACCAATATTTGAACCGTAGAAGTCATTACAAGCTGATGAAAATTTTTATACATTTATACTGATTAATGATCGATGAATGTTCAAAAAAAGGAATGCTTATTCGTTTGAATAAACGACTGTCCAAAGTGACGTATCTCGAGTATACTCGTAAACTTTCTGAAATAAGAATCACAGCATGCGTTTCAAATAAAAAAAAATCTCTAATCCCTTTAATTTTATTGCCATGATTATTGTACTAATTAAGATCAGGGTCAAGTACTTTGATAGTCAGGTTATTATAAAAATATCGCAATGTGAGAATGTAATTAAAAGAAAAAATGTTAAAGCGGGAGAGACGCAGAGCAATACATGAATGTGTCGACACTTCCCTTAGCGTAGCTAATTATTAAGGATGTTTGCACCACCCGAGATTAATGTGTTAGGTATCAGCACAAACTCATAGTCTTAGACCGAGACATTATCGGCTCGAGAGAAAGGAGGCTACTGCGAAATACCTTTTAAATTAAATCATCATCCAAAATCAGAATTACTAATTAACATTGCGATTGTTATCGGTTTTCTATCCATTTTTTGTCTTGAAAGTTAATTAACATATAATTATATATCTTTGATATTTCTGACAATGAATCACATAATATTTCGACATATTTTCAGTTTAAGTAAACGTCTGTTGTGCTGCAAATAAATATCCTGAATAATATATAATTTTTCTTAATTTTTTATTAGAATCGATATTTATATAAAACATAATTTCAGTTACGTACTAATATAGCGCAAAATTTTTATATTTTACATTACTATAAATTTTACTCGTCAACGTAATAAAAGATTCTTTAAATAACTTTTGTGCCAATCTTTATTTATGTCAATCTTTTTTTCAATAAAATTTAAATTAATGATAGCTGAAACAGATCATAAGGAAATGTACTTACGAGTTTATTGCAAACTCAATCACAGTAATCTAATGACTATAACTATTCGTATTTCATGTAAAAATATAGGAACATGCTTGAAATCGAGCATGTACATATTATGAAATAGCTTCATTTACTTTTCATCCGTATAAGAAACATTCTTGCGATGGCAAAGCAGTGCAGGGAGCAATAGATCGTTTATGAGTTCGTCAGAAAGGCGAATTAAGTGCCTTCATGCTGCTATAAGAACCGTGAACCTGTCAGTCCGGAGATGATTCGTAAGATATATAACCCTTTGTTATTTTGATAGTAACAGATTACTAAATCCAATAATAACAGTTTAGATATGGGATCATTGCGTTAATCAAGCATAATTGGATTTAGCGTAACTTGGAATTTGCGTCAATCCAAGATCGATCAATCTGATTTGACTCAATACGCATGACTGAAGTTGCAACAGCAACTATCACCATGTCGCTGGTAAATACACACAGAACATTACTGATATAATCCAAGTATCGACTTAATATGTACGATTTAGTATGACTACTTTCACGTTTCTACTGATTACCATCTTACTTATCATGACGCGAATATTGGATTACTCGTAGAATTCCGTTTTCAAAAGGTAATTAGTAGTTACGAAGCGATTTTCTAAGCAATCACTACGAGAGCATAACTAATTCCGAAACAAATTTATGGATTCTTTCTATCAATTTTTAAAATAGTAATAGAATCTAATGCGATCTGTTCCATTTTCAGCGTCTCTAAGGGATCTTAATGAGGATACAGATTAAGATATGTGAATACCTAGTGATGAATAACATGTTCGTAACCTCTCGTAGCTTAACGAAAAATATTCGAAGATCTCTCTTCTTCTCGCAGTCGAGAATGATTAATGATACTCAAAACAAAATCTTTCCGACTTCAAAATAATGAGGCTTGCTAAATCGCGGAAATACAGAAATCAGTTCATTCGAATGATAGGCAGTTTCTCGGTATCCTCTTCCTCCTACATTTTTGCACGAAATTTCATGCCGTAGATTACTTTATGCATTTCTCAAAATACGTAATTTAGTTTTAATCCTTCTTTTCTTAAAAATGTAAATTTCAATCTATTGATTAACGGATATCAAAGGTATAAGTATGTAATAAAAAAATTAATAACTTTTCAACAAAATAAAACATTTAATTATAAATTATTAACCTAAAACAATACCGCCATTAGAGCCATTTACTAGTGCATATCTACTTTACGACATTGATGCACGATCATGAAAGCGACCCGAGTACTTCAAGCTTATGAATTAGATTGGCGCCTTCGGAGATATGCATTAAGCAATATAAAACGTATAACTCGGGAGGATTGTCGAAGCTTTCGAAACATGCGAACGAATTATTTCCAACGGCCAAGGATAATGATCCCGGGTGCAATAATGATTCATCTAGGACAGCGACTGACCGGCAAGGTGTAATAGACAATGAATCAAACTGCAGGTTTGTTTCACGACCTAACACTATAAAGCGAGAATATTCTTTTAAAAAAATCTATTTAACAAGACCGGATATTCTTTATAATCTTTTCAAAACGTGAGAAAATCTTGAATATTGACATGCACAGACATTCATCATAATGAAAAACGATAGACATTAGGTACATTTATTACTTCATTATACATTTATAGCACATTCAACTGTTTTTGTCAATTAAAAGTAAGTAAATTTATCTTTTTATATAGTATATAATTTGTCATCATTTGTTATTTGTTGCATTACGTAAGATTTCCGTGACACATTTAGAAAGATCTGAAAATAGCATGTGTTAAATAAAAACATGTTTCGTGAGTTATATTTTCTCACGCGAATGTATGTATATATCGTTTCAGTGAGAGTAATAATGACGATTCAAACGGTAAATAAAAGAATTCGTAAAAATTTTAGTCTATCTTTCATCGCTCATTTCCCGGTTATATTGGCGATTAATCATAGAATAGCATTCGATAATGAGTGGTTGCTTTGGTAATGACACCAACATTGTGGCTAACTATACGATTGACGACTCATCGACCATGTAATCGATAGTGTGGAACACTATACCTGTAATTCTGCGCTCGTAATTATATTTTCGCGTATTTGCTTTCTGTTTCGCCAATTATTTCAATTTACTAATCGGAAACAGTTATATAAGATCCTCTCTGTCCAAATCAATATTTAAAAACGATAAAGTTGAAGATTGCTTATTAGTTGTAAAACGACTTTCATCGAACTTTTTTTCAACTTATATCGATAATCAAATTGTTGATAATATATGCGTACAAAAGTATACGATATATCAGACTTATTCCTAAATCTAATAACTTATTGAGTAATTTGCAATAAATCGATCTTACTATGCTGATTAAAGAGAAAAGCACGTATAGCGCAAGATTTACTATTAAATTAGCGATCAAAAACTAAAACGTAAACTAAAATTATTACTTAAAGATATAAAGTTATTATCAAATTATCTAACTATCTATATATCTTTCTATGTTGAAAATAAATTTTCCTTATTTTATCATATCGTTTTAGAAATCAAAATGCAACATATTTTATCCTATTCCCAATCATTACACAACGTTTCAAAAAGATTTTTAAATATTTATTTAATTATTTTTACACGCATACATTAAATAAATTTTTTTTTAATGTTTTAAAAGCATTGTCTGCTAATTGAATTGTTGACATCTACATTATTCAATTACAACAAAAATCCTTAATAATCACACTACAATTCAATACAATTTTTTTTTACTAAATATATCGAAAGAAACTAAAACTTTTAATTACAAAAAATAATAAAGATTTGTCAATAAGTTCAGTTTTTGATTATGTCCTATATTCTATTGCATTTACAATCTGTAGGATTGTTTCACATATTTTTGTTCCGGAGCAATTAGAAATAATGTTCTTTATTATTTTGAAATTAAAAGTTGGTAAATGTAAATGTCACGAAATTTAACGATTCTTCGTGATGTCTCATGGTACGTCCAACGACGTGTATGAGAACCGTGTAGAATCCCCTCTTTCAGAAGAGGTGCTTTCGTGCGCACGTATAAAGTCAGTGAAAGCGCTAGGCGGCCCTCCAGACTACCGCACCGTCCGACAGCGATAGGAGTTCTGCCGACAAACCGTACGGCAGACTTAGATTAACATTTGAGAATCTCTCGCGTAAGTTCGAACATTGAAATAGAACAATTTTGAAAATTGACCGCGTCGTGCAGTTCGCAGTTCGCCGTCCACGTGTTCGCGAAATTTCCTATTATCTTTATTGATTGTGATTAGGATAGCTTAGACTGGGAGTGATCATGAGGATGCATCTCGTTGGAATTTTGGCGATCCTACTATTCGCCGATACCCAGATTTTAGGACATCCCTCACAGGAAAGATTAATGCCAGGTGTGTGATATTTTTAATGTTATGGTACATGTTATGTGTGCGTGATTTGTCATTTTCTGCTGGTTTATGTAGGCTTTATATACTTAATTATTTTTCTAATTATTCCAAATAGAACATTATTGTACGTATCAATTAAAAAATTATATATAGTGTATATAATACATATTATATAGTACATATACATGTATATATTGTGAAATACATTGTATATATTTTATAATATATTGTATGTGTAAAAAAATTTGAAATAATCGTAATAACAATTTAAGATGTACAATAATTTGAGAGATATACTATATAAGAGAATTCTGGACTATTCATATACGTTTTATGAAAAATTAATAAGAATTCCAAGCATTAATTTATTATCAATTAATACTATTAGGTGTTGGAATTAATTCGTAGCGTTTTTTAATGAAAGAATGTTATTTATTTCACATGAGCATTAAAAAATACATTAATGAAAGTACTTCCCATCACTTGTAAAACGCTACGAATTAATTCCAACACCTAATAGTTGTCAATATATAATTTATTAGTACATTTATGTAAATAATAATAAAAAAATATAAGTCAGAGAAAAGAAAGTTATGCTCTCTCTATTTCGCCAGTCATATTACAAGCTATATTAACGATTAAAAGGCAAGCTACAATAATTTTAAATCATTTGTTATCGAGATAATATAATCAATTGTGTGTAATCTTCTTTATTTTGCCAAAATAAAGTCAAAATAAAGAATACACACAATCGATTAATGGTATAGAATTTAATCGTTGGCACGGTTATCAGCTTATGACTCTTAGTGGCCCTGTATAGATTGTTTATTTTTATTTATTATTTGTTTTTTTACAAATATGTCATTGTATAATTGTATTCAATCTAAATTTAAACATTTTTAACAATAGAGAATAACTTGTCTATTCATATTATTTTCTTTTTTGTATTTAATGTATCGGTTGTTTATATATACACTCTAAAGTCTGTGAGAAATTTGAATATTAATAAAAATAATGCAACTTGTGCAAAAAATTTTTTAAGTTATCTTTTATAGGCAAAAAAATGTATTAAAACTTAAAATATTTAAAAGTTTAAACAATTAACATTAATTTTAAAAACAATTACAGCTATAACTTTTTTATATAAACTATTATAATTTAAAAAAAATATGAAATTCTGACTACTGAGATTCTGCAACAATTATGAAATATTTTCTTTCGTGCAGCTTATGCTATAATTGTGAAGATGAGAAAATTCCGCGGTTTCATCATAATTCTTCGCGAATAGTGATCTTAGTTCCCACTACTGCGCACTATCTTTCTTTCCATTTCTATCATAGTTATTACATCTGGCTTTATTCCGCATAATTATGTCTCCACCCTCTATCCTTCATTCACGAAAGTGGAACACTTCCTTCTACAGATGCTAATCTTGATAACCTCAGAGAGTATGCTGTCTCTCTAAGACGTGACAGCGCTCAAAACTGCTGCAATGCAGATTTCTCGCTTCTGCCACTATCCCACAAGCAAGCTTTTCAACATCATTCTCTTATTGCTTCGTATCCAGGGCTCTGACATTTGTCGAATAAACATTGGTAAAATGGTTATTACAACACCTGTCACTTTGAATGTATGGGAAGCCGCGAAAAGGCTGTAAATGGCTGTCTGTGTAAGCACGTGAGTCTGACTCGTCACGAACTACTACGCTCACGAGATTCGCCTCCTACGCATTAGCTACATACTCATCGTCATAGCTGCGTGTGAATACCACAGCTGCAAGGACTACAATTTTGCTGCATTTTTGTTAGAAACACAGATATAGAAGCAGGGTCAGTAGACAAAACGGGATTTGTATTTGTGATCAGAAAATATCGTTTTATAATCCATTTAAGCATTTTTCTGAAAGAAAAAATTTAATCTAAAAGTGTATTTCTCAACTTTTTGTAGAAAATATGTATTCAATGATTCAGATAATTCAATTATTAAATAATTAAGTAATGAAAAGGAGTATTAATCTCTCAAATGTCAAACAATAATTCAAAGGTCAAATTACGTTCTGCATTTATAATGAATATTAAGATATATGACAAAAGAATGTCAAATTTAATAAGCTTGATAAATATTCATTTATAAAATTGATTACATCGCGCATGTATTTGATTTAATATTCATTTTTTGAACAGATTGTTTCTAATTCCACATGCATCATTCTGTTTACATTTATTACATAAATATAATGTCGATTTTTTTATAACTTCATAACATTTAATTAATCATTTTACTTAATTTCCACTTTAAAATTTCGATAAAACATAGTTCACACATAATGTTAAATTATAAACAAAATTGTGTGTAACTATTTATATGAAATATTTAATTCAATTAAAATTTGTTTAATATTTTAGATTCGCAACTTAAAAGTAACTTAGAAGTTTTTAATATTTTTCTATAAAAAAATCCAATTTTAAATTAAATAAAAAATCTTTGAAAGAATTAAAGAGTGTATATAGAAGATATGAAAGATTCGATTTATATGCGTACATTTTTGCAAATTACTTTTATAATAAGATTAATCCCTTTTCTAGTAGCTATGTTGCAAACGCGATCTCGCAATCATCTAATAATTGTAGCATTCACACCTACACGCGTACTATAGAACCAATGCCGTTGCATAGACACTACTAGGGCATGAACGATAATAACAATTCCTATATGTCCGTACGCAGGAGCCAATATCACGTGCTGCACGTGATTACACGTGCTTTTGCACGTGCCAGTTATTGTCGATCAGTGTGAACATGAGAAAGACGAAGAAAGAGAGCTACGCTTGTACTCCTTTCCTCATACGGATTAATACCATCGAGGGAAAAGTCCGACCGAGTCACGTGCATGCGTTAGCCGCTCGCCTCGAATCACGCGACCGTTCATTCTGTCAATTAACGTCCGTGCGACGTCTTCTCGGCCAACTCCGTCTGTTCACCGCTGGTCCCTGGCAAGGTCACAACAAAACCCGTTCATATCGCAAACGCGAAGCTTTCGATTCTCAGAAATCGCGCAACATCGTTCCTTGTGCCGCAAAAATGCAACTTGCAACAATATCATATAATAACAAGTGACTCACAGGTCACTTGCAATTATATATTCAAATTCTACATTCTAAAAAAAATTGCATAATGCATCCTTATTTTTAGTAACAACAAAAAATTCAAAAAAAAATCAGGGCGAATGAGAGTGAGCGTGGTAGTTAATACGTGATAGTTAATCTTATTATTATAAATTTTTATTTCAGAAAATAGAATCTTTCTTCTAGAAAATAGTATGTTTCAGTTCACTTTGGAACCATCCTCAGCAATACAATTTCAAAATATCAATCCTTTCATGTCCAAGAAAAAAATCACCATCAGATTAACAGATTTGATATTGTAATCTATTCGAAACATTAAATTATTTTATAAATATTTCGAAACCATTCTATCCAACAAGTTACAAATTAACATTAAAAAACTAGTGATTCACTCCCAAGACCTAGAAGGAATTCGTCTCGACATTGAATTAAAAAAATCAATTAAAATTTATTATCACTAAAGAGTATCAAGTTAAAAACCGCATGTTGATCGTAGCTCGGACGAAATATGACTAATACATTTAATATAATAAGTAAGATATGTCAAGTCAACAAGGAAAATAAAAAGAAAAAAAAATAATGTCAATACATAAACAATAATTTGTATAAACCTACAAAATGTAATTATTTCATGTCTTTCAATAATTGTATTTAAGTTTGATGTACACCCTCTGTATTTGAGCATAAATTGAGATTATTTTGTTGCATGAATATATAAAGGTTTATTTTCATTTTAAAATATTTTCTATTAAAAATCTAAAGAATATTGAATCTTTTTATCTCTTACAGTTTATCTCTTTTACATAACACCTATTACGATGGAAAAAGGTGCAAATGAAAGTAAATCTTCTGGGAAGAATAAAATTCTATAATACCAACACTTTGACATTGACACTGCGTTTTAAATTAACCTTATATAAGCAATTAACTAGTTGTAAAACAAGTAAGTAAAGAATCGCACGTCGTTGAACTTATAAACTACTAGTTGAGATGGAGAAAGTGTGAGAAATTCAGGTGAGATTGCGGTGTATCGAATAATGACATTCTCGTGGCAAAAAATGGAACGGCAACATGCCTGTCATTGACACTGATTCGTTTTCTCGTATCTAGTGTGCTAATATAAGGAGAGCCGCGAGTTGAATTTATAATAGGCATCTCTCATAAGGTGCCTAGAGAAAATTAACTAGCGCATGACTAATCCCAGCACAATATTCATACATTCTGAAATATCGTAATGTTTCATTTAAATTTCTCGATGACTGCAACTTCCGCTAATATTATCGATCTAAGCACTTTCTCCGTTCGCAAAGTATAAAGAAATAAAGTATTGTGACACGATTAAGAATTATAATTTTTATAACGTTCTTTCGCATTTATGGCATTACTTACTGAAAGCACTGAATGAGCCATCAGCAAAACCGCGGATTTATTACATATAAAATTATTTCTAATATTTATTACATATTAAAGTCGCACAGTAATACTGCGTACAAAAGTAATGCGTCATTATTTAGCCTCAAGAACTATAAAGCCTAAAAAAATAGACTATTAAAATAAGAGTTGTAACACGTGCTGCAAAAATAACTTTAGAAATTATCAGTGAAACGTGAGTATATATACAACAAAAGCGAGTGAACTGGCTTTAGTAATCTGACCTTCCATTCTCCGGATGCATGACTTTGTCCTAGTATTGATAATTAAAGGATTGATTACCAAGATCATACGATTAGTAAAATAAAATTGTTAAACTTTTTAAACCATAAATTGACTCTGCTGTATTACTAGTAAGCATTACATACGTGTAAACAAAAATAATATTTTCTTGTATTTTTCAACATCAAATTTTTAAGTACGGTTTAACGAATTTATTTATATTATAATTGAATTATTTAATCAATGATAATTAAATACATATTTTAGTCCCTATTAATTAACAGACATAAAAATTTATCTAAAAGACAAATTAATGTAAAAATATAATAAATTTTAAAATATTAATTAGATCTAAAGAATAGTTGTAGCTTTAGTGACACTTTAGTATACAAAAACTAATGATCATGATCGACGGTTTTAATAAGTCACTTATATTTACTATTTTTCTTAATAATATCCAGAGAAATACATACAATTTTCTTAATTCAATTTTCCACGATTCATCATTATTCAATACCCATGGGATTTTTAAAACATCTGACTAATACTATCGTTTACTTAATAGTGATAAATACGTGAATTTAAACGTCAACTTTCTACGATAGTAATCAATATTATTAGTATCAACGTGCACGCCCACTGACAGATTTACGATAATAGGAATATGTTAATTAAGTCGATACAGAAAGGACCTCCAAAGGAACGCGTGATTCAACTTAATTCGAGCAATTAACATTGTTAAACTGTCAATGCAACAACTGTACAGTGATTAATAGCGCATTTTAAAATGGAGACAACGACTCCACCTCTTTCCTTTGCTGATATGGTTTTTATTTTATCAGAATTCTTTCTTGGCAATTATTGATTGGTCCACCTTTATTGATTGCTCTACAAGCTAGCCCTCTTTCTTCTCCTTTCTCTCGCAATGCGTTTGTGAAATCGATTCGAAAGCCTAATTGTTATTCCATTTACATCTAGAGTACACATGGGAACTGCAAAACTATTTCCTGTTACACTGCAATGTATAATTCGCAATACAATCTGACTTATAAAACTACGCTTATATTTTAATGAAATTCATTGCTCCCAACTAATCTATTTGTCATAAATTAAAATTTATAACTTTCAATTAAATTCATTCGCAGTAAATTTTTGTAAAATTTGCTATTCGATTTACATTAAAATTGGAGAGCACAATAATAATTTTTAGTATCTGATTTTAACATTAATTGTTAATAAAAATATTATTTACGTTTACAGAAATCGGCATTGCACAGAAGATTTCCTAAATGTATATGAGATTAATATTAGCTTCCTCGAGTGAGAATCATTACACTTTTTTTACGCTGCACACTTCAGCACCTGTAATAGAAATTTTCCGTAATAAGTACGTTTATTCTCGTTCGCTTTTAGCTGCAGAATTCACGTGCAGGAGAGCGTGGCGGCCGGTGCACTGTTCGATGCACGTGACGAACAGTGCAATACGCTGCACGTGGTCACGTGCACCAGCCGCGCGTTACCGTCGCGCTACGATAAGTCGAGTTACTTGGGATGTAGCTTTCGCAGCTCTCGATGAGATATACTTTACAGTGAGAGCACAGTTATTCATTATTATAATATAGTACTTATATAACATGTATATTGCATTAAGAGCAACGCAACATCTTGCACGTAATCGTTTCGTTAATCGAGCAAACATTTGGTTTATTCGATCATATGTTTTAATCAAAACAGTAGGTAAAAACAAATAAATTATTATCGTAGTTGCAAGTTATTATCGTATTAACGTAGTAATATTACTTTGTTCTTATATAATTTATCGATGTATTTTATTACATTTTATCACAATAATAATTTATTTATACATAACTTCTTCCTGTAATTAATACACAAGTTAGTTACAACCAACAGTACTTTATCTTGTTATGATGCCTGTATCTCAACGCGTTAGCAATAAATTTCCTCGCATATATCGTAACACCAAGAGAGAGATAAAAAAAATAACTGCAAAAAGAGAATTTTTTCAAAAGAGACGTATTTTTGCTTTCTCAGTTGCTTAATTGCATTGCCAACAACCGTAATTGGATGCTGCAGAGGCTTTCGAAATTAAAGCACTGATAATAAGCCTTTTTCCTAAACAAGGAATGACCTGCTCTACGATAAATCGTAATGCATGATGTTAATGCTTACGTGTCCTTTGAGTGTCCACGCGAACTAAGTAAATGTTCGAGAAATATGCGTTTGCCAGTAGCAAATTCTTGCACGTTTTATTTAGCGATATACATGTATATCGATCGCTTGCATGTGGCAATGGTGCGTTGAGGTTCTACCGCGACCAATATTGCCCGATGGCGGTTTTCTAGGTCGGACTTACATTACACCTAATAAGTAATTACGCTAGTGAACGCGTATAGACTGCTTGACCACATACAGGCTGGAAAGTAGTTCGTAATTGTCCGCATGATTTTCATTAATAAATGATTAACCTGGCACAGTACTTACACGAACAAAAAAACATATTCTTTAAATTTTTTAAATATTTTTCTGCTCTTATTCTTAATTATTGTTGTATTATTGTTCATTATGCCTGCTTAAATTGTGTAATAAAAAACAATAATAAATAATAAAGTTATACTATTAGGTGTTGGAATTAATTCGTAGTGTTTTTAATGAAAGAATGTTATTTATTTCACATGAGCATTAAAAAATACATTAATGAAAGTACTTCCCATCACTTGTAAAACGCTACGAATTAATTCCAACACCTAATACATATTTCTAATTATTAATTATAAATTATGTTATCAATAAACATATAAAATATTTTTTATGCAATATTTAAAAGTCCACTACTCTAAATTTTCCAATGTGGTTATAAAAGAAATTAAATGAACTTATGTTAACGCGGCCATAACAAAAATAATAAGAATAAATCAAATTAAAATTAATCCTCGCATTATATATTTAAACATTTTAGAAATTTATATATAAAATTATTATTATCATTTTATTTATTACTTTTATTCAAGAACAATTATTCATTTAAAATGATATACAGAAATTACAATTATTAAATTCTCAGTGATTCGTGTAAAGATCAGACAATTTTTTAATTTAAAATAAATCAAGTAAAGAATAAAAATCCAGAAAGAAATTTTTTAACATGTTTTTTAACCTTATGCTACATACATAGATAATGATACAGCATGCAGACTCGTTACGATGTAAAATGCAATTGCAGCTTGCCTATATATGTTTAGATAAATAGAAACGTGCAATTCACACGCAATAGGATGCCGATCAACTAGTTTTACTGACGTTCACCATTTTGGGCGATATATCAATACGTCACAAAAAAGAAGCAAAAGCGCTGTCTCCGGGTGAAATTGAGAGATTACGTGCATTTCCTTGTTCGTCTTTGCATGCCTAAGTAAAACATGAGCTTCCTGCACACATATCGTTTGTATTGAACAAAATCTTAAATCTATAAAACTTTCGCTTTTGAATCTTACACACCGGCGTAAGCCATAAATATCAGTTGCGGTAACTAACTGTTTTCGACCTTACGTAAACAGAATTGTGTTACTTTCTTTGCAATGCCACTCGTAACCGCGAGCTGATAAGACGTGTTAATTAACCCAATTAAAATTAACATCCCATAATTATCTATTAATTAAAATAATTGTTATTCACTTTCCATCAATAATCTAGAACATTCAGTAGCTTGTACTCGCGGTAATAAACTTGCAGATAAATTTTACATTAAAAACGGAATAAAATCTGAATTAATTAAATTCATGCTCAAAATTCCTGCGATATGTCGGTACTGCACCTGGATTATTAAAAGTGATTATTAAAGATGATAATAATAATGTACGCTGATCTTCTCGCTGAATCATATTTAAATTTCGTGTCAGTAATGAATACAATGTTTGTCGACATGTTGTATTTAAGTGATATTGAATAGAGTTGGGACCCGCCGAGACTCTCTCCGAGTCAAACGATCAACATTAATGCGTGTCAAGTTTCTATGTTCCTGTCATCCTTGAACGTAAAGATGCAGTTATGCTTAGCTTTAATAGGCAAACAAACAGAATGTGATAATGAGCAACCTCTTAGGTATGCAAAAAATTCTCGCCCACATATCCTATTATTCCCGCCTCGTTATCCTTTTCTTTTAGATTTCTTTCAATTAAGTAACATTAACTATTATGAAACTTTCGTCTATTATTAATACGTCTATTATTAATCTAATATTATTATTATCAATTATTGGAAATTATTTTTATTTAATTTTTTGTAACTAATTGTTACATGATCTTAATAAAACAAAATTCTTGCACTCAATAAAATAATTAAAACGTTTTATAAAACAACAATCTATTCGCGGATTTATTAAAAACATTCAGGAATCCATTCTATGTATATATATATATATATATATATATATATGAAGTTATCATTTCATTACACAAAATCACGTTATCCTTCGACCAACTCCGTATTTATGAATGATACTTAAGTATTAACCAATTGACAAACAATTTTATTGTACCAAACATACTAGTCTCGCATTTGACAACGCTCGTAAACGATGCATATGTAAAGATACACTGTGTGTGTGTGTGTGTGTGTGTGTGTGTGTGTGTGTGTGTGTGTGGGTGTGTGTGTGTGTAAATGCACAAAGTAAACATTTTATTGGCAACTATGTCAGTAAGTGGTCTTATAAGCTAATAGAAATGAGTAGATATTTCATTATCACATATTTCATAAATCGTATATTTATAAATATGTGCATCTTCAATTTCAATCTTTTAAGGCCGCACACGAGAGCTTTCTAACAAAAAAATTTAAAAAGGATCTTATTATCTAAGGGATTTTTGAATTCGACTAGCATAATAATTTTAAAATTCAAATTTCCAACAAATAATCTAATTATCATAAAACTTAAAAAGGTTAGGTGCGAGGATTAGGGCGATTCTCAGAATCGCTGAGTTTGAATGTAGCTAGAAATTGTCGAATTTCAAAAGAAGTAATCTCTAATCGCAAAAAAAGATCTACTATCACAGAGTTCATAATCAAAGTTTGGAAGTCAGTTTGAATATCTATACTAATTGTTGTCACTTCACACTTAAAAATGTCTTAAAACTGAGTTTTATGTGACAATCAAATTTTTTTTTTTTTTTTAGAGAGAAAGAAAAAGAGAGAAATTCCGTCCATCACATTAGACTTAATTTTAAAGTTTTATTTTTGACCTCTCAGTTCGAATAAAGTATAAGATATCATCATCCCGTACAACAAGTTTCATAAAAATAAAACGAGCAGTTTATAAAATGAAAGAGAGTGACTCCAATTAATAGATTCGCCGATGCACAAAGAGTTAAAAAAGACTATCAAATTTTACAAATGTGTATATATTTATAGTATATACTCTCATATAGGCTTGAATAATTTTTAGATTTATAAAATTTAATTTATATATATATTTATGTAAAAAACAAACAATAAACAAATAGTAAATAAAACAAGCCTGTTTCAAAATATCTCATTCGTTTGTATATTCCTAAATCTTTGGTAGGATAAATTCATTATTAGAAAGAATTTGTTGATAGATATCTATATGAAATAAGGCACTATATATTCTATGAGTCAAGTAGATTCGAATGCCAGGAATTGGGGTCACCCACTTTTTTGATACAAGAGCTGCATTCTTTTCGAAGAATGAAGGCGAGTATTATATCTTTCCTGGTGCGAAATTGTCTTTTATTTCTTAATTAAGAAGGAGTGCATTCAAAAAATATTATATCGCCTGACCACTTTTTATGAATAACATCGATAAAGATTAGAACAGTAGAGAAAATAAAGAAGAGAAAGTATCGTTTCATTTTTCTACTCCGGAATACAAAAACGGAGAGTGAAGACTGATAAATGCGCAATAGTATTGACAAATAAATAAAGAAACTATATGCACCGCTGAACAAACTACTCATAAAATACAGCATCTAATTGAAATAAATACGACCAGTCACGTTCTTAACAACATCTTTATTCTAACGATTTCAATGAATGTATATATTATTTCACAACTTTCCAATCGATTCAAGAGAAATGTATAACAATTTTTCTGCGAGTTAGAAAGCGCATCTACATCTTTTGCTCACGATAAGAAGATATTAAATTAATAGCACCGTATACAGAAATTTCATTATATCTAATTAATATAATTCAAACAACTATCCTCGGCATTTGCTTCCTCACGTCCGCAGTATAATATCTCATTATTGTATAATTAAACAATAATACAATTCAGTCTCTCGTTCTATTGGAAATAATGCCTGTCTCGTCTAAATCAGCTCTGGCGTTTCACAATAAATTATTCGCCTTCGCGCTCATCAACGCCTCCACGTGTAAACGCAATTGTTCCCCATGCATAATAGATGGCCGCCGAACGAAACGGTCGTCCGCTCGTTGATTAGGATCTAAGAATCCGGTTATATGGGTCGTTCGTGATCGAGGGATAAGATCTACGGCAGCGTTCTGAGCGCGAGCGTAACGACTGACAGCCGTTCTCCTCTCATGCTCCTCGTCACGAGACGAGGCTGACGAGACTCGCCGCCGTCTATTTCATGCAAATCCAGATCGAACGAGTCCAGATAAACGCGCGAGACTGCACCCGACTCGAGAAACCAGATTCCCTTGATCTTGCGCGGCGCAAGAATTATTTCACCATGTGCCACACGCGGCCGAGTCAAGTCGCGATAATATGTTTATCATTATTACATTATCTCGACACACCGACGACGCTCGTAGAGAACGGTTTCGAAAGACTTCTACTGTTTGCTTAATTTTTTATTTATCATTGTCATTTACAGTCTATTCAAGCGTGCACGTGGGTCACCGTAAGCAGCGCGATATCATGACGGTCCCCGAAGAATTTATAAAAGTTTTTCAGCAAAAGTGATCCGTATTAGCGTACTTTCAAACGATAAAATTGCCGTCACTCTGATTTACGATGTACGTTATGTTCGATGTACGTTACGTACGACCACGCTGCTTGCGTTCCTGCAAAGAGTTTGCATTATATGCGAATTTTATCATTCTTTCTCTTAACGCCGTTAACACTAACGTTACAAGGTATTGTTTAACTATTGTTCGTACAAGGATACGATTAGCATGTTTCTTGATTTATAAGACATTACGATTGACAATATGGTAATTAAAACCATCGGCTGCAATGCAATTTATGACTCATTATCACGTAGAGCCATTAGCATTCCGCTTCAAGAATCAGATCGTATAAATTATTTCCCATTTTTATTTTTGCTTTGTTCCTAACACGCCAATCCTCGTTACGCGTCTAATGACCTCCTCGGAGAAGGTTGCGATGCTATAACTCGTCGCTCAACCTCGCATTTATCCGAGGAAATTGATGAATTTTCTAGGCAACGTTTGACCTTTGAGACAACTACAATAAGAAGGCAAAAGAAGCGTAAGCCAATCAAGCAAATCGATCTGGCATTCACATTATCCGTTTATATGCCACAATGGAATAGTATCGCGATGAAAAGAGAAACTTATCATTTTGCTCAATTTAATTCGATATGCGCATTTACAATTCCCAATAAAATAATTCAATTAAAAGATGTGAAAAATATAATCAAACATGATTTCATTTGAGATTGTAATGCGTCAATTCGAAGTCCTACTCGATTTACATATTCATATCTGGCACACCTAGCATTGTAATCGAAAACAGTGTTCAAACGGAAAACACCAATCAGCTGTACCAGATCATTTCGCGAGACTCGATGTACTATCGCGGAAATATAGCGAAGGAAATATGAGTTTCACGGTGCCATGCCAGTTATGATTACTTAAATTGAAGCTTAAGTGCGTTTATTAAGCGTTTTTTTCTTTCGGATTATTTATATCGGCGACCTGCATCGAGCATATAATCTGAATTTAATATATTATGCATGTAATATGAATTTTCTCTTACAAGTTTATACCGTGGCGGTCTTTAATCGATCGTAAACACGAGAATAATGATAAAAACGTCAAGAGAGGGTGGATTCCTTTATCTTGAAAAGTGGAACATCTCGAGAGATTCTCGCGTTCTAACTTAATGACGCAAAAATTATCTTTCGTTTGCGCCGTTACCGCATTTCTCTGTCGAACTGTGCCTCGGCAAACCGCGCGGCTATAAATCTCGTGGCGGCTATGGGCAATCCCGGCTAAAAACTGTGGTTATACGAGGAGAATTTAAATCATCTCAGCTCTTTGTATTCTCATCTCGCAATTGGCTCGGCGAAAGTCTTTTTTACGAACTCCCTTCTAAGCAATCTGTTTTACTGAGCACTACCGTCTTCTGCATTCTGATACTAATATTATTCGCATTTGCAATCTAAGGAAAAATCTACTGATCTAACTTAAAACTATACAACTTATCGCTTTCGAAAGCATCGCATTCGTCTATCCGTTTTCCGCGACGAAACGTTGATCATTCATACTTAGAGAAAACAAGACAGAGATAGGAAAAGAGAAACAGGACTAAAAAAGCAGAACCGTTAGGGAAGCGAACCGGCAACAGTTAGGAAATCCTGGCAACATTGCTACATATAGTGTCTGGCAATTACACAGTGATAGGCGGACCGCTCTTTCGCGTCTCGGCACTAGTATGTGTGCATGCAATAAAGTATCTTCGGGGATTTATAACGCGTTGCAAAACGGACTATCTCATTGCTCGCGACAAGCGTGCAAGTACTGACGCATCGTGAAATTGGGCGATTAGATGATTGTGTAATCTACAAGCTATGTTTTATTGATCCTACAGTCACGTTATCTCCAACATATATAGTCTAAACTCTCCATTTATATTCGTCATGTGAGTTTATATGTATACAGATGTCATACTGTCAATTAACTTTGTTATAATTGACAATCACGGATTTGTAATATTTTAAATATTTAAGTTCTAACATTTCTGTTTATAATATATTAATTACTAATAACATATTAATTACTAATTACTAATGCAAGCTGACCACCATGTAATAATATATTTTTAAATATACAATATATATAGAGAAAGAAAAAGAGAGGGAGGATATGCATTTCTATTTCCAAGCAATTGTATGGAACCTATTATGAATCTCGATATAATGCAAATATAACATGTAATCAAGAAGATATGAATATTTGTTAATAACAATTAATATTTTTTCATAAAAATACCGCCATTAATCAATGACTTTCTAATTTATTGTAATTTTAATAAATTACTAAAATTTTTAGCAACGCAAAATAAACAACTTTTAAGATTCTTTTCTCATCAGGATATTGAAAATAATTATCTTAATTATTTGCCTCAAGCTGCTAACTAATTTGTCAACCAATTTATAAATCAAATCGTAAGATTGTTCATCACAGGCATAAGGAATTAGAAATATGGTAGACTAAAAGAGTGCTGCAGCATCTATGGCTTACCAGCCGCAATATGCACTTATTCTTATTTCTAAAGTATCTCTAATTGGCTCGAACGATAATAATGACGAGATTCGCAATGAGCAACGTTCACATTAGTCGATTCTAATGCTCCTCGAATCCAGGATGCACGACGTGCGATGCATTTCATGCACTCATGAGTCACGAAGACGCGTGGCGCTTCGAGACCATCGTGAACTTTAACACAGACAGTCCTTGAATTGAACTTCTTCAATGCGCAATCCCGATGCAACGCGGCATAAATGTATGAGTGCGTGTACTGCGATTCGTGACTCGTCGCGATGACCGCCGGCAAAAGTCATCACGATCCACGATGTTACTATTTTTCTCATTTGCTATCCGTACGGCTTTGCGCGACATACAGCTTTTGAATAATCTTTCCCTGTCATCTCTGCCGATCTTAAGAAATAAATCCAATCGAGTCGTGACGAGATTTACCCGATCTTTTACTCGATTTATGCACGCTCCCAGTGCTTCTGCTTGGATTTGAATGCTAAAGTCAATCTTGCGCCTTGTTACATATTAAAGAAGTCTTATTACATATGACAGTTATGTTAATGCGCTATATATTATAAACAGATTTCTTAAAAAAATTTGCTGCTATAGATCGTGAAATAAATAGATCAATTTATAGTCTTTAAAATAATATAATACAATTTGGATATATTTACATGTTCGTTAATGGCAAAACTTTGATCTATTTAAATTAATGCACAAAGTATAAAAAACTGATTTTAATTAATTCATGACACATATGACATATGACATACACCTAATGTGTTGATTGATTGTTAATATATTTTAATTTGTATGACACAAACGCTGTTTTATAAAAAAAACTGGGAAACATTAATCTTATCATTTATTAAGATTAATGATCACGATAATAAAAAGCAGAGTTTACTTTTCAAGCGAATTGGAATGCAATATAAAAAAAGACTCAATAATCTATGATATGCATCTCGCATGCATTCGTCGACTAGTACATTTATGCCCTCACATTCTTTGTCACATAATTGTCGATTTAATCGCGTTGTTCACTTGATCACAAGATTGGCAAAAAATTAAAAATATTCTTTTTATACCTTCGCGTTGCAGTCCTTGAGCCTCTGGAATGCAATTGACCGTACATTGTTCATGACTCGCACAAAAATAAAAATCAAGAAAATTTATAGACTTCTTTTACTTCGTCTGCTTGTGCACCGCAATGTGATCGTTGCTGAAGATGATAATGTATGCATTATGTTAAGCGGAATAAAACGAAACGCAATAAAATTTAACGGAATCACGTCTTCAAAGAAAATGTCTCTTGAGTCAGCTTTGCTGTACTTGTGCCACATTAAGCAAAAAAACCATATTTAATGTATCATTAAATTTATTTTAAGGAAGTTAACATTGTAATTTCTGAAAGAATACAGCAATTCGATAAAAATTATTTTAAGTATTAAATTTTATGATCTTTTAATTTTTCATATAATTTCATGTTTCAGTCATTTTCATAAAATTGTTCGTAAAATTAGACTAATTGTAAATATGCACGAAAAAAAAAACAGTTTTGCTGAAATATCAAAAAATTTAGCTAGATACAGAATGCTTAAGCTAATTGCTAGAACGTCAAAACCTTTTACAGCATTGCTCATTATATTTAAGTACATAATTGCTTTGATGGTTCAACAAAATTATTTTCAGATCTGTATCTATCTAAATCTTTAAATATTCCAGCAAAATCGTTCTTTCCGTGTAAATACATTTTGCTTAGCATGGCAGGTACCTGAAACAGGAAAGATCTTCGAAGATCTAAAACTCGGCTGTGCAACTTTGTTACACAACATACCTCGCTACATTGCCTGCAATTTGTCGAAGAACGAGAACTTGTGGCTCTTCTCTCGGTGGTTTCGTGACACCGGGCTTTATTGCCGCAATACGAAATACCATTGCGATTGCAAGATGGCTTCTCAATGAATTTAATCTCTGGCATAGTCTCTTTATTGAACAAAGGAACAATGGGGTGTTCACTGTCTCAGAATCGGAAGCTGATTTCGTCTTCGTTGCAATCGACAAGTTTGATCATCCGTTCGAGCTTGTGCTTCTCGCAAGTGCTTGTCGCTCTCTTCAATGTGTCTTTATTCGTGCGTGATACTCACTCCTATAAAATTTAAAAATTGAGCTCTCTTCAACTTTTGAAAAAATTAACTTTCTACAATTCATTCGATCGCTTACCATTTATACATACATGCTTATTTCGAATTTTCGTTTACACACTTCTGAATAAAAAGTTATTTAAAAAAAAAGATTTTCGGGAAATAATTTTACACTAGCCCCCCACGAGCAATTAGATTTAATTAGTTGATAGATTTTGCACATTCCAAAACAAGTTGATTTTTGGTTTGCACATTCTCAATTAAAAACACAACAATCATTAAAGTTTTAAGGACAATCGATTCAGATAGGTTTAAATATATAATAGTAACTTTTTATCTAAAAGTGTGTAAACGAAGAATCGATTAATTTTGTAAAATGCAAACAAAAATCTATCAATTCATGCTATTTTGAATATAATAACTGTGATTTGAATCTATCTATTTGAGTCGAAACACATTAATAATAACTTTTTAATTAAAGGTGTGCAATCGAAAATCGACTTGTTTCAGAATGTGCAAATAAAAATGATTCATATCATTTTGAGTATGATAACAGCAATTCGAATTTACTGAGACTAATTGATTGAGACTAGATAAATTTAATTTGTTCGTGATTAAGGTGCTGGTATAAAATTAGCTCCCTCTCTCAAAACTGTTTCTTAATCTTTTTTACCAAAAGTGTGCAAATTCGAAATGTGCATATATGTGCAAACGATAAGCAATCAAATGAACTAGAAAATTAATTTTTTCAAAAGTTGGAGGTTAACTTTACACGAGTGTGACATTAAAGGAATGATATCGTAACGTTCATGAGCGATTATCAGTATATTCGTGATTAACAGTCATAAATCACTGTAAATAACAGTAAAACTAGTAAGTTCTATACACTTTATTAGACATTGCTATAAAGTTCCCGGTTATTAAAATATTTTTCTTGCAATATTTAAAGTATCGCACATTCTAAAAAAAATAACAATGTTTCTTTAATAATGCAAAATCTGCGCTTTGGCAATATTCGGTAGACAGTTTTTTTTTATCCTAACGTCACGTGTACTCGCCATTTCGAAAGGGAATACTAAGCTAGCGCTGGCAACAACTCTACCTCTGCTTTTTCTCTCTATAGACATTTTTATAAACGTAGTTAGGAATTCGCACAGTAAATTTCATTGTATGTTAGCCAGTTTTAGCGACACTATTCCCGTGTGCGACTCTGATCTTTTCAAGAATAAAAAATGTTTCGCAATGTATAAAAGTAAAATCGGAGCATAAAATTTAGAGATAATTGCATATCTATGTAAAAATTACGGATAATTGCTTTTTTTAGATATATATTCTATTAGAAAAAAAAACAAACGTCGCAATTTAAGGATAATAAAAAAGTATATAACATTTGTGAAAATCTTAGTCTCAATATCAATTGTTCACATAAAACGTTTTCAGGGATTTTAAATCTAAACGATTAAAAATTATTAATAAATCCATTCTCTTCAATTATCATATCACATATTTAAAAAATTATTTAATAGGAATTTAAACGAAAGTGAAAGCGGTAGCAGTAAATTGGATTAAAATATAGAATGAGAAAAATTTTTAAATAGCTATTTCATGACTTGCAATTTCAAGAACTTGAATTGCGATTTGACAAAACAGGGCTTAATCATTTTACGGTCTAAAGCTTTCGCAAACAGGCAACACGTGCACGGATGAGCACGTGGCTTACGTTTAGTGTGGCCCACATGTTCAGTGAAGGGTTTGAGCAATCAACGACGAAGGTGCAATCAGCATATCATAATCAACAAGAGTCCAATCAAGCAATAAGTAATATCATATGGACTAAAGTGGAAATTAGTTCCAGTAGAGCACGCGCTGTCAATGTGTTGATTGTGGTTGACATGTAATTATGGTTCGCGCTTGAAGTAGAAAAATATGTCTTTGAAACACTATACTTATGCGTCTGAGTAAAACAACATTTTGAGCCATTTACATAAATAATCCAATATTAATAAATCTAATAAATATTAATAAATCTAATGCGATAACGAAATTGATTAATGATTAGCACGTAATTTCGTTTACCGAATAGCAATCGCATTTCCGCGAAAGGCGAACATTTACATTCGATCAATTAATATTATAAGATTTTAATAATTGTCGCGTTCATTCAACATCACAGCAACTATGCTTTTTCATAAATAATGTCGATAAGAAGCCAAAAATAACGAATAATTTTTTTAAATGGTTTGCACTTTAATAGTAATAATATTAAAGAATCTTCAATTATTTTAACCTATATACATAATACTACTAAAAATTCTAAAAAATCAATATTATAAATTATTATGATTTAAGTACAATATAATTACATAAAGTAATTAGAGAGCTTAGATTTATCATCATTCTCATTTTGTGCAGACATCCGCGCCTATCTTTTGCACCATAAAATAATATTAACGAGTAATACTCTCACACAACCTGTTTTATAACTCTTCTTATAAGTATGATGATTAAGTATATACTTAATGGGACAGTCCTTTATAGTCCCAACAAGAACGTGACAGCAATTATATTATACATATAATACATTTAAACTCGACAAGATTAACATTATCAAAATATGATCTCGCACGTGAATCGAAGGCGAGTTCCATTTTATTTTCATTCCTTTGCGTAACGGCGGATTAATAATTTTTTGCTATGTATATTTCGTTCGTGAAAGGCGCACAGAAAATAAATTGTCCGATTTTATGTCGTTTTAATCAATAAAGTTAGACGTATGCCATATTTCTAAAGTTGTCTCGCGTGCGTTCGGCCATATGATCAATTGACGCGATTATTTTTGAACTACGCTTGATTTAAATCCTTGATTTCGTCTGTCATAATATTTTCGTTCATAGATGTATCCGCCAAGCTGCATCGACATTTAAATCTTGACTACCAATTCTAATACAATAGCGTAAAAGCCATAAAATATATTATATATATATATATATATATATATATATATATATATATATATATATATACACAATATTTATAGGTGCGGTACAATATGTAATTATAATAATGTAATAAATAATGTGATTATAATAATTGTAATAAATTTCAATTAAAAAATGAAATTATGAAGTATTACAGTTAATAAACATAAACTCATCCAAATTGTAATTTTTCTAAGACTATAAAAATTGATGTATCTATTTATTTAATTAAAGTATTAAGGTATTATTAAAGTAAATGATCAATCTTCTCAAAAAATAATAAATAAAGTTAACGTATAAACTAATGAAATAGTTTGCACGCGCATGATCTTTTAGTATTTTTATGCTGCCATTTAAATCGTATATTGCTAAATCGAGACGATTGATTCAGTTGCTAAATCGATTGTCGTGTATCGATTGTCTCAATTGCCTACTATTTGCGAATTCCGCGGAAAAAAAGAATGATGCATTCCGCATAGTTCGGATAATTATTCGGGCGAATCCATGAGGAATAGACACGCGCAGTTTCACCGCGCGAGTTATATCGCCGATTTCCGGGTATACATTGCGGCGCACGAGAAATCACGGCGCTCTCCGTGGAACGTATAGACATATCGCAGATTTCGCGATCGTCTTCCGTGCCGACATGCCGAGTGCGGGTTTCAAAGAACCTCGAGGGAACTCTCGATGGCGTGCCAGCCGCGTTCTGTTTGGCGGTGACTTATGTACTGTCAGCTCTCGTGCGGGCCTCGCATTAAACACTTTCTCGATTCGATCCTTAAAATACCCGACCCTCAAGGATCGCGCGATAAGCACTGCAGATCGTTATTACGAAACGTACAATGCAATAGTCTTCCTTCCGCGGGCTGCTGCGAAATCGCGTTCTGGACAGTTAACGCTTGCACGTGTCATGACTCCTCGAAGACTTGCCCGAGTTGGAGTGACTTAAACGGATAATTGAGTATTATCAATCGTAGCGTGCATGACTAAATGCAAATTCATTTATATAACTGAGGGCAAACACGCTTCTTGTACACGGAAGATTTTTTTCCAATAAAAATTTTAAGAGATAATTTCATGTAATATGGTATTTAAGAATAAAAAAAAATCGCTAAAAGCCATTCATATGACAATAGTAAAATTATGAAAAATTGATATTTTGGACTTTTCAATTAAGAATTCGTAGCGTACACATATCTTTCAATTTGTTTCAAAATAAAAAGTAATTGATGTCTATGTCTTTTCATCAGTCAAATTCAAGTACATAATTCAAGTACATATTAAGATAAACGTAATCGAGATAGTCGAGAAGGCTGGGCTTTTTTTTCCAGTTGCAATGAGATATAAACGTTTTATTCTGTGCAAGCGTAGAAACTCAAGCACTAGAATCGCAGTAGTTGCATAAGACAGTCTACCACATACTGTGCGAGGTGCCGCGTTCACCGAAGAATGTTTTAAATATCGTTAGATTTTTTTGCCACGCATGTAACTTTCTATGCTTTATACTGAACAATTACGTCGTCGCAAAAAAATGAGAAACCCGGACGCGGTTTCGCACACGATCTTTACGATCGCATTTGAAAAAGGAAAGCTCATACATAGTGCAATTATAAGGACGCGCCTCTTTTTGTTTTCGCTCAAAAGCTTCATAATAGATACAATTTCATATAATAGATACAATTATTAAATAAAAATTCTTAAATATCTGAATGTTTCACATTATTTAAAATTTCGTAAATATTACTCTGCTATTAAAAAAAAATATTTTATATAAAATATCTAATCTTTATATTTCTATATATAAAGATTAGATTAAAAATCATTATCAGATTTATTACGATTTATTAGATTTTATATGTATATACAAATTAAAAAGTATTATTATTTATCATCATACTCGATCCCTTAAAGAAAGCATAAAGAAATACAGTTTCAATATTGTATAATTCATTCACAAAAATTTTACTTCAAATAAAATATTTTCATATAGCAACAGATAGATATAATTATATATTAAATATCTAAATATACAATATAAACACTGTATAATATTTAAATATGAAACGCCACATCGACGTTTTTTTAAGTGGCATCGTCTATGATAATTCTATGGTACAGAAATGTAAACGAAGTGATATAATGACATCAGAATTAGATAACGGATTTCATCGTGAGAAGTCATTAAACTCTGATGATGCACTGGATGATGAAATATGGATGACAAGAGCAAAACCAGATGGAAATAACAGAATGCAAATTATACATCAACAATTTCAATTTACCTATCGCGATCGTGGAGACCAAACTCTAGAATAAGGATCAATCTTTTCATTCATTAGCAGAAGTCATGTACAAAAGAAAGAAACAGCGAGAAAGAGAGAGAAAAAGCAACTTACACATCTGAAAAATAATTGAATCATCGATTTTTCGCGATACACAAAGAAACAAATTAAAATCTTATTATTGCATTTATTTACAATACGAAATTATAAGTTTAAACGCGGATTATTCATAAATATTCGTCATACAATTTTGACTATCATTTAAATGATACAGCAAATCGCGGGAATATCTACAATTATAAGATTACAAGAGTTAGGCAAGATCAGGCTCGCTTTCCATTTTATATCCCATTTTATATCGTCCCTGTGATTTAATCGAGAATTTAATTTTACGATAATAGACGCTTTTTAACGCTGTATATATTTCCGCACAGTCACTTGAAAGTTATTTTATTATCGAAATGTTGCTCCGCTTATACAAACGTAAAATAAATTTATATTATAAAATATTTTACGTTGATAAAATCAATACTTTGCATATCTTGCAGTAATTTATATTGAGAAATAACAAAAGTATCTCTACAATATATATGTTTCGTTAAACGCAGAAATTTCAATTAACCGGAAGTTTCGTTAACCGATTATTTGGTTAGGAAGTTACGAGTTAAGCAAGATAGTTAATCAATAACAAGAGAAACATTCTCAAAATTCGTTTTGTCATTATTTAAAAAAATAATAAACTCACAAAATAACATACTTTTTATTTACTTTTATATTTAATTTTAAGTAAAATTCCACAGTAAAACATAAAAATATGAAAATTGCGCATACTTAAGATATGAAATTTCGGCTAATTACTTAATCAGTCATAGTAATGACAGGTTGGAAACCGGTGGTTACATATAACAATAATTATTATAGAAATTCGAAAGATAACGTTCTGTGCATGCGCGAGTGCACGCGAAGACGCACACATTGCATTTCCTTCAAAGACAGCTGCGAGAGAGATTTCCTACTCGATGGAGTGGATATGTGCCAATGGCTTGCACGATAATTGCACATCAATTATCCACGTATGAAGAGAAGAGGAGCTAGAATCAAGAGTTTTACTTTTGTTTCGTACGGCTGATTAAACAAATTCAACTAAATACATTTCCTACATTATCTCGATTCTATCGTTGCAAAATTCTATTCACTTATGTTCACTCGCTGTAGAATTTTCTGTTAATAATAATGCATAAAGTTTTATGTCAACATATATAATTTTTTACAAAAATAAGAAAACTTAAAAATGTTACAAACAATGTTGTACAGCTAATACGTCGTATACGTAAAAGGGATAAAATAAGGATTCCGATTGCTGACCTTTTTAAGATTACAAGTTCGTATATAGTGATCAGATTTAAAATACACCCCCGCTCGGATTATGGATTCACGGCGCTGAAAGTACGATTATACCGTGCTTCACTAAATCGCAGCGGTGTCTAATCATAGCCCCTGTAACTGTAATCCCTTGGCAACATCGGCGTTATTACCACATTCTCACAGCACCAGCGCGAAATTATTATCGACGCCCAACAATGCCTTGGCGCAATTAGAGGCGAGTACCAATGGCGTAGCAATTTCTATCTCGCCATTCGCAATCAAGAACGTCAATCTTGCGTCGTGTAGTTCGGTGGAAATTTTCGCTCCGTTCGTGAAAAGTTGCTGGTCACTGTCGAGACCAATGAGGGACAACGCATTACAAGAGATCGACGTGGTCCAGTGAGCGTAAAACCTATCTACTCGAAACTATCAGTCCCGATTTCTTTTCACTGTCGCGCTTGATCACGCGCCACAACTGAGACACATTATCCTCTTTTTAACTCCGTAATTTAATCGTAATGTTCGCGCTTTAATCTTCAAACAATTATATAAATGCATTCGTATAAAAGCATAAAGTACCGTAGTGCCAAGGCAATAGATGGATATCTAATGTTAGTCTTCGTACTAATCTATCGATTTAGTTTATGAGTCAATCGAAAGATCACACGTATCTGATCAATTGCAACAAAATAGTATACACGATAATCGGTTGTCGAGTTAGTGACAGTTAATTACTGAACACCAATAGGTATAAAATAGCGCGCGGCACGCAATAATCACTCGTCGGATCAGCAATAATTAATTGTTGTTCACAGCGATTACGCAGTTCAATCTCTTGCGTACAATCACTTAACACCTAAGGTTTTGTTATTTTGTGTTTATACATCAGCAAAGATAAATTATTTCACGCAATTGCTACTGATTGAATAACTAGTCTTGTGAATTGCAAGATATTTTTGAAAGAGAAAGATGGTAATCAATATGACTCGTAAAAAGTCTGCATTGCGTACAACTAATAGCTATGAGAAAGAGAGAGAGAGAGAGAGAGAGAGAGAGAGAGAGAGAGAGAGAGAGCTTTTTATGATATATTTTATACAGCAACTCGAGTATGTCGTAGCCCAATGTCATCATCCCAATGAAACCGCAATTTTTTAAGCATATCTACAGTAAGAGGCATTCTAAAGTAAACTCATTCTGTTTAAAAGAAAAGAAAATACTTTTGTTATTATCAAATAAAACTCAAAAAAAATTCTTGAAAATGAACAAACTTACAGAAAATTCTGATCGTATCAATCAAAATTCTGGTTACCTCAAGTAGAATTATAATACAATAGTTTCAATCAGAAAATTCTGATTTGTTCATTTCCAATCAGAATTAATGCAATCAGATTTTTCTTTCACACAGTGTATGAAACATATCTTTCACAAACATTAAAATATATTGTTCATATTTTTTATTTATTTGATGTTTTATCATTTTTCATATTAAATCATCAATTTTTATTTTTTATCTTTTTAAACTTTAATGAATATTCAATCTAAGATTAATCAAAATAATGCGATAACGATAATTAACTGCATCTTGAATTACTGTTCTCTGAACCATCGAATGATCTTTTTTTGACGATATCATTTGTGCATCGCTTGATCTCTCAATCGCGATCGCACTTTATTACCGATTGATTGACAACGGTATAATTACCGGCACGAGTTCGAGCTATATATTACGTCGGGTATGCGCGTGATATCGAAAGACGTGAACATTTAATGAACCTACCCATCCGTCTTCGTAATTTCACGTCTAAATCGTGAAATTCTCATACTGTATCCTTAACATTTCCTTTTCTTCATGTTACGGCGTTTCTGTGATTGATATCATTAACTCTCGGGGAAAATCAAGTTTTCGCATTCGTATGCATCCATGTGTAATTATTTGATGAAGCGATCATGAAGCAATAGTGGACTCGATTTATTTCCTCGGCACGTACGATCACTCATTTTATCTTACTTGCAAATTAGCAACTACGATATTCAAGCAAAGAAAGGGCGATATTTCTACTTTCTCTTCTGGATGAAGACGAGTTAAACACTCAATGATTACTTCAGGGTACATTATTACATACTACTATGTCAATGCAGATGAAATAATTACATTTCCGGAATATTTCAATTGCACATGTTTATTGCAGAGATTCAAATTATTGGCATAATTTTCTAAGAACTAATCTTCAGTGCCCCATGAATACGAACAAATATATTCGATAATAATTATCATGTTCTTCGTTCCTCCTATCATTATAAATAAATTTAGATTATTTTTATACTTGCGATATTAGAATTTTAATTTGTTAATTTAATTTTCATCATAGTGTGCATGAACGATATACAAACATTTGGACGTCGAGATATATTTCTACTTCACATATCTATATTCAGAAACGCAGATATCTAACAGCAGTGCTATGCACAACGTCCTAGCATACAAAATTTCATAACATCGCTGACGAAAGTTCGCCATAAAATTATATACAACATAACTTCAATCTCTGTCAAATATATTTTTATATTTCTTAACGTTAAATGCCGTAATAATTATTGCGAAGTAATATGTTGCGCCCTGTAATAGAATTAAACAACGACAAAATGTAAGTTGTGAAACACACGTGAGAAATGAATAGCTAAATATTAGAAACTGTATCTATTAACCTGACGTATAGGAGATAATTATTTATTATTACATTTTTGTTTTATGAAATCATAAATTAGCTCCAAGAAAGTAAAAAATAAAGTAGTAGTAGTAATATATCAATAATTTATCAATAATGTACACAACAAAGTGAGAAGTGTACAAAGAAATGAGTGCAAATTGAGAAGAAACAGATAAGCAACTTCGGCGAATATCAACTGTAAAAGAAAATAAGTATTTGTGTACCGGTAAAGTATTGCGGTTTGGTTCATTATAGGAATAATGAATTGCCGCAATGTGCTTGTAGCTCACATAGCGACAATTAAGGTCGGAGTAGTCAAGATATTATTCTCTCGTTCAACAATAATTTATCGAAGAAACAGTATAGCATTTTATCGTTCCATACATCCACGGATTGTGAAAACGCTCGTCATGAAACATGGCTGCTGCGAAACGTTCCGAATCTCCGGAGATTGCGGTCATCGAAGAAAACTTTTAAGGTGCATTAGTGACGGGATCGCGGCTGGACAAATCGATGGCACGGAACGTTATTAACGTCATTAATGTGCGGTCTGTCGTCATTAGAAAGCGTTTCTTTGATGCGCGAGAAAGTGTTTTCCTTCAGATCAAATAGCAATCGATCCCCGTTAAATTTTAATTGGAAGAATGTGCTAACTCGCATTAAAATATAAAGTGCTAAAAATATCCACATGCATAGTATTCTCGAGATTTAAAATTAAAAAAATTTATTTCCTAAATAAATCCGAAATTAATAAAAAATTTTACGTACATTAGAGTTTTATCTAATGACTATTTAAATTTTAAATAAACTCTTAAATTTTAAAATATTAAAAAATTTATTTCCTAAATGAATCTAAATATTTTTAAAATATTATGTACGTTAAGAAGATCTTGTCTAATGATTATTTAAATTTTATACGATTCATTCTTAGCAATTAGCTAAGATAGATTATGTTATTCACGCATGTCTAATACCAAAATTATCTCTATGGCCTTTTTTAATTGGCCTTTTAAATTGTTAATTTTATATCTATATTTTATATATATATATACATATATATATATATATATATATATATATATATATATATATATATATATATATGTATGCACTCATTATTATCCAAGATCTAAATGTGAGCGTTTCAATGTATGATACTCATCGATTAATTATAAAATTGATGGGCACTGCTTGGCATCTGGCAAGACGAGTTTTGCATACATTTATCCGAGGCGAACAGCTGTTAGAGACGAATGAATAGCATTTTAGCGAAGGTTTAGACATGTGCTTACTCGTGCGGACTATATTGGTGCTACATTCATTATATGAAAAGAGAAGAGAGAGCTGAAAGAAGACTGGGAAGTCGTGAAGAAAAGATTATCGTAACAAGTACGGACGCATCGATGCACCGATAAGGAGTAGGTAGCGCACGCGTCTGAACGCAGCCATGTAATTAATATGCTACCGACAGGATCTCGGTACGGTATAAACTTTCTACTAATAATGATTTCATTTCCATCATGTGTCGCGAAGTGCATCCAGTTAATACACGGTGTAAGTTACGACCTAGCCAGCAAGACGGATTACTATTATTGTCATCAGCAACCATGACCTGCCACAATGATTACATGCAACAAGTGCGCTTCACTCATAAAGCAAAGATTATCTCCGTCTCTGATTGCAAGCGAATAAACGAAGGTCATGACACGTGTTTCGTGATACCTGTTAAATTACTTACAAAGGTGATATGTTGCTTTCATTGAAAATGAAACTTTAAGTATTCTATAGGAGGAGAAGAAACATTCCAATCGACACAAAAGGTAACACAATATCAATGTATACTTTCACACTCAACAACATAAATGTAATATAACAAATAGTATTACAAAACAATTACATTGTTGAGTGCGAAATTAGTGTTACATGACTTTTAGTATATCGACTTTAGTTAGTCGACTGGAATATTATTAAAAAATGTCTTGCATTAAAAATATGCAATTGAATTATTTATTAAACATGTAAGCTTTTTAAAAATAACTCTAAATATAATCCTAAAAAATTGTTTTTCAAATAAGTACATGTGTACGCGCACCATATATATATATATGCACACACATACACACCCATAAAAGAGAGATTATATTCATCTTAAAACTTGAACGACAAATAGTACTCATAATAACAGCCTTTAAGCGACTATGCAATTAATGTGGTTTGCAAATGGCGACATTGAGCAGCGCAAGTGACTGCCTTCCTTCGAAGAATGGTTTAGAAATAAACTAAACAATCAGGAGTCCCTATCCAAGGATTGCATACCTCTTTCGTAAGTCATTATCTGTCTTATTGTTGCACAAAGAGTGACCTTTAGAATTTCATTACAAAAATGATATGTGCATCGATTGTTAGACTATTTCAATTAGGCAACTCGTTGAATCCTATTCTTTTACGAGGTAAGGAGTCTTTTATACTAGCCCAAAATTTTCAAATTCCATCGACGAATCATCATCATCATCACGATAATATTTTTCGTCGCACGCGACAACATTATATTTCCAAGGAAAGACTTTCTCGTTGCAATACAAAACATTGGAAATATTTTTAGTACCGTACACTGGCCGCTAAGATATTATCTTGCTAAACCAGTTACCACGCAACCCGTTATCCTTGACAAACACGAATATTTGTATCCAGAAAGAACTAATTTGATATGCAGTGTATCAGCTTAACCGGCTCGACTAGAATTTGATACTTCCGAATATAGAAAGAGAGTCTTCGGGGAGATAATGTGAGAACCGGTATTACGATAATTGAATTATCTTGAATTGTTGCTTTTCCCTTTCAAAAACCGCCTTTTTTCTCGACGCTTTATCTTAGTATCATTCATATTAACTACGCAATGAATATATGTCACAATGATTTACAGTCATCGATAACATATATGCAACATATATAACTCTCATGTTCTTTCATTTAATTTTCTAATTAATATATCTGCGTACATCAAGAAATTACATTATGTTAGTGTTATTTGTGGCTTGCGAACATCAGAAGTGCGCAAGGTATGGCTTTCTTGCGACACGAGCACCAACATCATGCTCGGTCCCGATAAACTCCTTTCGTGCCGCAGAAGAGTGCCGACTATTGCACCGAGAGAATTGCATACGATTTGCCGAGAATTTACGGAATCGTAGTGCCAATCACCGTAGCTGCAATGTCCCGCGACCGTGGAAACGTTCCACTTCGACATTGCCACTTGTACATGCAAATCGTGGGTTGTCTCGACAAATTTGACTGGCAAAACCAGTTGCAGACAACTTGTAATGGTGGACTTGTAACCTGTCCGTTCCTAGCATATTTTCTAGCAATCAAGAAATACATTCGCATGATATCTATTAAAAATTATTGATAGCACATTGAGATATTATAGCCAGTGATATTATATATTAACTTTCCGATTATTAAATGCCTGCATTCAACAAAAAAAAAGCATATGGTCAATATTTATAGTCCATTCTTATGCATGATCGTCATAAGACTATCTTAGGTAATGTCTTAAGACGCTAATACAATCCTCTGGGTTTGAGACATCTTGAGATTGTACTTAAGACAATCTTAAACATAAAATCAACTATAAATATTTGCCTATTGCAACTATTGTAAAATTCTTTAACGCAATTAATTCTTACCCTTGCTCACTTGATCTAAATCTGTACATAAATTACATTAAAGAATTTTACAACAATTGCAAAATTGCTTTTTCAGCTGAAAGTATCATTTTTCCAATAACCGCGAAATTCTAAAAACTATATTTAAAAATTAAATTTCTTCTGTCGTATATAATATATTTGACTATATTCCATTTTAACAATGTATTAATTTAAATTTTATCTTATTGTTGCAGGTAAGCTTAGATCAACTTCTGAGACTCAGAAGAAACAGATTCAGAATGGGGTACGTGACTTGTTTGACATTTATAAAGCAATATCTATAGAGACGATCATAATTTTTCTTTTCTAAATATCTAATACTTGCATTATATCTATTCGAGACAAATAAATTTGGCCACTTCTCTCTTTAACACCACGCAAAAATTCGATATTGACGTGTGTTAAATTATTTGTTCGTGATCAGAACGAACGTCTCGTTCGACACCAGCCCGTACTTTTGACGTTAAAGTGTTGCGTAATTTCTGGCCGATTTCTGACACCAGCGATGCGCGTCGCACGCGACTACTCCAGAATTCCATTCCAATTCATTTAATACGATTACGTATGCGCGCATCGCTCTCTCCACACGTCGGGCTTTGTGTGCTACTGGTGCAACCGATGGTCATTTACACGTTTGTTCCCGTGAATCGTGCGTGTACACAGGCACAAGATGGGTGCGTTACATGCAGAACGCATGTCGACTCATTCGTGTTATTCTGGAACATGAAGAGAGGTCGACTAATCAGACTATGACGCTCGTGCGAAGCAGCAAGTTAGAGCCGTAAAAACTGCGCGACTTGTAATGAAAATTCCGAATTATATGCGGGAGCTGGCCAAGTTAGAAAGTGAATCCTCGTATGCATTCGAATGAACCACACCATCGCGGTTTGCCAACATAATCGATTAGCGAAACAGTCGAAAATACGTGGCTCGCATGTAGAATGCGACTTGTTCTATGAAGCTTTGCAATTGGCGTAAGGCCGCTATATTGAATACTCATCTAAAAACGCGCACATATGACATGTGAAGCACTAAAGAATGCTTGCCATACATATACAGAAAGAATTTTTCTATAATATTTAAAAAGCTAGATACAAATCTAAAAATAATTTTGTCATGAAAATAATAGGAATCTCAAGCATGACCAATGATACAAAAAATTTGGACATTTTAGCAACTAGTTTGTGCGTCCTACATAATTATTTAATAGTGCAAAATTATTTTCAGATCTATATCCAATTAAATTTTTTAATACTTCAGCAAAACCATCCTTTCCCTATATATGCTTGAAATCTTTTTATTATTTAGGAATGATAATATAATGTATTGTTATTACATCGGTTACAAATTTATATTACTCAGCACTATGTCAGTATACTTGTGATAATTAATTTTATTAAGAAATTAATAGATTGATATACTATCGAATTGTTTATGAATAAACATTGTATAATTAATTATGATTGATATGTGCTCGCTTAATGTCTATTGAGATAAAAGCATTGCGCGTGGAAAAGTTACACGCTCTTGAGTACTTATATGTCATCATAAATACGGGATGGTATAAAAAGAATGCGATTATCGCCTTAACTCACTTGATTTACGTGATCCAGTAGTACTTGTGTAAATCTTCTGCAATCAGTGCACGGGAAATTACTATATCATGTTTATTTATAGCACATCGCTTGCTACACACAATTATTACGATCATTACGTATTGTAATAGTTTAGATTCGCCGGGTTGTTCAATGAGAGCGATCGTAAGCTATTGCTGCGGCCTGTAATTGAATGTCCACGCGTGCAGATGTATAAATCCGCAGTACGGCAGGCGAGGAGTAAAAACACGCAAATAGATACAAGAACGAGGTTCTTGAAGATGTACTCGCGGTAGACATTAAAGTGACAGCGCACGGCAGAACCTCGTAAAATAAATCCGAGGCGAAATCTCCTTCGAACTGTCGCTCGGCTTCGAATGGCTTCTCTGAAATGTGACTTTATTACGCGTAGCGTTACACTTAATTAACTAAGCTATAAAATATTGTTGAAACGTCCTATAAGTACCGGCCGCTTTGTAATTATTTCTTCACTTATATACTGAGACTGATCAAAGTTTCTCACCTTTTGAGAATATAGTTTTATTTAGCTCAATGATTTATATAATACGGAAACAGGAAATTTTCGAAGTTACTTCCTTCGAGAAAGTTACAATTCCGTTTCTAATCTGCTAATCGGAATTTAAAGAAATTACTTTCTCCGAGAAAATATTTTGCAATAATCAGCGATGTAGGACGATCAAATGGATGACGTACGATCGTAGCACCGCTTTAAACCATATCTGTATCTGATTCAAAATTATAGTATAGGAGAAACCAGTTAACTAATTACGTTTGTAAAACACCGCCGATCTATGTAATCTACCATTTCGATCTGTTCTTTCGTGCAATCTCATATGATTCGATTTGTGTCGGTGCTCGCTTAGTTTTACTGATTTACCATTGCTTTCTTGCTCATTATGGATTTATAAGATATATGTCGATTTCTTGGCAGATGAATATCTTACTCTTTATATTTTTTTCCTTTACAATTTACCGCACTGTTTATTAAAATTAATTAAAATTCTGTAGATATCGACACACAAATAAAAAGGTTTTTTTTAAACTATTCAATTTTTAAATACAGAATGTCTGGTAAGATTTGATAAAGCGCTCGTGTGCAGATAGAACTGACTAAGTCAAAAAGTCTTTTACCATTTTGCAATTTTCGTAATAGTTAACAAAATATTATTATTGCTAAAAATCGCTGAATATTGATTTTCAATAATTTTTTACTCAAATACTATCACTTTACAGAAAAACACCAAGAGACAAAAATTGTTTATTTTCTTCTCATAAAGTTCTGACAATTTTTCCAGAATTTTTAAATTTATATTAAATATTTATATTACATATTTTCTCATGTTGACAACAATAGTTGTAAATAAGAAAATGCAGTATTAAAAAATTGATAAAAAATTCTGAAAAAATTCTTAGAACCCTATGAGAATAAAATAAACAATTTTTGTCTCTTGCTGATTTTCTGTAAATTTGATAGTTATTTGTGTAAAAAATTATTTAAAACCAATATTCAGCGATTTTTAGCAATTAATAATAATATCTTATTAACTATTATGAAAATTGCAAAATGAGGACTTTTCGACTTAGTTTAGTCCGTTCTATCTACACACGAGCGCTTTATCAAAACTTACCGGACACTCTGTATATATTTATATATGTTGCAACTTTTATATAGTATCTTTTTTATCATAAGAAATTCGTTCCTTACAATTATACTCAAAAAAAGAAAAAACATATACAATTCGGTTTATCAATGTCCGGTTTATCAAATGTGTAACCAAGATGTTCGTTCGACAATTTTTTGCTCTCACGTAAGTTACTCGATGATCTGAAGTAATTATGCATAACGATGCATGCGGTATTATATGCAATCGACGGATTTGGATCACTTCATAATAATTCACTCAGTAATTTAAAGTATTTTGCGGTTTTACTATCGTATATTTAATTCTATCTAGAAATAGTTACATGAAAAGATAAATATTTCTTTCATTTTTTTATAATAATACGATTATTTATTATCTTACAACACAAGCCTGGGTCACTAACGAGATCATCAAATGAATAATTCCGATGTCGACACGATAATACGTACGCATGTGAGTTCAAAGGCAATAAATAGACTGACCAATGCTTAATAATGATTTATGCTTCATGGATCATATATACAATCCCTGTGTATTTCACGATGGTGCAAAAAGAATCACTTTATATTCTGAGACTAGAGAATGGATATAATACATCCGCTGTTACCGTTCGCCAAGATCCTTCTTGAACGTAAAAGGAAATCGAATGCGGCTGCCGCGCGAAATTTCCTAATAATATGTCTTCCTTAAAGAGTTGTTTGTAAAAATTGTCTAACCAACCGCGTTCCAGAAATTCCTTCGCGCCAATCCGACAGTTCCTTTCGTTTTTCCGGTGCTCTCCATATCTGTCGATTCTTTCGAAATGCACGACACCTCATGATTGCCGGCACTACGATTTCGATAGTCGGTCGAATACCGAGCTAACGAGTTTAAACTCGAGCGAGAAAATAGTGGGTGCTAGTTGAATGAGAAATTTCAATGCGTACCGAAAATTTGTAAATTGATATGCGCGAATCTGCTCTGTTCTCAAAATCAATTTTGGACAGATTATCAACGCGATACTAAAAAAGAATCATGATATGCGAAAGACATGAAGATAAGAATGACGACTTATATCGGAGCTGAATGTAGTAGCCAGTTCCTCATATCTCGTGCCTTTTAAGAAATCTAACTGGGTAACGATACTTGTATTTCTCCTTGCTGTCCAGCTTATGTCAGGATCACATACGCAGTAGCCCGATCGACAGACAAAAATGGCCAAGAGACATTCTGCGTCCGGTCAAGTCACGTAAACAAGAACGTACTTTGGACGTACTATTTACTTTATCGAATACCGATTGTTTTATCAAACACTTCTTTGAAATAAAAAAATCGAGTGAGGAAACATAAAAATCGTTAAAATATAACTTAGGATCATCACACACAAAACGATATAAGTTACATAAGCACATAAGACATAAGACCTCTAAACTAATAAGCATCCAACATATAAAGACGTTATGTCTTTTCGTCATGATTTACATAAAATGCTCATTGATCCAAAAATCTTATGCTATAGTTATACAGCTTAAGCTGTAGTTTATAAACTAGATATATGTATTGTTACATAGTAGGAATTGATTACTGGCGAGGCACTAGTTTAGTATTAATTTTTACATGTCAGTACAGTTACCGAAGGAATATTGGGATAGGCCA